>NC_064849.1:13531768-13879239 GCF_024139225.1 Suncus etruscus
TTCTTGCTTGAACCATTGGATATTTTTTTGAATTATAACAGTTATGTGAACCAATGAAATGTTTGAAGTTTGAAAACTTATTATCATTTGCATTACTATAAAAGTCCTGGGTTTCTAAGACTCGAGGTCCACTGGTAAACTTGCTGCGTCAAGAAACGGTGGGTCCCAGAGCTCTGGAGAAAATAAACTTCGTGTTGCTGATTAGATCTCTGAAGTTTCGTGGTCTTTATTGAGGCGGTGGGCTTTTCCCAGACCCTGGGCTTCCCCCTGAGCCCTAGGCTGTCCCGGCCCTTGGGCCTTCCCCAGGCTTTAGGTTTCCCTGGTCCCTTTTACAGTTGGATGATGTTATCAGGGTCATATAGAACTCAGAGGAAAAGGGAAGGGTGTGGCTGTTGGTGTACTCTGCAACTCCACTGTGCCATGGCTATTGCGAATATGGAAATGTTCAAGGAAAGCATAAAACAACAGGTCTTCTTGGATAACTGGGCATGGCTCTCTGCTTGCAGAATCCTAACCCATGCTATGGATGATCCAGCTAAGGATCAGATGCACTTAATACCTCATACAATGTCATTCCGTTAAGAAACTGTGAGAATGTAAGGTCAGATTGTCTGCTCTGGGAGCAGAGATAAAAGTCTCATTGCTTTCAATTGCTTTAAAACACATTGTTTAAAAAGAAAAAAGAGGCCAGAACGGTGGCACAGCGGTTTGTCATACACGTGGCTGACCTACGATGGACTTCAAGGTTTCATCCCCAAACGTCCCATAAGGTCCCCCAAGCCAGGAGCAATTTCTGAGCACATACGTAGCCAGAAGTAACCCCTGAGCATCAGCGGGTGTGCCCACCCAAAGGAAACAAAAAAGGTGTGTGTGTGTGTGTGTGTGTGTGTGTGTGTGTGTGTGTGTGTGTGTGTGTGTGAGAGAGAGAGAGAGAGAGAGAGAGAGAGAGAGAGAGAGAGAGAGAGAGAGAGAGAGAGAGAGAGAGAGAGAGGAGAGAGAGAGAGGGAGGAGGAGGGAGTGGGAGGGGAGGGAGGGAGAAAGAGGGAGGGAGAGAGGAGGGGAGAGAGAGAAGAGAATAAATGTTTGCCATAGAGACAGGCAGTGGGAGTGCAGAATGGAAACTAGGACAGTGGTGGTGAGAAATATACACTGGTGAGGGATGGATGTTGGACATTGTATGACTAAACTGAATTATGAACAATTTTGTAAATGTCCCATGGTGATATCTCATGGTAAAAAAATTATTAAAAAAAGTCTTATTGCCCTTGAGTAAAAGTGACCACTGTTTTAACAGAACACATTTTTTAGAATTAGGGATGTGGGCTTTCCTACAGCCTTACAAGACCATAAACTGTGCTTTGTTATACAGAGCAGATTATCTTTTCATTTTCATTTCCATCCAGAATTACATGTTTTAACTTCTGCTTGATTATCTTTTGATTCTTTAGGACCTTTGTCAATTGACAGCACTCTTAATAAAATTACAGTCTCTGGCTTCCAATAGAATCTGGTGTAAATGCTGCCTCCAAGTTTGAGGTAATTAAAAATCTAATATTCTTCTAGAAGGAAAAAAAGAGCCAGAATCATGATGGCATTAAAGTAAACATGATTAAAAAGTCTTTTTTTTTCATAAAGAATTAATATTTAATCCTCATTCTTCTTCCCAGTGCTTAGGTGTGGAAACTATTTCTTTTTTACTCTTGGGCTGAATGTCAAAATTTACATTTAAATGGGCCTGTTTTTGCTCTGAGCCTCTAGCTACTGGGGCCCTAATGAGAGTGCTAATTTATATAGTGTTAGATGTGCTGGTTTGATTAGAATTCAGCCTTGAAATAGGCAGTCCAGGTCTGGTTTCAAAGCCCCTTAATAGGAAGAGTGTGAAGAAAACTACTCTTTCTAAGACTAGTCTCATTTTGGCAAACTTCTTCATTTGGAAACTAGCAATTACTGGCACCTTTCTTTGCTTATCTAAATGTGAAGTAATGTTATTTATTTATTTATTATTTATTTATTTTTTAGCAACCCAAGCACAACAATGGGAAGAGATTAGGGATGCCTTGTACTCCTTAGTTTATGTGATTTAGAGAGAAAGTGAGCAGGAGAGTTGTTCTGTTCACACTTGGTGTCACCCACACTTATGAAGATGAGGTAAATTTGAGCCTTTTAAAGGAAAAATAAGCTTAGTTGGTCAAGATCCTTAGGAAGTTCAGAGATTTATTTATTTATTTATTTATTTATTTATTTATTTATTTATTTATTTATTTTGGCTGGGGGCAACACTTGGCTGTGTTCAGGATTTATTCCTAGCTCTGTAATCAGGAATTGTTCCTAGTGGGACTTGGAGTCCAGATGTAGTACCAGGGATCAAACCTGTGTTAGCAGAGTGCAAGGTAAGTGCTATACCCTTTGTAATATTGCTCCCCCCTATACACCCTGACAAGATTTAATTTGAAAGGGAGTTGGCACACAATTTCTAGGAAAATAAGAATCGTCATGATTCATGGCATTTTTTTGTTGTTGTTTTGGCAAGGTGGTGAGAAAGGATTTGGGCCATGCCTAGAAGTGCTCAAGACTTACTCTTGGCCAATGTTCAGTGGTCATTCTTGTCGCTGCTCATATACATATACAATGCCAGAACTATGTGAAAAATGAACAGCACAATCCCTGTACTATCTTTTTGGTCAGAAGATACTTTGGATTAAGCAGGGGTATGGGCTCTGGTGAGACAATTAAATGAAGGCCCTCTCTTTGTGCTCAGTTTACTGAACATATCTGTGCAATTGCCAAGAGTGCCAGGGAGAGGGCTTTATCTTTAGGTATCATTGATTCTCTTCAAGGCAAACTGGGAACCAGTCTACTGAATTTAGGCAAACCCTGATATTATCCTTTTTTGCATCAAAGAAGATGAAACTCCATCAGACCACTGTTCAAATCCTGGTTGAAGCTGAGAATGTTTGAAGCCTAGTTCTCTAGCTTAACAGAGTAAAGTTGTTTATAGTAAGCTCTCATGATTGGATTTCTGGGTTCATTGAAATTTCTCTTCTTTTTTTTCCGGACCACACCAGTTTGATGCTCAGGGGGTTACTCCTGACTGATACCATATAGGATGCCAGGGGATTGAACCGCGGTCCTTCCTTGGCTAGCGCTTGCAAGGCAGACACCTTACCTCTAGCGCCACCTCACCAGCCCTGAAAGTTATATATCTATATATGTAAGATGTTTTTGCATTTTCTTTTTTTCTTTCTGGCAATACCAATATAGTCCTGTTGTACAGGGCCTCACACAAACAAAGCAAGAGCTCTACCTCTGAGCCAGTTGTTCTCCTGTTTTTTTTGTTTTTATTTTTGTTTTTTTTGGGGGGGCACATCCGTTTGATGTTCAGGGGTTACTCCTGCCTAAGCGCTCAGAAATTGCCCCTGGCTTGGGGGAACCGTATGGGACGCCAGGCGATTGAACCGTGGTCCTTCCTTGGCTAGCGCTTGCAAGGCTTACCTCTAGCGCCACCTCACCGGCCCCCTGAAATTTCTCTTCTTTCAATTCTGATTTTATATATTTGATCACCCACTCCTTTTTACTTTGTGAGTTTGCCAGTGGTTTATCTATCTTGTTTATTCTTTTGAAAAAACCAGCTCCTGGGTTCACTGATTCTTTATATTTTTTTGGCTACTATAGTATTGATTTCTGCTTTAGTTTTTATTATTGTCTTTATTTCATAGTGGTTTATTTCCCCTAGCTATTAAAGTGTATCTTTAGTTATTGATTTATTGTTTTCTTCTTTCCTTATGTAGGCCTGTATCACAATGAGGTTTTTTTTTTTTTGTTTTCTTTTTGTTTTTTGGGTCACACCTGGCAGAGCTTAAGGGGTTTTACTCCTAGCTCTATGCTCAGAAATCACTCCTGGCAGGGCTCGGGGGGACCATATGGAATGCCGGGATTTGAACCACAGTCCTCTGCATGCAAGGCAAATGCCCTACCTCCATGCTATCTCTTCGACCCCTCAATGAGTTTTTCTTAATTACTGCTTTTGTTGCGTCCCATAGATATAGGTTGACTGATTTTTTCATTTTCATTAGTTTTTAAGGAATCTTTTATTGTTTTTATTGATTTCCTCTTTGATCCAGCTATTAATCCAGTTATTAAGTAGCATGTTGAACAGTCTCCAAAAGTTAGAGTTTCTCAAGTTCTTCTTAGTATACCAATCTCTATCTCTATAGCTTTTAGCTCTGATAGAATGCTTGGTAGGATTCTCATATTTGTGAATTTATTTACGTAGTTAGATATATGTCCTAAAGTGTGATTTATCCTGGAGAATGTTTCGTGTATAGTAGAGAAGAACATGTAGTCAGCTTTTTGATGTTGGAAGATTCAGTACAAATAAATTAGTTCCAGCACATCTAGTTTCACATTTAGAGATTGTAGGTCATTACTAATATTCTGTCTAGTGGATATATCCAGTATTGAGAATGGTGGTGTTGAAATCTCCCACTAATATTATGTTTTCATCTACATGTTTCTCTAGGTTTGTTGGCAAGCTTTGCTGACCCAACATTTGGTGTGCATATATTGATTAGACTTATACTTCTTGTCTTTTTCCCCCCTGATCATAAATAGTGTCCACCCTTCTCTCTAATTACTTTCTTGAGGTTGAATGCAATTTAATCTAAACTAAGTATGACTGCCCACCTTTTTTCCCCCTACTGTCATGTATAATTTTTTTCACCCTTTATTCTGACCTATGACTAGACTTTAGGTGTACTCACAAATGAATGGGTTTTGTTTCCTGATCCAACTCTCTCTCTGTGCCTTTAGAGTGGGAAAGTTTATTCCCTTGACATTCAAGGAATCTATTGACAGAAGGGCTGCTGTGACATTATAGTGTGTAGCATTATTATTTCTTCAATTGGTCTACAATTGGTTTTTTGGTTTATATAGTGACCTTTCAGTAGTTCATTTAGGGTCACTTTAGTTATTGCTAATGTTGCCAGTTTATTTTTTTCTAATAATGTTTTTATCCCTCCCTACCATCTAAATGAGAGTTTTTCTGGATAGTGGACAACTTTATTTTATTCAATAATTTGAATATGTAATTTCTACTCTTTTATTTTTTTGCCTGGGACCCTTTTATATGGGATTATATGGGATATCTGGTGGTGATTCTTATAATTTTTCTTTATATTTAAGGATTTTATTCTCTGTTAAGAAGTCCATCTTTTTTGGGTTTGCCTATTTTCATTACTCTATGTCTTGGGTGTGCTGTTTAAATTTATTTGCTTGTACTCTTTTGAGCTTTTGGATTTGCTCAGCTTCCTCCATCCAGAGAGTAGTAGAGAAATTTTCTGTTATCATCTCTCCCACCACATGTTCTTCCTCTTTTCCTTTTTCCACATCTTCCAGTATTCCTATAATTCAGAGACTATTACTCTTGTTTTTGTTCATTAAGTACCTTACATTTTCTTTGATACTTTTCCGTCTTTTTTCCTTTTTGACTTCTTATTACTTCTGGCTTGTAGTTTGATTTTAGTTCATCTGGATGGTTCTTCTAGCTCCTTGAGTCACTATGACTTTCAAGTGTGTTCTTTAGCTTATTAAATTCCATTCCATTTATAGGGCCTTCTTTCACCTTCTAAAAGAGTTCTTTTTTTTGATTTGGTTGAATTATCTTCTAGTGATTCTTATTTTGTTTGCTACTGCTTTCTTGATTCTGTTGCCAATGCATTGAGTGTTAATTTTAGATTCCCATCAACCAGACTCAAGTATTTTAATGGGCTTGCAGATTTGCCTAGGTTTCTCACCCTCTCTAACATTGCAGTTGACCTATATAGTTTCCTCATTAGGAATGTTCATTGCATTTTATGGGTTTTAATTGTCAAGTTTCAGGTTCCTTGAGAAGTAACCTGTTGAGTTTTTTTTTTTTTTTTTTTTTTTTACCAAATGATGACTAATAATATATTTGAATTTCAGGTTATTTTCTAATTATGCAGGGGCAGTGGATGTCAGAACGAGCTACATTTTGGCCAGGGACTTGGGAGAAGGGCAGCATTACAACTAAGAGGCCAGGGGACTCATGTTGGTAGGGCTAGAGCATGCAGTTTTTCTACTCCAACTTTTTAATTTATTATTTATTTATATTTGTATATTCTTTAGGTAATCTCATGAGCCACAAATACTCCCAAGATGAGACACTATCTCTGTTCATCTTTAGCTTTGCTTTTCATGGAACCTTGATGTCTATGTATGGCCCTAAAACCTTGAATCACAAAGCAGCTCTTAAAAGAGAAGAGAAGGCAGCTCTTAAAAAAGAAGAAGAGAAGAGAAAAAGAGAAGGCAGCTCTTAAAATTCTTGAAGCTCAGGGAATTTGTTAATACTTCGGAAAGAATTATAGAATGGTGGTTTTTAGAATGTTGTTTCTGACTGAACAGTATCATTACCATCTGAGGATGTTCCAGTACTGTTGTAACATTGCTCTAAATGCTATTGATACAGGTAGAGTGCGAGATCAATATCTTCCAGAAGTTCTCTAAGACTCATTTACTGTGTTGTTTTGAATGGCTAGGTACTGAAGTCACACCAGACCACCATCACATCAAATCTGTTAACTGCAAGCTATTTATCTGCTAACATATTTCTAAAAAAAGATCACCCAGAATTGAAGGCTTGAGGAAAAGAATAGGTGATCTGCCTGAACAAACAGATTTGCAGCCCACCCTAAAAGGCTCACCCACATGACTTCTGTCTTTTCAAGATAATCTACCACTCACATAAAAATTCCTTGAAGCCTCCACAGCATTGTAAGAGACTCTGACAGTGATGTTGAGAAGATGCACTTTGAGACAACAAAAGGAATCATAGTAAAGTACAGAAAACCCTACTGCAGTGTGTGGGTAAAGATTGTAAAACTGAGATAGAATCAGTAGCAATATCCTATATAGACCTCTATATAACCTGTCTAAATGAGTTCATAGATAAAATGCTTAGGAAGTTCAGTGAGTTCAAAGAATTAATTAAAAGTACTGGAAATAAAACACAAGAAGAAGATATGAGAGCAGAAATGAGAAAAATACAAAAAAAAATGTTATAACAGAAAAAATTGGTAAGTGAAGTGAAACATTTTTTGGAAGGCTTCACTTGCAGAGTAACAACTGTTGAGGACCTAATAAGTAAGTTCAAAGATTAAGTGGGGGGAGGAGAGAGGTTGGGGGGGCATTAGTGTTGGGAAAGGCTGCATTGGTGAAGGGGGTGTGTTCTTTTTATAATTAAAACCCAACTACAAACATGTTTCTAATTATGGTGCTTAAATAAAGATATTATTAAAAATAAAGAAAAAAGGTTAAGTGCAGAAAACCTCCAAAAATAATAGAAGATGGTAAAAAAAAAGTCTCAAAATAAATGAACAGATAAGAGTACTTTGTAATGAACTAAAAAGAAACAACTTATTAATCATTTGTGTCCCAGAGAGCCTGGAAGATAATTTCAATGAAGAAGCAACAGTCAAAGGCATCATTGATGAGAAGTTTCTAGAGCTGAAGAATGCAGAAATCCACACCTTGGATACCTAGAGTACAAGCTAAAAGGGATCCAAATAAAAATGCCCCAAGGCAATTCTCGTCAGAATTATGAAACTCACAGAAAGAATGCTGAAAATAAATAATAAAAATTGTATACAAATTTGTATACAAAATTTGTAGTTCTCTCTACAGCAGCACATATACTAAAATTGAAATGATACGGAGAAGATTAGCATGGCCCCAGCGCAAGGATGACACGCAAATTCGTGAAGTGTTCCATATTTAAAAAAATTTTGTATATAAAATTTGTGTACAAAGGAGAATTTTTTTTTGAGGCCCATACCTGGTGACACTCAGGGGGGGGCTACTCCTGGCTATGGCATTTAGATATAAGTCCCTGGCTTGGGGGACCATATGGACCTCTGGGTGATCAAACCTCAGTCCATTTTAGGGCCAGTACACACAAGGCAGATACCTTACTGCTTGTGCCACTGCTTCTGGTTTCATAAAGGAGCATCTTTAAGATTAACAGCAGATTTACCAAAGGAAACCATCCAGGGCTTGAAGACAGTGTGGGATATAATGAAAAAATTCAATGAAGTAAACACAGCAACCAAAAACATTTTACCCAGCCAGACTGTCATTTATATTGAAGGAATATTACATAACTTAAAGGAAAAACAACTGCTCAAAACTTCATAGACTCAAAACCATCTTTACGGCTTTTACTGTAAGATAAGAAAAGATGAGAACTGTAAGAACCGACTTATGATATGAAGCTTACCACAAAGAATGTGGTGCAGTTAGAGAAATAAGTAGCATTGACAACTATGGGTGACAATGTCAATGAGTGTTACACTGGTGAAGGGGATTTTTTTTTACTTAAACCCAACTTTGATCATGTTTGTAATCAAGGTGCTTAAAATAATTTTTTTAAGATTTTACTTTTATTTTAATTAAAAAAAGATAAGATAAATCCCACAGACAAACCAAACTTCTATAGAAAGATGGTATAAAACTCAATAGCAATCATGTCTCTTGATGCCAATGGACTAAATACACCAACTAAGAGACACACAGTGGAAATGATACTATTGTTTGCAATACATGAATGCATCACTTTTTCTTTTTTCAGCATCCAGTTCTTGTCCAGAGTGATTATTTCCCATTATCATTGTTATAGTGGTCCCTTCTCTGACCTAGTCTCGTTCCTTTCCTGCATTGTAGCAAGGTTTCTCTTAAGAACCAGTCCTCCTGACCATTCATTTCTATTGTCTTTTGGGTATTATTCTCCTACTATGTTTCTTTATATTCTGCAAATGAGTATCATCATTCTATATATGCCCATCTCTCTCTGACTTATTTTACTCAACATGACATTCCATATCCATCCACGTATGAGCAAATTTTATGACTTTTTTTCTAGCAGCTATATAATAGATATACAATATATTACTTTTTTGGGACATCTGGTATGTCCATTTTATTTTCCAAAAAGATTGGACCAATTGACATTCCTACCAGCTGCAAATAAGCATCCCTTTCCCACCAGCTATATATGCCAATATTGGTTCTTTTTGTTCTTTGTGGTAATGTGTCAGTATCTTGTTCTGGCTTAAGATATCTCACTGTTGCTTTCATTTACATTTCCTTGATAATATGATATGGAGAATTTTTTCATGTGTTTTTTTGGCTATTCGTATTTATTTTTGGATTCCTTATTTGAAGACATTTCTGTTCATTTTCTTATCTCCGTTTTTAATGGGGGTTGAATATCTTTGTCATGTCTTACCTACTTTTGTCTATTCTTTTTTTTGGGAGGGGTTGGGGGCCACATCCGTGTGAGTGCTCAGGGGTTACTCCTGGCTATGCGCTCAGAAATCACTCCTGGCTTGGGGGACCATATGGGACGCCGGGTATTGAACCCAGGTCTGTCCTGGGTGTACAAGGCAAATGCTCTAGTGCTGTGCTATCACTCTGGCCCCTACTTTTGCTTTGCCTTTTTTTGTGTTTTTTGGGTCACACCTGGCAGTGCTCAGGGGAAACTCCTGGCTCCATGCTCAGAAATTGCTCCTGGCAGGCACAGGCTGGCCCCTACTTTTATCTTTATACCACAAATAGTGAGCAGCTATTCTGAGCAGCTGCTCTGGTTAAAATACAAGCAGGGCTGTGCTATCCTGGAATGCAGGCTCTTGGAAGTTTACCTGAGTCCGGTACTGGTAAATTAGAGAAGAGGGCATAGAATATGGAATGAATGAGAGCCTATGACCCAGGGACTGTTAGTGTCTCAGGACCCACATTACACAAAGCTGGTGAATAAAAGGCAATAAGTTAGGAATTGTGTCCAAGGAGCACTAAACCTAGAAGGTTTGAGGTGTTAGACTGTCTAATAGGAAGGGGCATTGGCAATTAATTGGAAATGGGTAAGTCTGCATTAACTCTTCTCACTGTGCCTGTAAAGACATTCAATTAATCAATCCATTCTGTAAAGATCGTTTGAGGGGGGAAATTTAACCACCTGTTTGAAGGAAGTTTGCACTTAGTTGCAGAGCTACAAAGCAGCTATCCAATTTCGGGGGGGATAATTTAGTTTCCTTTTGTATATATACAAATCTATATCACTTGCTTAGATTATCTTATTTTATTAACAAAAAGGTTGTGTCTATAGTTCATGAGGTCCATAACTGGTGTAGGTCTTACATCTGTCTCAAATTCTTTTAAAATATACCGAGGTAGTGAGTAGTGCATTATCTTCAGAGAACATATTTGATACTTTTCTAAATTAACATTTTACATTTCCTTAGCAGATTTGAGCCATGAAAAATATTCCAATAGATTCTCATTGTTCTCCTAATTAAAGTGTTCCTCTCCTGAATATAGAATCAATGATTAGTGGAGTCACGACTAATCCTCTGGACACATGCAGACCTGATATAAAGATACGCGGTCAAGAGAAATTCGAGAACACATGTTGCCACAGCAAACTTGGAAAGGGAGAGAGAAGTAGGGGTTGTTTTTGAGCATTGCTGGATGGTCCTTTAAATGGTGGGTGTGCATCTGATAACACTGTCACAATCAGTACATTTTCCTAAGACCTGTCTGTGAATTTGATGCATAATCAGAGAGAGTTAGACAGAGCTGTACAAATTTTTCTGATGAAGCAATTTGGGGCCTGAAAGTGGGAGTCTTCAAACAGCTTATTTTTCCAAGATTAGTTTTATTATCCAAACAGTCTACGAATTGCTTTAGTTTATTTTCATTTTGTGGGGGGCACCTCCAGCAAAACATAACACCTTCTAACTCTTGCACTCAGGAATTACTTCTGGTTGTGCTCAGGGGATCATATGGGGATGCCAATCTGGGTTGGTCACATGCAAGGCAAGTGCTCTATCCACGTGTACTAGTTTCTTTTTTTTCCTGTGTTATTTTCTTTTAGGTAATCAATAACAATTACTTATCTGGTACATTTATACGTTTCCTGATATAAATGAACCTCTGAGGTTGGAAAGGCAGGAGTGAATGCTTCCCCTTGTAGCAAAATTTAGGCAAGAAAGCTGGATTGTTTTTATCCAGGGATTTAGACAAGTGGAGTGAACCAGAGGCAGTCGAGACTTCTGTCATAGTATAGGAATAAAGACACTTCAAATTGTGAAAATGAACCAATGATACGTTTAAAGTTTAGATTCTCTGAAGTTTAACCACCTTGCTAGATAAAGTCAACATCAACTGAGCCCTTCTCTTTGGGAGAAGAAAGTCAGATCTGGAGCCGTTATTTATGCTTCCTGGATAGTCTTTGTTTCTGGCAGTGAGAACCATAGAGTAGTTTAAATCTATTCTCTATGCCAGCCCTTTATTTTTCTCTTACTCCAGATCCTCTCTGGTCTTCTTTTTTCCTTCTCCCTTTTTTCTCTTTATTGCTTTATATAAAAAAATTATTTTTTAGTGTCCCCTCTGTCAGCACTTTTCTGTTTCCCTCACAGCAGAGGTACACGCTTAGAGTGCCCTCAGTGACATCACACATTGTGATGTGATGGAGGAGGGGATGGGCCAGGGTAGGGACGCTGTGGGTTGCCTAGTGACGCCAAGGTCGAAGGCAAACTGCCACAGAGAGCCTTGGGAGGTGCTGAGGTAAGTCGGGGGTACAAGCTCCCCAACCCCCTGCTAGTTCGCCCTGCTGTCGGAGCCCTTGCAAAGCTTCAGGAGTCACATAAAGTTCCGGAGCCACAGGTTTGCCCACACCTGCCCTAGATAAAGCAGGATGATATCTGGCTCAGACAGAGGTGAACATCCTGTAGGAGTAGACAGTTTTTTCTCTGACATAGCACGATGCTTAAGGTAAATTCAAGCTGAGAACTATCCTCACAGAAGGGATCCACCCACCAAGCAAAACAAGAATACTTCCAGGAAGCTCATCAAGTACAGAGTATCCGTGCTGTGTGAGGGCAGGGTGATAGTCATCGTGATGCAATTCTTGGAGTTACTGAAAGAACCATTTTATACAGCTGCCAAACTCTTTTTCTTAAGCACCTCAACTCAATCCCAGCCTAGGTTGTTAGAGAGTTTGGATGTTAGATGAGGGCGAGGAAAATGTATTTAATTTTTTTGAATTTAGTTAAAGAACCATGCTTTATAGTTATTGATAGGTTAAGTCTTAGGTATGGCGATATTTCATCACTAAGACACTACTGTAGCCAAGTGTTGTTTACCTAGTAGGAATATAGAGTCCTAATTTGGGGATGGGGCCTTTCTCGGCTCAGCCCTGTGCCTGTAGCCCATTAGGTCGGCTGGTCTGTAGGTTGCAGGGTAACGACAGAAAAAAAATTGAGTCCAGCAGGCAGTAAAGTTGAAGTTTCATGGAGTTATTCAGTTTTAGTTTCACAGCCCTAATCACCATGTGCATTTCTCCACATGGCTTCTAAGATAAATTGCGTCTTTCCTGCTGCTCTCTATCCATCCTAGCTGCATCTGCAAGCTCGTCCCGCCGCTCCACAGGCAAGCCCTAGTCCCCAATAGCATCCTCTCCCCAGTGGGGGGTGTGGATGGGGCTGACCATCCAGGTGGGATAAAACAGAGTTTGGAGGATGGGTAACATTCCAACTCCTTCCACTAGTGTTCCCATGCTCCAGCCAAGCCCTCTCTCCCCACCCCATATGCCCTCTACACAAAGTTCAGTGATTGTAATTTAGATTTCATATTTATAGCTTGGTCAGCGACTCCCTTGGCAGAATATGCTTTAAGCTGGATTATTATTCAACTGGTACTATTTCATTGCAACCACCTAAAATTGTGTGATACAGCCATTGTGCAAACGGGTCCATTTCTGATGTAACAGGCCTAGTACTCTTTCTTTATAGCACAGAATAGACCATGCCATGCACCCCCAGATTCCTCTCAGAGTTCTCATTATACGCTTAGAGGGGAGATTAGGCTTCTTCAAGGTGGTTCCGCTATTTATAGGGCCCCTTCTCATCTGTATGCCCTTCTTGATTTCCCTCAAACATATCATCTCCTTCCTGTAATTTCAGGCACATTTCTCCTTGGGGTAGCTTTTCTCCTCTCACACCTTCAGCCTACTTACACTTAAGTCTCCTCTCAAACACTTTCACCTAAGTGAGAATCTCCAAGGAGATCGCTAAGGAGATCCTCACTAAGGAATGGCCAACTGATCTCTGTGGCATACAATTTGCCTTCTAACAGCAATTCTTATGATCATTAAAGTATCCTGTATATTAAGTATTTATTGCCTCCCTTTACCCAAATATTGGCAGCTCTCTGAAGGCAACCCACTCAGCTTTATTTGCACTGTTTCCGATAGCTGAGATAAGACTTGGTGTTCGTAAATAAACCACATACCTATCTGTAAGACTGTGGAGGTCCTCAGGAATGGAGTAGCACCATTTCTTGTATTTTAATTTACTGTTTTAAGAATCACATCTCATTTATAGGGACTTCTGTAATATAGGTCTGCCTTCCAAAACGTTATTCTATAACCCCCTCTCCCCACTAAAAAATATAGTGCAGTCTTATTACATACTTCCATGATACAATAGTTCCTATCCAGCCAGAGTAGATGTACATGGTGTTTGGGAGCTGGAGCATGACTAACAGAGTTCACAGACACATCAAACTTCTCTGGATGCAGCCTTTCCTGAAGGCTCTATCCATCCCCGACAAGCTAATTGAGGTGGAAAGGCTCCTACCCTGAGGAAAACAAAATAAGCATACTCTATTTCTTGGAAACTAATTGACACTTGGCTGTAAGATCTATAAAACAAAGCGAGTTCTTAATGAAGCCAAAGTAAAATAGATCAAATTCTCAGACAAATGGAGCATTCATTTGGTGACTTCATTCTTTATTCCTTTGCACACTTCAGCTCCAGAAAGTTCTGTAATTAAAAAAGCCAATATAGGTGAGGCTTTAAATAATTGATTGATGTTTAGAGCTCTGTCAGACCTCTCTGTGGTAAGGTATTTAGAACTATTTAGCTTGCTCATCTAAAGATCACATGAACAGTACTGCTGATTATTATTATGTACTTAGTCCTTTGATAAACAGTTGTGGTTTATTTTAATTAGTAAATAAAAAGGTACCGTAACAGTGAACTGTTACCTACTATTATAATTCCATTAACCTCCTTCATTTCCCAGGGAAGGGACTGTACTTGAAGACAACAAGTGACCATAGTTGCTCCTTGGGAGCAGAAGGGTAACTGGGGACAGAGAATTTGTTTCCAACATAGGGAGCCAACCCAAGGAACTCTAGAAACATATCTCATCTGCCCTAGCAGTGGTATCTGATGGTTGGAGTAAAGCTGCTTCTATCCAAAGCTGAAAGGTGGGGCTCTTGTCCTGGTTCCATGGGCCACAGGGGTCATTAACTGGAATTAAGGGCCGGCCAGGGTTTTGTTTAAAACTAAATGTCCAATTGAAGCCTTTTCGCTCTGTAGCTTGACTCTCAGTACGAAGATGAAATCTTCTCTGGACAGATATGATGCTTTATAAGTGATAAAAACAGCTTCTGTAGGTATGTCAGCCTCTCCTGCCTTTACCCAGACAAATCTAAGGAGAACTGAATCTCTGATACCAGTAGGCAAACCCCTGTCTTCCCTCGAGAATAGGAGTTTTCATTTAGCAGAGTAATGAGGCCAGCATTATGTATCCTAGTCCCCAGAGCACAGCATTCCTTGCTGTGCTATCTATATAAAACAAATATATTATATTATTAATATATAATAACATATATTAATATATCATATATTTATTTTATATTATAGTTATCATCATATATTTAATTTATATTATAATTATTTCATTATTTTATTATTATTTATTATGATTATAATTATTAAATTATATTTAATTTATATTATATATAACTATAAAACTATATATAACAAAAAGACTCTGACATACAATACATATATTGTCAGAATCTTTTTGTTTTGTTTTGTTTTTCAGTCACACCTGGTGATGCTCAGGGATCACTCCTGACTGTGCGCTCAGAAATTGCTCCTGGCTTGGGGGACCATATGGGACGCAGGGGCATCGAACCCCAGTATGTCCTATGCTAGCGCAAGCAAGCCTTCCTGCTCTGGTCCCACATGTCAGAGTCTTGAAGAAAACCTGTCCTTGGTGACTGGTACCTACTTCCTCTGAGTTCAACAGGCTTGATCTCCTATCTCACCTTCAGGATTTCTTATATCCATTCTTTACCCTTCCGGGGAAGCAAAAGAAACTTCCAGCTCTCTATAGCAATCTATAATTGCCTCCTTAATGTGAGTTTCTGAACCTTTATATCACAGATCTTTGTGACTACTCAGTGCTCCACTCTCCAGAAGTCTCTTCAGAGCAAGCCAGTCTGAAGTATTTTACTTGAACATCTTATTCCTGCCAGCTCCTCAACACTAGGAAAGATCCTTCAGTTGTTCAGTTCTCCTTAGATTTGTCTGGGTAAAGGTAGGAGAGGCTGCCATGACCAGTTAAGCTGTTTTTTTATTGTTTATAGAACATTATATCTGTCCAGTGAATCCATCTCCCAAATGACTGTGTGATTTTGAAGTATGTTTGCTCCTACTTGCAGTCATTGTGAACTCCTCTTTGCTCCCTACATGCAGCAAGTAACTTGGATCTCCTCATACAATAAGTCTGAAGTGGATGGGGAGTGCCTGATGCTGCTCCAGGCATTAATTGGCACCAGAATTGTGTTGCACAAGGAGCTGGAGAGCCAACTGATATTAATCTCAACTAGCCCTTGAGCTATACCCTTGGACCCATGGACTTTTAAGCTAATTTGATATTTATTTATTTATTTATTTATTTATTTATTTATTTATTTCTTTATTTAAGTACTATTGTTATAAACCTATTTGTAGTTGAGTTTCAGTCATTGAATATACACCATCTTCACCAGTGTGACTTTTCTGCCACAATGTTCTCCATTTCTGTCTTTCCATTTTCCCTGCTTGTCTTTGAGACAGGCATTCTATTTCTGTCTCTCACAATCATTGTCATGGAAGTTGTTAGTGTAGTTATTTCTCTAACTTCATGCACCACTCTTTATGGTAATCTTAATATCATGTGTTGGTCCTTCTGACCCTCATGTTTATTGTCTGTGGGTATTATTTCCATAATGTCTTTTATTTTTCTTAAATCCCACAGATGAGTGAGACTATTCTGTCTCTCTCCTGGCTTATTTCATTCAGCATAATAGTCTCAATGTCCCTCTATGTATAGGAAAATTTCATGACTTCATCTTTCCTAATAGTATTATTCCACTGTGTGTTATTCTCAGATGTACCACAGTTTCATTAACCACTCATTTGTGGTCAGGCAACTGGGTTGTTTGCAGATAATGGCTATTGTAATAGAGCTACAATGAATATAGGTGTAAAGAGGGCATTTTTATATTGTGTTCTTATGTACCTAGGGTACATTCCTTGGTGTGGTATTGCTGTATTATAGGGGAGCTCAATTTCTAGGTTTTTGAGGATTATTCATATTGATTTCTAGAAACAGTGGACTAGATGTCATTCCCACCAGCAGTGAATGAGAGTTTCTTTCTCCTTTCATTCACACCAGCATTGTTTGTTCTTTTTCTTGTTTTTTTTTGTGATGTGTGACATTTGCTATGGCATGAGATGATATCTCATTGTTGTTTTGATGTGCATCTCCCTGATGATTAGTGATGCGGAACATTTTTTCATTTTCTTTTTGACCACCTGTATTTATTCTTTGAGGAAATTTCTGTTTATTTCTTCTTAATTCTGAGGAGTTAGATACTTTTTCTTGTTAAGTTCTGTCAATACTTTGTATATCTTAGATATTAGCCCCTTATTTATGGTTATTGTGTGAATAATTTCTCCCATTCTGTGGATGGTCTTTGTATCCTAGTCACTGTTTCCTTTGAGATATAGAAGATTCTCAATTTAATGTAGTTCCATTTTTTTAATCTTTGTTTCCATTTGTTTGGACTGTGGACTTTCTTTGTAGAAGATGCCTTTAATTTCAATGTCATGGAGTGTTTTGCTTATGTTTTTTTTTTCTATATGCCTTATTGTTTTTGTTCTGATATCAAGATCTTTAATCCATTTTGATATTAACTTTGTGTAGGTTATTAGATAAAGGTCTGATATCGCCTTTTTTTGCATGCAGCTGACCAGTTGTCCCAACACCACCTGTTGAAGAAGCTTTCCTTGTTCATTTTGCATTTTTTGCCCCCTTTTCAAAGACTATTTGATTGAATGTCTGGGGAACATTGTCATATTCTCAAGTTTATTTCATTGATATGAGGATCTGTCTTTATTAAAATAACATACTCTTTTGATTACTATTGGTTTATAATACAATTTAAAGTTGGAGAAAGTTATGCCTCCCATCTTCTTTTTCTTAAGGGCTGCTTTAGCTATTCATGGGTGTTTATTGTTCCAAATAAATTTTAGGAGTGTTTGATCCACTTCTTTGAAAAATGTCATGGATATCCTTAAAGGGATTGATTTCAACTTTATAATCCTTTGGGGGGAATATTGCCATTTTAAAAAATGATAATCCTCCCAATCCATGAACAGGGTATATGTCTCCACTTTCTTGTGTTCAATTTTATTTCTTGAAGCAGTGTTCTATAGTTTTTTTTATTTAAAATTTTAGAAATTTAGAATTTTAGGATAGAAGTTTAGAATTTAGAATTTTAGAATAGAATTTAGAATTTTAAAAATTTAGATTTGAAACTTTAGAATTTTAAAGTAGAATTTTAGAATTTAGAATTTAATATTTTAGAATTTAGAATATTAGATATTTAGAATTTTATAATAAAATTTAGAATTTTAAAATTTAAAATTTAGAATTTTAGAATAAAATTTAGAATTTTAGAAATTTAGAATTTTATTTATTTATTTTCTTTCTTTTTTTTTCTTTTTTTGGTTTTTGTGCCACACCTGGTGGTGCTCAGGGGTTACTCCTGGCTGTCTGCTCAGAAATAGCTCCTGGCAGGCACGGGGACCATATGGGACACCAGGATTTGGACCAACCACCTTAGGTCCTGGATCGGCTGCTTGCAAGGCAAATGCCGCTGTGCTATCTCTCCGGGCCCAGAATTTTATTTATTTTTATAAATAAAATATTTATTTAAGCACCATGATTACAAGCATAATTATAGTTTGTAGTTGAGCTCCACTCATAAACAGAACATCCCTCTTCACCAGTGCAACATTCCCACCACCAATGACCCTCCTCCCTCCTTCCCAACCCTTGTCTGTATTTGAGACTGGCATTCTACTTCTCTCACTCATTAATATTGTCATGATAGTTGTTAGTCTAATTATTTTCTTAACTGCACCACAACTCTTTGTGGTGAGTTTCATATTTGTGAGTTGGTCCTTCTCTACGTGTTGTGGTTGTATTCATTGGCTAAATGATGTGCACGGGCAGGGAAGCAAAGTGGAGCGGCCATGTTCCTCTGGCTCCACCCTTTCACCTCCAGGGAAGGCTCCAGGGGAGGCGAGCCATCCTCAGATGAGCCACACACAGGATGAAATCAGGCCGAAAATGGAGCATAGCACAGAAGATAGGCAGATAGGGGTGCTGGCATCTGAGTTCCAGCAGAGTTCAGTGGCTTCCCCTTTCTGGGCATGTAAGCTCACCTTCAGGGAAGGCTCTAGGGAAGGCGAGCCATCTGCAGATGAGCCACACAAAGGATGAAATCAGGCCGAAAATGGAGCACAGCACAGAAGATAGTCAGATAGGAATGCTGGCATCTGAGTTCAAGCAGAGTTCAGCGGCTTCCCCTTTCTGGGCTTGTAAAGTCAGCCATTTCTTACTCACTCACTCACTCGCTGGGTAGCTTCAGAATGCAACTTTTGGAGGTTTGCTTCCCAGGGCTCTGTGGAGAGCTTCAAGAATCCAGAAAAGACAGAGAAGCACAGGACAGGGCTCCCTTCAGTTCCTTAGTTTCTTCAGAAGAAGCACAGCAGGGCGGAGACTCACAGGTGAAGCAATCAGCACTTCACTTGGCAGTCCCCACAGTCAGCCATTTCTTACTCTCTCACTGGCTCACTGGGTAGCTTCAGAATGAATGCAGTATTTTTTGGGTTCACTTCCCAGGGCTCTGAGGAGAGCTTCAAGGATTCAGGAAAGACAGAGGAGCACAGGACAGGGTTTCCTTCAGGTCCTCAGTTTCCTCAGAAGAAGCACAGCAGGGCGGAGACTCTGCAGGTGAAGCAATTAGCACTTCACCTGGCAGTCCCCACAATCAGCCATTTCTTCGTGAGCTGGTCCCTCTGGCTCTCACATCTACTGTCTCTAGGGATTACTACAATAATGTCTTAATTTTTCTAGAAACTCATAGATGAGTGAGACTATTCTGTATCTATCTCTCTGACTTATTTCACTCAGCATGATAGATTCCATGTACATCTATGTATAGGAAAACTTCATGACTTCATCTCTCCTGATGTCTGCATAATATGCCATTGTGTATATATACTACAGTTTCTTTAGCCATTCATCTGTTGAAGGACATCTTGATCATTTCCAGAGTCTGGTTATTGTAAATAGCGCTGCAATGAATATAGATGTGAGGAAGGGATTTTTGAATTTGATTTTTTATTTCCTAGGGTATATTCCTAGGAGTGGTATAGCTGGATCATATGGGAGCTCAATTCCCAGTTTTATGAGAAATCTCCATATTGTTTTCCATTAAGGGCTGGACTAGACGGCATTCCCACCAGCAGTGAATGAGAGTTCCTTTCTCTCTACATCCCTGCCAGTGCTGATTGATTGTTCTTGTTCTTTATGATGTGTGCCATTCTCTGTGGTGTGGGATGATACATCATTGTTATTTTGCTTTGCATCTCCCTGATGGTTAGTGATGTGGAGCAAGGAAATGGAGACACATACCCTGCTCATGGATTGGCAGGATTAATATAATTAAAATGGGGTAGAGTGGTGGCACAAGCTATAGGACATTTGCCTTGCACACACTAACCTAGGATGGACAGTGGTTTGATCTGCTGGCGTTCCATATGATCCCCAAGCCAGGAGCAATTTCTGAGTGCAGAGCCAGAAGTAACCCCTCAGCATCATCGAGTGTGGCCCAAAAGCCAAAAAATTAATTAAAATGGTAACACTCCCCAAAGCATTGTACAGATTTAATGAAATTATTCTAAAGATGCATGACATTCTTCAAAAAAAGCATATCAAATTCTCCTGAAATTCATTTGGAACAATTATCACACACAAATAGCTAAAGCAATCATTGGAAAAAGGAACATGGGAAGAATTACTTTCCCCAATTTTAAATTGTATTACAAAGCAATAGTCATCAAAACAGCATGATATTAGAATAAAGACAAATCCTTAGATCAGTGGAATAGACTTTAGTATTCAGAGAATATTCCCAGGCATACAATCAACTAATCTTTGATAAAGGTGCAAGCAATCCAAAATGGAGCAAGGAAAGCCTCTTTAACAAGTGTTGTTGAAGCAACTGGTCAGCTGCTTGCAAAAAAGCGAATTCCTACCTCCATCCAACACCACACACAAAGGTCAAATCCAAATGGATTAAAGACCTGGATATCAGACCTGAAACCATAAGGTATATTGAACAACACATAGGTAAAACACTCCATGACATTGAGACTAAAGGCATCTTCAAAGAGGAAACATCACTCTCCTAACAAGTAGAAGCAGAGATAAACAGATGGGAGTATATTAAGCTGAGAAGCTTCTGCACCTCAAAAGAAATAGTGCCTAGGATACAAAAGGCACCCACAGAATGGGAGAAACTATTTACCCACTACCCATCAGACAAGAGGCTAATATTCAAAATATACAAGCTACTTACAGAACTTAACAAGAAAAAATATAACCCCATCAAAAAATGGGGAGAAAAAATGAATAGAAACTTTCTTAAAATGTAGTTTTCTTTGAATAGGTCCTTCACCTCTTTAGTTAAGTATTTGAGTTTCTGTGGTTCTATATTGAATGGGATTGCTTTATAATATCTATTTCTTCACTATAATTATTTGTGTATAAGAAGTTCAGAGATTTTTGAGTCTTAATTTTGTAGTCTGCCATTTTGCTGTGAATCTATTGTTTTAGTTTTTGAATCTTTATGGTTTTCTAAATAAAGTATTGTGTCATCTGCAATCAGTAAGAGCTTGACTTCTTTTCTGTCTGAATACCCTTGATTTATTTCTAGCTTAATTGATATAGCAAATACTTCCAGTTCTATTTTAAATAGGAGTGGAGAGAGGGAGAAACCTTTACTTGTACCTTATTTTAGAGACAAGGCTTTTAGTTTGTCTCCATTAAGTATAATATTTGCCATAGACTTTGGTAAATGGCCTTGA
This sequence comes from Suncus etruscus, assembly GCF_024139225.1. Taxonomy (NCBI): domain Eukaryota; kingdom Metazoa; phylum Chordata; class Mammalia; order Eulipotyphla; family Soricidae; genus Suncus; species Suncus etruscus. The sequence goes on from NC_064849.1 coordinate 13,553,119, forward strand.
CTATATTGAGAAAAGTTTCTTTCATTTGTATTTTGTTAAGAGTTTTTTTTTTTATCATTCATGGGTCTTGGAACTTATCAAAGGCTTTCTCTGCATCCATTAATATGATCGTATGGGTTTTATTATTCCTTTATTTGATATGGTGTATTATATTGGTTGACTTGTGATTGTTCAACCATCCTTTCATCTCTGCATTGAAACCTAGTTGGTTATGGTGTATTACCTTCTTGCTAGAATTTTATTGAGGATCTTTGCATCTGTGTTCATTAAGGATATGGTCTGCATTTCTCTATTTTTGTGGCATCTCTACTTTCTTATCAGGAAAATTTTACCTTTGTAAAAACTATTTGAGTGTATGTCTGTTTTTCAACTTCCTGGAAGAACCTGTAAAGGAACGGCATTATGTCCTCTTGAAAGGTTTAAAAGAATTCACTATTGAATCCATCTGGGCCTGGGCTTTTGCTTTTGAGGAAAAAATTTTTTTTTTTGGTTTTTGGGGCCACACCCGTTTGATGCTCAGGGGTTACTCCTGGCTAAGCACTCAGAAATTGTCCCTGGCTTGGGGGGACCATATGGGACGCCGGGGGATAGAACCGCAGTCCTTCCATGGCTAGCGCTTGCAAGTCAGACACCTTACCTCTAGCGCCAACTCGCCGGCCCCTTGAGAAAATTTTTAATGACCATTTTAATTTCCTCAATAGTGATGAGTCATTTTAGATATGCTAGATCACCTTGGTTCAACCTTGTGAGGTTATGAGTCTAAGCATTTATTCATTTCTTCTAGGTTCTCATGATTTGTGATATAGAGTTTCTCAAAGTAGTCTCTGATTACCTATTGAATTTCTCTAGTATCTTTAATAATCTTCCCCCTTTTCATTTGTAATTTGGTTTACTAAGTTTCACTATCTCCCTCTGTTACTGAATTTTCCTAGTGATTTTAGATCTTTTTAATTTCAAAAAGCCAATTATTGCTTACATTGATCTTTCAGATTTTTTTGATTTCCAACTCATTAATTACTCTTTAAGCTTTATTATTTTTTCTGTATGCCTATTTTGGTTCATTTTTTATCATTTCCCAAATTTATAAACTGTCACATTAATTTATTTATATAGGCCCCTTCTTCCTTTCTGGTGAGTGCTTGCAAAACTACATTTTTTTCTCTTAGTACTGCTTTTGCTGTGTTCCACAAATTCTAATAGTTTGTTTCTTTTTTCAAATTTGTTTCCAGAAATAATTTATCTATTTTATTTTATTTCTGATCCACTGGTTATTCATTATAAGCTCCTTAATTTCCAGGTGTTAAAGTTTTCTCTTTGTTTTTTTTTTTTGTAATTCACTTATAATTTAAGTGCATTATGATTTGAGAAGCTAATTTGTACAATTTCTATCCTCTTGATTTTATGGATATATGTTTCATGGTCCATCATGTGGTTTATCTTGGAGAATGATCCATGTTCATTGGAGATAATTGTGTAATCAGTTTTCTGAGGATGTAGTGCCCTGTATATATCTACTATGCCACTCTTCAACTTCTTCCTTTAGAATCAGTATATTCTTTTTATGTGTTAGCCTAGTTGACCTATTAAAGGTATGATAGCTCAGTGTTGAGGTCTCCCACTATTAATGTGTTTCTATTGATGTCTTCCTTCAAATCCTTGAACAGTTGTTTTAAATATTTTGCTGGTTCGTCTTTGGGTGCTTATATGTGTAGTAATGTGATTTCCTCCTGTTGTATGTATCCCTTTATTATTAAGAAATGTCAATCTCTCTCTCATAACTTTTTATGTCTAATTTTTGTGCCATCTAATATTAGTATGGCCACTCCAGAGTTTTTAATAGACTTATTTGCTTGGACGATTGTACTCCAACTTATTTTTTATTTATTTATTTTTAAAATATGGAACACTTCACGAATTTGCATGTCATCCTTGTGCAGGGGCCATGCTAATCTTCTCTGTATCATTCCAATTTTAGTATATGTGCTGCCGAAGCAAGCATGCAACATTTTATTTTTAATGTATGTATGTTCTGACTATTCAGTTGTTTCTTGAAAAGGCAGAAAAATGTTAAATTCAATTTTTTGATCCATTTTGCCTTTCTGTGTCTCTTAATTGGTTTATTTAGTTGCTTGACACTGAGAGAGATAATTGCCATGAAATTTAGTGTAATTTTTGTAGGGGTTTGATGATTCTGTTAGCCTTAAAATAGACTTTTCAGTTCATCTTCTAATGCCTGTTTTGAGTTTGTAAAGTTTTTAAGCTGTTGTTTATCTGTGAAGCTGTTTATTCTTCTTTCAAACCTGAATGCAAATCTGACTGGGTGAACTTTTCTTTTCAAAGTATTTTTTTCATTGGGTTTTGTCACTATAATTCACCACTTCTTTAGGGCTTTGAGGTATTTTTTTTTTGTCGATTTTGTGTGACAAATTTGTTAATCTTAAAGATGTTCCTTCGAATGTAATTTTTAACTTGCTGCTTTCAGTATTCTATCTCTATCTGTGTGATTCCTCATTATGACTAGGATGTGTCGTGGGGTGCTTTCTTTGATCTCTTTTCACTGGTTCTCTTGAGGCATGAAGGATTTGTTTGATTATACTGTTTAGCTATAGGTGTTTCTCTGCAATGATGCCCTTGACTGTTGATTCTTTATTGGATTTTCTTCCTGGTTCTCTGGTACTCCAACAATTCTTATGTTGTTTCTGTTGTGTGTATATTAAAAACTTTATATTTTCATCTGTTAACAGTCTTTTAGGATTTTTTCCATTGTCTGATCATTTGTGTAAAGACTCTTTCCCAACCTCTTCTGTTGTATGGAGCTATTATGCATCTCATCTTCTACTTCACAGATTCTGTGTTCAGCCATTGTTGGAGAGGCTTTCTAGTGGAATTTCCATTTCATCTAGCAAGTTTCTCAGTCCAATTATTTCAGTTTGAAGTTTTCTAATTCCTACTTTCACATCCTCTTGATTCTTCTTTGTGCCTCATTCAGTTCTTATCATGCTTTCTTTGAATTCTATGAACATCCGCCATATTTCTTCTCTAAAATTCTTATCTAAGAGAGTAAATAGCTGGTTTGTATTTCTCGGGTCATCAGAACTACTATATTTATTCTCTAGTTATGGTGAAGGACCTGCATTGCTTCATCTCAAGGCAGTGATCTCTTCCAGTTCTGTCTTTTGGGTCATCCCTTAACCTGGGTGTGTGGCTTCTGGGCTCGCTGGCTGCTGCGCTTGCAGGAAATGTGGCTTCCCTCCTCCATTTCTATTTCTTCTTCTTCTTCTTCTTCTTCTTCTTCTTCTTCTTCTTCTTCTTCTTCTTCTTCTTCTTCTTCTTCTTCTTCTTCTTCTTCTTCTTTCTTCTTCTTCTTCTTCTTCTTTGATTTTGGGTCTGGGCTCGCTGGCTGCTGCGCTTGCAGGAAATGTGGCTTCCCTCCTCCATTTCTATTTCTTCTTCTTGTTCTTCTTGTTCTTGTTCTTGTTCTTGTTCTTGTTCTTCTTCTTCTTCTTCTTCTTCTTCTTCTTCTTCTTCTTCTTCTTCTTCTTCTTCTTCTTCTTCTTCTTCTTCTTCTTCTTTCTTCTTCTTCTTCTTCTTTGATTTTGGGTCACACCTGGCAGTGCTCAAGGGTTACTCCTGACTCTATGCTCAGAAATCACTCCTGGCAGGCTCGGGGGACCATATGGGATGCCGGGATTTGAATCACGGTCTTTCTGCATGGAAGGCAAACACCTTACCTCCATGCTCTCTCTCTCCAGCCCCCATTTTTCTTTTCTAAGCTAATTTCAACACTTCCTATTAAAGATTTTAGAGAAAAAGTGATGATCTCCCCATCCCCAAACTGTTTAGGTGAGATCACTTTTTCTTTGGAAATGTCTTTGGAATGTCTATGATAGTCTAACTGGTTACCAGGACTGGGCAGGATGATTAGTGATGGTAAAGGTATTCCTATTTGGGGGATAAGAGAACTGTTTGCAGTCAGATGTGTTAATATCTGGTTGTTTCTAAGAGGACAATACAGATTTTTCTGCTATCTGGAAGAATAACTTTCTTATTTGTTATAATTTAACAGATTATTTTTAGAAATGTTATCAATTTTCTATATAAATTAAAGATTAATAGCATTCTACTTTAGATAGAGGGAGAACTCTATAAAATAATAATTTTATAACCCAAATCTTTGGGAACCTCCATTGAGTGATGGTCACTAAGGAGGCAAAATGGCATCAAATCCAAGCTTGAGAATTCTCAAGCCGATAATTTTGAGCTCTATAAGTTCAGGGTTATGTCCTTCCTTTTCTTATGATGGGAATGGTTTTAAGTGCTTTCCATGGTAAGCAGAATTTTGATAGCAGGGAGAACTTGACAGGTCATCTGTGAAGTTATTCCATAATTCCCTTTTCTTGAGCCTAGTTGTTTGTGCTGCCACCGCCAAAGGGCTCTCTGTGTTTTTAGAAAACTAACTCCTATTTGAATAATTAAATATCAGAGGTGACCATTTTAATTATATATTTTGGACCATACCCAGTGATATTTTCATGGTTTGGGTCAGTGCTTAAGGGTTGGTTCAAGCAGTACTTAGAAAACTAAATGGTACCTGGAATTAAATGTAGGCTTACTGCATGCATTGTTATCCTTATTGAGCTATATTTCAAGTGTATGAAATTGAAACAGCATATACATACCCACAACACTTTAACTCATACACCAAGTCAGTGAAGAAGGTCTTTTTGTATCAGTTTTAATTTTGATTAACTCTGTATATCCCTGTCTTTGACCACTGAGGAGCTATTCATTCTCACTCCTCTAAACCATCATTTTCAAATTCCTGCTTTCTCTGAATAAAATTTCCTTGCTCAGTTCTCTGTCTTCCTCTTCCTCATTCTCATTGTCGTCCTTGTCCTCCTCCTCCTTCCTTTCATTCATATTCCTTCTTGTTATCGTTGTGCTTTAGTATATAGTTCTACATCACCTCTTTCTTGACATTCTCTTCTTGAGCTCATGCCTTCCTCGGGTCCTAGGGAGCCATATGCTTCTATTAATTGTTTAATTATACGTTTTATAGGTAAGGACTTCTGCAGACACCATGTGATACAACTAACTTTGTCACTCAAATCCATTTTCCATGAGAATCTCATATAATCTTAAGGACTTTTGCTTTGGTTTCAGATGGCGAAACAGTAATACCATCAACAATCCTGAGATCCTTGGTCAGAGTCTCTGCTTGTCCATCAGTTAGCTCTCTGTTTCTCAAGCCATCATGTTGGAGGCAGCCAGGTTCTGGAATAATTAGAACTGTTCTTTCTAATAAGTCAAAGCATCAATCTTATATGTTTTATTTTTCAATACTAATTAATTTAAAATTAGATCCAGAAATAATGCAAAAAATTTTATTATTGTCTATTTACTCTTTTGGAAGACACAGAATTTAGCTATTTTCCCTTGGAAGTAAATGAAAGTTTTTGACTGTGTAATATTTTGACTATGTCATATTCTGGTAAATAATTTTTTTTTATCTTTTTGTTTTGTCTTGTCTTTGGGGACATACCTAGCAGTGTTCAGGGATTACTCCTGGCTTTGTAGTTAGGGATCACTTCTGGTGGGACTCAGGGAAGCATATGTATGAGGATCAAATTCATGTCAGCCACATGCAAGTGCCTTACCTGATATACTATCTCTCTGGCCACAATCTTTATTCCTTATATCTATTTTATGCATTTGTCTTGTGTTCACATTAGTGATCATTTTAAATTAAAAAATGGTTTAATTATAAAGGTGATGTGTTTTCATTATAGGAACTCTCAAAATACAGAAAATTAGGGATAGCATATTTAAAACTCCCATAAAACATTAAAAACAAGAGAAAACATTTGTTAAAAATGTTATTTGATTTCCACAGGATTTCAATTTCTACAGGAGTCTGTTGCGATTTGTTTTGCATAAATGACACTAAATCCTTATATTATCATTCCAGGGCATCCTGCCTCTAAATCTTCCCTAAATCTCTTTCAAGAGTTTAACATTGGAGATGTGACCTCAACCTAGCAACCCTCTATGTATTGCTCTCTCACATATGAGACTTCTTTGACTTCAGGATTTTATGTTTTCTTTCCTTCCTTCTCTTTAATTTTACTCATTTTTCCTTTCTTCTTTCCTTCTTCTCTCTTTTAGTCCGTCCCTCCCTCCCTCCCTCTCTCCTTCCACCCTCCCTTCCTCCCTCCCTCCCCCCTCCTACCCTCCCTCTCTGTCTCCCTCCCTCCCTCTCTCTCTTGTGCTGGCAGGCTGAATCCTGGAGGGGCCAATTTACTTATTTATTTTTAACACAGCACTAAAAAAATTGATAACCATGTGTTCACATAGAAAAAAATGAACTGACCCTTATTTTTTATCATATACTAAAATTAGCTCAAAAGAATCAAAGATGTAAAATTTAAAACCCTGAGAAGAAAGCTACATAAAATTTTTGTGACATTGGATTTGGTCATGATTTATTGTATCTAAAAGCAAAGCACAAGCAATAAAAGTAAAAATAAATCAACTACTTTAAAAATAAAACAACAGATTTCTGTGCATTAAGAGAAGCCACACAATGAAAGACATTATTAAAAAAGGGAGAAATTATTTGAAAAACAATGAAAGACACTATAAAAAAGGAAGTCATATACCTGATATGGAATGAATCTAAAGAATACATAATGACTCATAATTCAATAACACCACCAACATAAAAAATAAACAGGCAGTATTCTTCATTGTTATTAAATTATAAGGGAAAATAAAAAATGTGTATATATGCTACATTACATAAATATTTTGTTATATATTTATATCTAAATTTTTTTAAACTATGGTCACTATTACAGGGTGTTTGTTGTATTTTAACAATCAATTAAACTTGTCACTCATTTTCCAATCAAGGAAGCTGAAATGAGAGAGCACAGGTGGCTAGAATTTAATCTGTGATATCTCTGAAACATTTGTCTTTGTATTATGACATGGATACATTTATAGAAACTTAATGATAGTAAAGTGGCATGAATATTTAAAAAAACTTTTGTGGTGTATTGTTATCTCCGTTGAGTTTTTACATGTTCAGAGTCTAGGGCATACAAGAATGCTTGCCTCCAGGAGGATAGTAATGAATGTTGAAATCTCTGAAGTGACAAATAAGTATGCAACAGTTGCCAGAATTCAACCCCATCTTTTCTTCTCCTCTTCTTACTCCCTGGCCATAGATTCTGCCATTGGGCACCTATTCCTAATGAGGCCTTTCTTTTTCCCTGAGAGATCAGAGGTCAGTCTTTGAAGTTCAAGTTTAACCCTTCCTCTTCAGAGGCAGTGGGTGTAACCCTTGTCTCACAGCAAAATGTGGTGGGGGCCAAAGAAAAGAGTAGATGTCAGCATGTTTTGAAATATTACAAAGCACTGTCAGAATGTGTCACTGTAATTGATGATAATAGTATTTCAACACAGAAGTTTTCCACTGGGCTCCTATTTCATTTTAGAAGGCAGGAGAGAGTATTCTTAGATCTTACCACCTGTTATATTCCCCAGGCACACTCTAGTCTGAAAGAAATGATTCAGGAGAGAGTTCTTTTACACCAAACCAGGGAGAGATGTGTATATGATGAAAAAAATGTGTTTGACAGGCATTGCAGACTATAATGGGAGAAAATCATCAAGCTCTGCCTTGGGCTTTATCTTTATTCATGGCCCTCAGAGGACTGTTCTAAGAGCATATGCTGTCAGAAGGGTTACCAGAGATAACCCCAGTCTGCAGTGCTCTTACCTTGTCAACAATGTCTGTTGTTTGGAGGACTTGAATTTCAGTCTCACAGGTCAGATTTTTTGTGTGTAAAGGCTCAAAATTAACTCAGGAGGATGATATGAATTACCTTCTCCCTGCTTCCAAGTCTAGGATTCTCTGATCTCTGGCATGATAAACAGCACCCAACTGCATGAATATGGAAGTGTATAGGAGACTTTCCACATTCAAGGCCCCAAGTTAACAAATGTCCACAGTATAACCTCCATTTTATGTCATCTGGAACATAATGTATGTCAAATACTGTAGTTGTGATGAAGGTAATAGTAGCAGCAATGGTATGGAATGGGGTGTGTGGTTTCTTGTTCAGTATTTGATATGTGAGCTAACAGCCCTTTTTTGTTGTTGCAGTGTAAACATGACAGTCAAACTTTGTACCATGCTGGGTACATAGAAAAAGACAGCTGGGACACATGGCTTGGGGAAATAGAGGAATATGCACCTCCCTCCACCCAGTGCCTTACACATGCTTGGCAAATTGCTCTACAGCTGAGTTATACCCCTGGTCCAACATACAGATAATCTTTACCTTAATTTTGAGGTAATTTTTTTTTGTGAGTGTGTGTGTTCTAGCTATATGAGATGGTTCTCAGGAGAAACATGGTGATGATTAAACTGGGTTTAACTGCACGCAAGGCCTCTGTATATGTCTTCAGTCCATAAAATAATTTTTAAACATGACAATTTAGACAAAATCCATTATTATTTTTGTTTGGCTACAACCGGTGACAATTAGCTCAGGAATTACTCCTGACTTTGTGCTCAGAAATCACTCCTGGCTTGGGGGACCATATGGGATGCCGGGGGATCCAACCATGGTCCATCCTAGGTTAGCTGTGTGCAAGGCAAACACCCTACTGCTTGTGCTACTGCTCCGGCCCCCTATTATTAATTTTTTAAAAAAAAAATCTAGACCCTCAAGAGTGAGTTTGTATTGGTTAAGGAATAATGCTTTTCTCTTGATTACTGAATTTAACTAGAAACCAAAAAAAAAATTGGTGACAAGTGGGCTTCTGTTCACACAAACCATAAGGTCCTAGAATTAAGAATAACAGATGTTAACCACACAACATGAGCTGCATGGTTCAGAGTTTGGGTATGTGTGTCTCCTTGTGCACACATCTGTGTGTATGTAATTCCACCAGACTCTGCATTTCCCACTTTGCATATAAACTATTACCATGAAGGCTAAAACCAAAGGTCCGATTAGAACACAGATGGGATGAAGTGTGTGAGAGAAAAGGGAGCAATACTAGAAAGCTATAAGGAATAAGAACACTCTGAGAAAAAAATAAACAAACATCAAAGTGTCTTAATAATTTCCTTTTAAAGTAAAGAAACTCTATTATGTTTTGTCATGTGCTATAGGTTATAATCCTGAATATTTTTTCTTTGTTCAGTAAAACCATTTCTCAGTGAGAGACGGTTGACTGAATAAAACAGAAAAATATTTTATTTATTTTAGTAAATGGTTCCAGGCTTCTGAGACTTCCAGAGGGCTTATGGAAAAATAAGGGAAGGCAGTTCAAAGACAGGAACTTACATTTTCATTCTTTATGACCTGCTGCTCCTTCCAAGTCACTAGAAAACAGTGTGGGATGGGTTGTTTGCATGCTCCGTAGCTCTGGGCATATATTTCCCACTTTCCAGGGGGATCATGACATGAACTTCTCAATGGTACTGGATATATTTCCAAGGTCTGTTTTGTGGATAAGTTATCAAATAAGGCCAGAATTTTGGGGCTATTCAGAAATTGTGAAAAAAAGGTTAAAGAGAGCGGAAATTTGGCTGCAAACACTGTTGAAAGGTGATTGGTGATATACAGCTTTTGACTGTAACAGCAGGATTGAATTCCTGCTAGAACATTCTCCTTCTTGATGGAATGGTCTTGTTAATCAAGCATATCATGGCCTTCCCTTGCCTGCAATAACCTGGTATTGAATCTAACCTTCTGGTTCCAAACCTGAATCCTGGCAAGACACGGATTTTAAGTCGGAAGGCAGTCTGTAAAATAATTCAAATACACACACTTAGATAAAGAAAAAAGGCTTTGATACCCTTACTGTTATTAGAAAACGAAAGGGCTTTTTTACCAAAGCTTTTTTATAGGAGAAAAAACGTCACACTTGAAGGTGGGACTGTCCGGTTTCCCCACCAATCAAAGTGCTCCACTAAAAGAATTCCATCCAATGAGAAACAATTTGGATATTGATTGATGTAGAAACAGACAAATCCCATAATTCCACACCCTGACACCCTCAGATCTTTATGCAGGATTTCTTGTAGTGGTAAATTCTTACCTAACTCCAGCTGGAAGGTTCTCACATTGTTTCCTGGGCATCACTTCTATTGCCTGTGATTATGATTTGTAGATATCTTCTATGCTGAAATATAGAGAGGTGGTCCAAGGCTATGAGAAACTGGTCTTTGGACTTAATGTAATCTGAGTTCAAGTCCCTTTTTCAAGTAGTGTGGCCTCATATCAGTCACTGAACTACTTTCTGTAGGTGTATAATGGAGTAGGCAATAAGTTTCCCATGTCTGACCTTACCTGAAATTCTATAATGACCACCAATATTAATATTTAAGATTAGTAGTATTTATTATCTACACACTTTAGAGCCAAAGAGCCAGTGCCTGTTTGAGAGGAAGATAAGGAGATTGTTTGAGGACAAGGGCATCAAGAAACCCACAACTACCCCAGCTGCCAAACTGAGTTGCAGTAACCATTAAGTACCATACATAATAATGCTTGATTCCCTGTACACAGTAATACTTTTTACTCCTGCCTTATTCCATACAAAGGAGGAGAATACAAGTTTTGGTGAAATAAAGGAAACTGGACACATTTTTTTTCATTATACATGCTTCCCTTCCTTCATTATTCCAAAAGGGAAGTTAGCATCCCACATATACCAACACAAGAAATTGACAGTGATAGAAATTTTTGGGATAAGTGAAGAGTAACAGAGAGAAGTTTGAAGACCCTCTGTTCTTAGGTCCATCTATGGAAGGTTATTGCTCTACCCAGGAAGGTATGACCCTGCTAGAACCAGGTCTCCTGGGATGTTCCAAACATAGGGACTGAGAGAAACACAGGAGCACAAATGCCAGCCCTGGAGTAAATATTCACAATCAAAAATCTTGCCTGATTCTCTGTCCTCTCTTGAAAATGTTATAATCTTATAGATATATATCCAGTGAAGAAAAATACCACTTTGAATAAATAACTATACTTCACTTGAGAGAAAGCAATTTTGCTGTTAAACATGTTCAGCTGGTGTGCCATTTCTCTCTGGCTCCCCAGAGTATCTCCTGTGCCCACCTATGGAACCTTAGAAATGCCTTGAAGGACCTATAGTGCAGATGTCTGCCGTTTTTTGTCATGTAGATGCATAGAAGGCACTAATCCTTGTCTGCCCTCCTGAACTGTGTGCCCTGTGCCATTTCTCTTTGGCTGCTCTGTTCCTATACTGTAAAAGCTCCTATGTTGAATCCCTTCCACAACTTCAAACCTTCCACATTCCTAAATCTAAGGGTTTCTGGTTCTGATATTGTGTCTCAAATACTTCCACCATTGCTCTCTATGCAAATTGGATTATTAGAATTCTCCTGTATAGACACTAAATAGCAAGTTAGGACATGAACAATATTAGATTAACAGATTATAGAAAATAACAGTATGCTGAAATATAAAGAATCAGTTCAGACCTCAGACAATTGGAAATCTGATTCTCAAATTATAGTTTCCACAAATCTTTAAAAACAATAAAGAAAAGGATTCACATACTCTGATAAGCAGGAACACTTGTTCTGGAAAATCATCAAGTTCAAACAAAGCGTAAAACCCAAGTCAATGCTCCATGCAATGACCATGGAAATTCAACTAACTGAAAGATGAATTGATCCAGGGTATAAAAGAGTCCATACAAATTGAATTGAAGAAGTTAAAAATACAATAGCAGCCTTAACAACAGAATGCAGCATGTGAAGTGCCAGATCAGTTATATTTAAAACAAAATACAGGTCATCATCAAGCACTAAGTGATAATAGAAAAGAGAGATCAACATCTTGAAGAAAATGTAATATTTGTGATAGAAAATAGAATAGAAGAGGAATAGTTTTCAAATCATAGGAATACCAGAAGGAGAGGAAAAAGGGAAAGGAAAATTATTGGTAGAAGAATAATTACTGAGAACTTTCTTGATCTTTGGGAAGAGGTTTCTGCACAAATTCAAGAGGGCCAAAGAGTACCAAACAAAATAAACTCAAACAAAACAACACCAAACATAGTAAGCAAACTGGTAGAATCCAAAGATAAAGACAAACTACTTAAAGGAGTAAGCAGATAGAAAACCTTCAAATATAAGGGAAACAATATAAAAATAGGAATATGATATCTTAAGGTCTGGGAAAGAGTAGAATGATATATTCAGAGAATTTAATAAAAAAATGTCCAGCCTAGAGTCCACTATGCTGGGAAGCTATCATTTATACTTGAAGAAAGGAAAAGAAACTTTTCAGAGAAATAAGACAAATGGCAGTATTTGTGACAACTAAACCAATCCTCCAAGGCCAGACTCTTGCAAAACAGACGCTTTCAAAAACAGCTATATTCTCTCCCCATATACAAAAATGGCAACACAGCCTTATATCTATATCACTAATATATATTACTATATATCAATATGTTATTGATTACTATATATCAATATTGTGATGTATATCACTAACTTAGTCAATGTCCATGGACTAAATTCCCCTATAAAAATGCACAGAGTAACTGGTTGGATCAGGAAAGAAAACCCATCTATCTGTTGTCTTTAGAAAACACACCTAAACCTAATGGATAGAAACAAATTTAAAGTGAAGGATAGAAAACAGTCATACAAGCTAATGGGAGGAAAATAAAAGCGAAGACAGCCCTAGTTAAAAAAACACATTGAAGAAGGGCCAGAGAGATAGCACAGTGGTAGGGCATTTGCTTTTGCATGCAGCAGATTTAGAATGGACAGTGGTTCGAAACCTGGCATCCCATGTGGTTCACCTTGCCTGCCAGAAACGATTTTTGAGCGCAGAGCCAGGAATAACCCCTGAGTGCCACTGGGTATGACCCAAAAATAAAAAACTGGGAAAAAAAGCCATTGAGGAAACACAATAGTAGTGTGAGACTTCAACAATACACTTTTACTACTACACAGACCAACAAAATATCAGTAAAAATACTGACAAAATATCAGTAAAAAACGAGAGCACTATATAAGGAGCTAAAAGAACTGGGATTGTTGAACATTATATAGGGTCTTTATTATCCCAAATAGAATGTAAATTATTCTCTAGTGCACTTGATACTTCAAGATAGATCACATTTAGGACATAAATTAAGCATATATAAATTTACAAATATAGAAAATTTACAAAATAGCTTCTCAAACTATAATGTCACTAAAGTAGAAATTACCCACAGAGAAACTAAAACCATTTCTTCAGAGATCAGGCACAAGCAAGGATGTTCACTGTTTCCACTTTTATTCCAGATAGTGTTAGAAATCTTAGCTATAGCAATCAGGCAAAACACACACACAAAAATAAACAAGACAAAACAAAGTGATCTAATTTGGAAAAGCAATCACATTACCATTATTCACGGGTGATATTGATAACATACATAGTAGAAGCTGAAAAGTCCACGAAAAACTACTAGAATCAATAAGTCAATATAGCAAAGTAGTTGGCTACAAAGTCAATGACAAAAAAAAAGGTTACTTTCTTATCTAGAGAAAATAATTTAGGAGAGAAAGAGATCAATGAGTTTATTCCACTTAAAATAGTATCCAACAACATTAAGTATCCAGGAATCAATTTAACATAAGACAGGAGAGGTCTAAAACATAACTTTAAATCACTTAATAAAGACATATAAGACGACTTTAGAAAATAGAAAAATGGATTTTTCTCTCTGACCTATTCAATCCTTCTACGTATTTTGATGAAGAGTTTAGTGAGTTACATTTAGTGATATTATTGATATGATATGTAGCCTTTTCTGTGTGCGTTGGGTTTGGTTGTTTCTTCAATTTTCTTTCTATAAATTTGCTTTCAGAAATTCTTGCATGGATGGTTTAGTTAGAGCAAACTTTATCAGCTCTCTCTCTCTCTCTCTCTCTCTCTCTCTCTCTCTCTCTCTCTCTCTCTCTGTCTGTCTGTCTCTCTCTGTTTTTATCTGTCCCTGAAAGGGTAATGGACTCTAGGTTGGAAGTTGTTATTCACTCAATGCTTTTTATTTTGCTTATGGACCACACTCAGCAATGTTCAGGATTTTCTCCTGGCTTTGTGTTCAGGAATTGCTCCTGGAAATACTTAGGGATCATATGGGATTCTGGATATCAAACCTGATCAGTCATATGCAAAAAGAGTACACTGCCAGTTGTATTAACTCTCTGACCCTTTTTACTGAATACTTTTCACTCTATTCTTGATCCTCCCCATCTTAATGTTTTTCCTTTTTATTTTTCCTTTTCTGATTTTCTGATTTTTCTGATTTTCCTTTTATTTTCACCATTTGAATTATCACATGGTCATTTTGAATATAGTTCTGTTTGGGTCGATTTTTATTTTTTTGTACTTTTTGGGTCACTTGAATGTATTTTTGCAGAATCCTTCCTCAAGAGAGAAAGAGGAAGCTCTATTTCTTCCATGAGCTGTCCTTCCTCTCTCTTCTTCTGAAATTTCTATAATTTGTAAATTATTCATCATATTAGCTTATTGGGTACATTATATTCTTTTCATTTTCTTCTCTTTTATTTTGCCACTGCATTATTTCTGTGGGTTTGTATCTTATCTTCAAGTCTGCTGACATGTTTCTCTACACCCAAAATTCTGTTCCTATGGCTATTATATGCATTGCTTTCTTTTAATATTATTTGCATGCAGTCTTTCATATTCAGAATTAATTATTCTTTGAGTTTATTGAATTTATTTTCCAGTGATTTGTAATTTCTTTTTTTTTTTCAGTTTTTGGGTCCACCCAGCAGTGCTTAGGGGTTACTCCTAGCTCTACGCTCAGAAATTGCCCCTGGCAGGCATAGGGGGACCATATGGGATGCCGGGATTCGAACTACTGTCCTTCTGCATGGAAGGCAAACGCCTTACCTCCATGCTATCTCGCCGGCCCCAATGTGGTTTGTAATTTCATTTGCTTTGAGTAGAGTGTTGAGTAAGGTTCTCCACTAGGCTTGAGAACGTTGATGAACTTGAAGATTTGACTTAACTTCTATCAGTGAAGCTGAGTTCTTTTCTTTATTCATCATTAGACTTTTGTGAGTGTTGACAGTGAGGCTATATATTTCTGATTATCTGAGCACTTATCTGGTTCAATATTTTACACTAAGATACTGCTGCCTATGCCTCTGTTATTCAATCTATTAACATTACCACCTAATAGTGGTAGAGTGTGACAGAGAAGGAAATATCTAATTCTTCCCATTTGGTTACAAAGATATTCAGTCACTGAATTAAGACTTTGTAGTTTCCCACATGCTCATAGATTTTGTGGGGTGAATGAAGCAATACAATCATTGTGGATATTAATGTGTTCTTGTGGTGTGTCCGTTAGGGCTGGGAGAAGTATTTCTGGTAACAGATCAAAAAGGAATGGGTGACTTCTCAATTTCTTCACACCTGGTTCGATATTTTCAAAATTGGCATCAGTTGTTATAATCCCTCTGTTGGGGATTGGGCAGATGTGAGCAACCCGCTCATATTTTTGTGTTAATATATTATCCAGAATCAGTAGTCTTATCAATATGTTTGATAATTTTTTTTTTTTTTGGTTTTTGGGCCACACCCGGTGACGCTCAGGGGTTACTCCTGGCTATGCGCTCAGAAGTTGCTCCTGGCTTGGGGGACCATATGGGACACCGGGGGATCGAACCGCGGTCCGTCCAAGGCTAGCACAGGCAAGGCAGGCACCTTACCTTTAGCGCCACCGCCCGGCCCCTATGTTTGATAATTTAACAGTAATATGTCTGGTATATGCCATTCAGATTTTTAAAAAAGCATTAGTCTTTTCTCAGCTTTGTGGACATCTCTGGTTAGTTCTTTTGTTAGGTTTGGGAAGTTCTCAGCTGTGATTTTATTAAATATGGTCTGTTCATTGACTATTATATTTCTTATACTGGCACCTGTTGCACATTCCAATATTACTCAAATATTTTTATATATTTTCCTAAATCTTGTTTTTTTTTCTTCTTTCATTTAAGCTAGTGATAGTCTCTTATATTCAGTTTCTGCTATTCTTTATTGGAGAACTAAAACATACATTTATATTAAATTGAATTTCACTCATTGTGTTCTTTATATCTTCTATATCCTTGGTAAAGCACTCATTGTGTTCTTCTGCTCTTGAACTCTTTTTTTTATATCTTGAACTTACTTCTTTATTTTTATTTGAGGTTATTTACTTCAACAAGTTTGTTATGATGGTTATTCTCCATTTTTGATTGATACATCCTTCAAATATTCATCTTTAGGTTCATTCTCTAAGACTTGTAATAGATTTGACATCTTTATTTTAAAATTTAATTTATTTCACTTAAAGAGCATGTATCACATACGTGACACAGATGATCATAATACATTTGTTTCCAGGTAAGTGGGAGCAAAATTATAAAACAAAAAAGAAAAGAAATAAAAAGTAAGAAAGAGAAAGTAAGAGTCCAACAATAAGCAAAATCTCCATTGTGATCTTTAAGTCATTATCAGGAGGGTTTGTAGGCTCTTGTTGCTAGTTGGCCATTCTGAACATTAGGTTGCTTCAGATACACATTGGCATCTAAATTGGTGCTTTTGTGGGAATGACAGTAAAAAACAAAAATAAAGTTGTCATACAGCTACAGATGTGGCTGCATGGTGCAGAAATTTCAAGCATTGTTGTTACTGTTGCTTTTGTGGGGCATGGTTTTGGCTGCCATGACTGCAGAAGCATTAGAAGGCAGGGTAAATGCTCATGCTCTCACTCAACTCACTCAAGACAATAAAAACTAGAACAAAAATCGTCCTGTTGACATCAACCCAAATACCAGCATACCTAAAATTTTAGTCAGTTTGCTATCTCTGCAGAGAGCTTTAGAGGACTGGTGAAACAGGGTCATAGGCAAGTGGTTATTGTGAGTGATGGGTACAGCAGATGTGGCTTTGGCAGAGCTGGGACTTGGCTCGCCCTCTCCACCAAAGATGACCAGATTTCAGTTGCATGACCAATATACTTATAATTTTTCATGGAGTAGTTTATTTACATCTCTTTCACAGAGTGATTATATGAAGCTGGCAAGTTGTAGACATGGTGACTGCCAGATTTGACGTTTTTTTGTTTTGATTTTTGGACCACACCTGGTGACAATGAGGGATTACTTCTGGCTATGTACTCAGAAATCGCTCCTGGCTTGGGGGATCACATGGGATGCCAGGGGATCGAACCACGGTCCATCCTAGGTTAGCCGCATGCGAGGCAAATGCCCTACCATTGCGCCACCACTCGGCCTGGATTTGACATTTTCTTTCTTTCTTTCTTTCTTTTCTTTCTTTCTTTCTTTCTTTCTTTCTTTCTTTTCTTCTTTCTTTCTTCTTTCTTTCTTTTTCTTTCTTTCTTTCTTTCTTTCTTTCTTTCTTTCTTTCTTTCTTTCTTTCTTTCTTTCTTTTTTCTTCTTTCTTTCTTTCTTTCTTTCTTTCTTCTTTTCTTTCTTTCTTTCTTCTCTTTCTTTCTTTCTTTCTTTCTTCCTTTCTTTCTTTCCTTTCTTTCTTTCTTCTTCTTCCTTCTTCCTTCCTTCCTTCCTTCCTTCCTTCCTTCCTTCCTTCCTTCCTTCCTTCCTTCTTCCTTCCTTTCTTTCTTTCTTTCTTTCTTTTCTTTCTTTTTTCTTTCTTTCTTTCTTTCTTTCTTTCTTTCTTTTCTTTCTTTCTTTCTTTCTTTCTTTCTTCTTCTTTCTTTCTTTCTTTCTTTCTTTCTTCTTCTTTCTTTCTTTCTTTCTTTCTTCTTTCTCTCTCTCCTTCCTTCCTTCCTTCCTTCCTTCCTTCCTTCCTTCCTTCCTTCCTTCCTTCCTTCCTCCTTCCTTCCTTCCTTCCTTCCTTCCTTCCTTCCTTCCTTCCTTCCTTCCTTCCTTCCTTCCTTCCTTCCTTCCTTCCTTCCTTCCTTCCTTCCTTCCTTCCTTCCTTCCTTCCTTTCGTCACACCCAGCAGCACTCAGGGGCTACTCCTGGCTCTATGCTCAGAAATCGCTCCTGGAAGGCTCAGGGGACCATATGAAATGCCAGGATTCGAACCACCGACCTTCTGGATGCAAGACAAATGCCTTCCCTCCATGCCATCTCTCTGGCCCCATAATTTTACAGTTGCTGCCTGCAGAACATTTCATGTTTCCTTTAATATGTCTTTTGTTTTGTAATTCTAAGGCCTTAATGGAGATGGAAAATTAAAAATGGAGGGGAAAATTAAAAGAGAGATCATACTGTTGCCAATTTGGGGTAAAAGTGAAATATCCCAGAGGGAGAGTTCAATATCGTCCGACAGTCTTTGTTATCACTCCAGACTCCTACTACTGTCAGTCTCAAAGTCTCTGCCTTGTGTTGTGGCTTGATGCTTGCATTATTTTATATAAATTAGAGCTGCCAATAGTTTAAAACAAAAAGACTTGGATTGATTTTGGTCCAACTGTTCATAATCTGCCATCATCACAGTTTTTCATCTCTGACTAAAAGGTGACCTATTTTTTTCTACTCTTGTTTCTCCATCTACTGAGTCAGGTCTGATTGCAGTCTTGGTAGCTGGTGTGTAACACACTGCCACAGATTTTTCCATTAACCAATCCCTCTCTTCTGATTCCAGATTTTGATCACATACATTACATATTCAATTTTTCTCTTGTTGCATAATAGCCCTTGATGGGGTTGGCTGATGGAGGGATGGAGGATGAGGTCTTTCTCTCCAGCTCGGAGCACGCATCTGCCACCTTGTTCAGCCGGTGGTTCTGAGGTGAATGTGGCAGGTATAAAGCTAACAGATAGTCAGGCTTCAGAAGATATCTGCTTTATTCAGTGGATAAGGCTGAAGCCAAAAGTCCCAGAATCAGCCCTCGAGAAAAGCCCCTGCCTTCCACAGACCCTTGCTTTTATACCTCAGAATCAGGTACCACCCTAAGGTGGGAGCAGAGTCTGGTACCAACCTAGGGTGGGAGCAGAATGCCAGGTCACACCCTAGGGTTGGGCACAATCATCGATCAGGGTAGAATCAGTAACATAATAATCTTATGGAAATGTTTACATACATAACAATCTCTCACAGACTATTGTTGGATGAGGCTTTCTGTGTATAAAATGCTCTTGTTATTGACTTTTGGAAGCACTTTAACAGACAGCATTACTTACCAATACTTGTGCAATTAATTTTCTGGAAATGTTTTTAATATTAATATAGGCATTTATTATTATTATTATTATTGATTTTTGGGTCACATCCAGCAGCACTCAGGGGTTACTCCTGGCTCTATGCTCAGAAATAGCTCCTGGCAGGCTCAGGGGACCATATGGGATGCCGGGATTCGAACCACTGACATTCTGCATGCAAGGCAAATACCTTACCACCATGCTATCTCTCTGGCCCCTATTTGTTATTATTTTTAAATTAATATTTATTATTTTAAAATCACCCAATAATAGTCAGGGGTTATTCGGGATGATACATTCAGAAATCACCCCAGTGGGCTCTGGAAATTATATAGGTTCCTGGGGATCAAACCAGTGTTGGCTGCATGCAAGGCAACTTTCTTACCTCCCTTTACTATGGCTCCAATTGCTAATATATGCAGTTAAATATATAAATTTTTTTGTTTGTTTTTTTGGGTCACACCCAGTGGGTCAGGGGTACTTCTGGCTGTGAGCTCAGAAATCACTCCTGGCATCCATATGGAATACTGGGATTCGAACAACTATCCATTCTGGATTGGCTGTATGCAAGGCAAACACCCTATCACTGTGCTATCTTTCCTGTCCTAAAGATGTAAAAATTTTTATAGGTGCTGCTTTAGCAGAATTTTCTGAATATAGATCACTTTGTTTTCACTATCATTCAGTAATAAAGTTTTTTTCCTAATTTTTCTTTTGACTTTTTAATTTGTTCCTGTTTTATATAGGAATGAATATATTTTTGGTATCTTCATGTTGAATTTAGATAAAACAGTAATTATCTTATAACATTATTAAGTAATATTCTGTATTACATTAGCATTATGTAGAAATGTTTATTTAAAGTCCCAATATATAGCCTTTTTCAGTTAATATTCTGTAAGACTTTGGAAAGATATTTTGTAGTTTGTCTAAAACTAAGTAACTGGAAATCTGTATAATATTAAGATTTACATTATAACTGAAATAAAATAACTATTTCTAGTTTTTTAATACCATCAAGGTTGATTCTCTCTTTTTAATAATTCCCTTTGCAAAACGCAAAGCAAAATATGTAGTCTGCATTGCATGTGTAGATCCATTAGCTTACTTTTATTTATTTATTTATTTATTTATTTATTTATTTATTTATTTATTTATTTATTTATTTATTTTTTGATTAATGCCTTACATGCAGCTGACCCAGGACAGACCTGGGTTCAATCTCTGCATTTCATATGGTCTCCCAAGCCAGGAGCAATTTCTTTTTCTAATATCTTTACTTAAACATATTGATTACAAATATGATTGTAGTTGGTTTTCAGTCATATAAAGAACACCCACCTTCACCGGTGCAACATTCCCATCACCAATGCCCCAAATCTCCCTCTTCCCATGCTCCCCCACTTGTATTTGAGACAGGCTTTCTACTTCCCTCATTCATTCACATTGTTATGATAGTGTATTTCTCTAACTGTACTCATCACTCTTTTTGGTGAGTTTCATATCGTGAGCTGAACCTTCCAGCCCTCATCTTTTTGTTTCTGAGAATTATTGCAAAAATGCCTTTTATTTTTCTTAAAAGCCATAGGTAAGTCAGATTATACTGTGTCTGTCTCCTCCCTCTGACTTATTTCACTCAGCTTATTAGATTCCATGTACATCCACATATAGGAAAATTTCATGACTTTATCTCTCCTGACAGCTGTATAATATTCCATTGTGTATATGTACCACAGTTTCTTTAGCCATTCATCTATTGAAGGGCATCTTGATTGTTTCCAGAGCTTGGCTATTGTAAATAGCGCTGCAATGAATATGGGTGTGAGGAAGGGATTTTTGAATTGTATTTTTGTGTTCTTAGGGGATATTCCTAGGAGTGGTATAGCTGGATCATATGGGAGCTAAATTTCCAGTTTTTGGAGGAATCTCCATATAGTTTCCCATAAAGGTTGAAAAAGACAGCATTCCCAAATAGTGAATAAAAGTTTCTTTCTCTCCACATCCCCACCAGCACTGCTTGTTCTCATTCTTTGTGATGTGTGCCAATTTCTGTGGCCTCAGATGGTACCTCATTGTTGTTTTGATTTGTATCTCCCTGATGATTAGTGATGTGGAGCATTTTTTCATGTGTCTTTTGGCCATTTGTATTTCTTCTTTGACAAAGTGTTCATTTCTTCTTTTCATTTTTTGATGGGATTAGATATATTTTTTCTTGTAAAGTTCTGTCAGTGCCCTGTATATTTTGGCTATTAGCCCTTTATTTGATGGGTATTGGGTGAATAGTTTCTTCCATTCAGTGGGTGGCTCTTGTATTCTGGGCACTATTTCTTTTGAGGAGCAGAAGCTTCTCAGCTTAATATAGCCCCATCTGTTTGTCTCTGCTTCCACTAGTTTGGAGAGTGCTGTTTCCTCCTTTCACATGCCTTTAATCTCAATGTCATGGAGTTTTTAACCTATGTATTGTTCTATATACCTTATGGTTTCAGGACTGATGTCAAGATATTTAATCCATTTGGATTTTACCTTTGTACATGGTGTTGGCTGGGGATCTGAGTTTGCTTTTTTTGCAAGTGGCTAACCAGTTGTCAACACCACTTGTTGAAGAGGCTTTCATTGCTTCCAGGAGCAATTTCTTTTTCTTTTTCTTTTTTTTTTTTTCCTTTTTTTCTTTTTGGCCACACTGAGTAATGCTCAGGGTTACTTCTGGCTATGTGCTCAGAAATTGCTCCTGGATTGAGGGATTATATAGAACACCAAGTGATCGAACCTCTCTTCATCCTAGGCTAGCACACGCAAGGCAGATCCTTACTGTTTGTGCCGCTGCTCCTGCCCCATAAGCTTTTCTTTTTATCATTAAAATTGGGTCTGTTATTTTTCCTATTTTTCAAGATAGAAATAACTTATATAAAAAGAAAATTTTATTAAACCAGTAATATTAATGGCATATGTTATCAGCATGACTACTATCTGCATTGATATTTGCTAAAACATTTGGAGCCATACTCAATTATTATTTAATAAAGAGTAAAATTTGTTGTATCTACAGAGACCTAATTTTACCACTCAGGATAGATAAGAAGTCTCCCATACACCACAAAAGCACCAATGGGAGAGTAAATGAACTAGAAAGGAGTCTATAGTTAATCCCATGACAATGTACTTCAAGAATGGAGAAACCCTGTATTTCTTAAAGCAAGGGAATTCTTTTTATAATGACTCCAATGTTTACTGTACCTATGCAGGAGGGAAGAGAGAGAGAGAGAGAGAGAGAGAGAGAGAGAGAGAGAGAGAGAGAGGGAGAGAGAGAGACAGAGAGACAGAGAGGCAGAGACAGAGAGACAGAGAGGCAGAGACAGAGACAGAGAGATAAAAAAGCACAAAATAATCTTTTTATTTAATTTTTTTTTAGCTATCTAGCTTTTGTTGATTTCTTTGACTTGGTGTGGATATTGACCTGGTTGTCTTCATTTTTGTTTATTTATTTTTCTTTTTTCTTTTCTTCCGTTTTGTGTTCTGTCATGTTTTTTGTATCTCAAGTCCACGGCAAGTATGTGGTCCCTATCTTTATTGCTGTAGTGCTCACTGGATATTTTATTTGGTACTTCTTTTTATACTGATGTGGTGTTCCACCTTCTTTTCCCCCTTTGTCTCTCAAACCGAGGATGAGAGCCTTTAGAAGGACTTCGGCCATTTTTGGCATATTTGATTTTTACCCCATTTTATTACTTTTCTCTTCTTCAAACAAAACCACATAACCTTAACTATCTAGTCCTGCCTCCCAATTAGAGGGGGATATAATGGAGGTACCATGACCAAACAGTTGAAAGATCACTAAGTAGTAAGCTAGGCATGGAGGGGACCACTCATTCTAGCAGCCCCTGGGGTGAGGGTAGAGGCTATGAGAGGCAGGACGGGAGCGGAGGTGAAGGGAGGACAATTCAGTGGTGGAAATTCCCCTGATTCAATGTTAATATGTACCTAAAATATTGCTGTGAATGATATGTAAGCCACTATGACTAAAATAAAAATTATCATAAGAAAAAAAGTATAAAAATTGTATCTAAAATATATGCTTAAATTAAACTTTTTTGGGGGTGGACACACCGGGCAGTGTTTAGGGGTTACTCCTGGCTCTATGCTCAGAAATCACTCCTGGCAGGGTCAAGGGACCATATGGGATGCCGGGATTTGAACCACTGACCTTCTGCATGCAAGGCAAACACTTTACTTCCATGCTATCTCTTTGGCCCCCAAATTAAACTTTTTTGTATAGAAACTATTTGGAGACACTTTTGTTTCTTGGAAGATCTACTGTATACACATTTCCTTATTTACAAGTACAATGAATAAGATCACAATGAAAAAACATCCAGAACATACAAAACAAGTACAAGAATATTCTAAAAGATAGAGAGAATGAGGCATATCGATAGGGACCTTAGGACTCATGGATAATACAAAGATAAATTTTCTAAATATTTTGTTTCCTATATTCTATATTTATATCTGGAGCAGTTGGAAATTCAGAAACACTAATAAGCATAGACAAAATAACCCCAAGAAAATCTCGCTTTTATCACTATAAACACTATAAAGAAAACATCTGCCAACACAATTTTTATATAATAACTGCTCCACTCCAGGCAAAAACTTTGCCTCCACTCTCAAGTTTCTGTAAAAGCCAAGTGGGAAGCCAAGATTTGCATAGTTAGCAGGCTGTATTCCTTCTTACATTTTGGGAGTCACAATTTTCACCATCAACTGGTTGTTAACATCTGACCTTTATCTTTCTTTAGTCATTGAAGATTATGTGGCATACATTATTTACATTTCCCCTCTAAGAAAGTGTGATATTAACAGAGATAAAACAGGCAACATGAACTACTACCATTCTCCAGTGATAACTAAGAATCCTTCACACCCAGGGTTGAATGAGGCTAAATGAAGAGCCTAGACTTCCATTCCATCTAGAATTAACGAGAAAGTCCCTATCATTAAAGTGGGCCCAGGCATTTTTAAGACACAACATTCAAATAAAATTGTCCTAATATTATGCTCCAATATACCTGTTTTTGATAAAATTTCAATAATCAGGAGTACCTCAAATAAATTAAAAAATATAATGAAACATAAAATAGTGAAATAGTTGAAATCTTGGAGTTGTCCAAATAATACTGTTAAATATTCATTATAAAAATATTTCAACCAGTAACCATAAATCAGTGAGAAAGTGGAAAATCAAAGCAAAAAAAAAAATAAAAAGAAAGTCTTAGCAAAAATATAAAGAAGAACCTATTGAAAACTGAGGAAGATAAATATTAGAATAAAAATAAAAGTTTTGGTAGGTGGGCACAAAATCACAATAGATTTGAAAGAAAAAAGAACTAGTGACCTTCCTGTGTAAAGAAACTGATTAGATCAACAGATAATTAGATAAAAAAAGAAAAGAAAAAGAAAGTTTTAGAGACATGAAGGACTATAAAAAATAGCATGGATTTTCAAAGAGAAACAGAAAAAGAGAGAATTAATCTAGAAAAGTATAATTTAAAAATAATGGTTGATATTGCCCCAAATTTGGCAAAGATATTAAGCTTACAGATTCAAGAAATGAATTACTAAAGATAATCCAAACAAATATTTACTGAAATCCATCATAATTATATTTCTTAAAACTACAAGCTTATTTTTCTTCTGCTATTGTATTAATGACTTTTGGAGACACAATAATTTTTACAAATATACTTGCTACTAAACTATTTCTTCTTTCTTTTTTTTTCTATTTTATTTTTTGTTTTTCTTTCTATTTTCTTTCTATTTTTTAATAACTGCTTTCTGTCATCTTGAAACAAATGTATTATTATCAGTTATGTTAACTATCTGATGCATTTCTTTAAATAAAAAATTTAAAAAATACCTAAAGAATTATTCTTATAAAATAAATATAGAAGAAACCATGGGGGGAATAGCACTTAAGTGACACAAGCCATTTATCTGAAATGAGGGACAAAGGCACTGTCACAATATCTATATGCTGAATGGAGGAACTGTCAGATATGACTCCTATACTCAGTACATTTTTTATTAGGAATTAAGTGAAAATAAAGACAAAATGAAAGAAAGTTAATTTGTCATTAATTTGTCATTATCAAGTTGTATTAGTGTAGAGTATTTCTATTTTGTACTTCTTTCCAAAACCTGTACAGGAAGATATGAAGAATGAGTCCTTAATCAGAAATGTTTCTTTAGATTAAAAAAATTGGAATATGTCTTAGAACTTGCCTATAAGGGAAATTATTGAGCACTCTGGCTCACACTGGTCTTGCTGCATATCCTGTTTAAAAAATATGCATCCCTAAAAGCTGGAAATTGAGTTTCATATGACTCAGCAATACCACTCCTAGGAATATACCCAAACACATAATGCAGAAAAGCACTCTATACTAAGATTTTCATTGCAGTACTATTCACAATAGTCAGAATATGGAAACAACCTAAGTACACTGAGAACAGATGAGGAGATAAAGAAATTATGGTACATCTGCACAAGGAATACTATGCAACTTAGGAAAAATAAAGTCACAAATGTGCTTATACATGGATAGATATGGAGAGTATGCTGAGCAAAATAAGTCAGAGGGAGTTGGATAGACATAGAATAATCTCACTCATTTGTTGGAAATAAGAAAAAGATAAGATGGTAATAATACAGAAAAACAGTCAAGACAAGGGCCAAGAGAACTAGATATGGGAGGAAACTTGTCACAAAAAGCAGGAGAGTGTAGTTAGGTCATAGAAGGGACCACTATGACAATGAGAGTTGGAAATGATCACTCTGGACAAGAACTGGGTGCTGAAAGGAGATAAAGTGATATACATGATACCATTTCAGTGATAAAATTGCAAACCACTGTTCTAAAATTAAAAACAAAAGGAGGGGAGAGAGACAGAGACAGAGAGAGATACACACACACACACACACACACACACACAGAGAGAGAGAGAGAGAGAGAGAGAGAGAGAGAGAGAGAATAAAAAGAATAAAAATGTCTCCACAAAAGCCAGCAGGGAAGAGGTTTGGAGTATATATTTCAGAGGAACAATATATTGCTTAAAACAATTTTTATTTTTTCTAAACTAAGTTTGAGTTTTACAATAACACTATTGATGTGCTTCTCAGTATGTATATATACATACACATATATATATATATAACATGTAGATGAGGACAGTAAAAGGACATAAAATTAGTTTATACATTCCATTAGAACTAGTAAAATGTTAACATATATATTGTGATCAATCAAAATGAAATTTAAGATAGGCAAGATAATTCCTGAGAAATAAAAAATAAAACAGAGGGGCTGGAGTGGTGGTGCAAGTGGTAAGGCATCTGCTTTGCCTAAGCTAGTCTAGGAGGGACTGTGGTTTGATCCACCCCATGTCCCACATAGTACCCCAAGCCAGGAGCGATTTCTGTAGGCATAGCCAGGAGTAACCCCTGAGTGTTACTGGGTGTAGCTCAAAAGCCCAAAAAAATTAAAACAGAAAGAAAAAAATGAATTGTAATGACAACGATGTTTTTATCATCTTCACAAGTCTCAGAATCAGGAATGCTGACTCCTCTTGTGCTGTGTATCTCTTCCCTGGTTAATGGCACTTAGCATAAATGCATTTAGTCATAATCTAGTCCATCTTATTTTTTGTAAGCATATGAGAAAAATAAATTCTTATGAAACCTCTATTGTTCTAAACCTGGGCATCACAGCTAAGCAAGTCTAATATCCAATGGGGAAAAAAAGAACAACCCTCAAACAAACACTCTGATAACAGACAGGTAGGGAAAGGAGGATTGGAAAGAACCCAGGGACAGTACACTTTGGTGATAGGTTCAGTACAATGACATTGTATGCCTAAAGCACAAAATTAATTTGTATTTAATATTTCCTGACAGCTTTCCCTTCACCTCTCTTCTCCCCCTGTCTTTCATATGGCTAAAAAGGGAAACATTACAGAGGGAGAAAAAAAGTCTATTTATTTTAAATAAGTAAATCAAAAAAGAAAAATATGAAAAATAACAACAAAATAATCATAGCTAAATATATCTAATTTACTTATTTACTTTATATAATCAAAGAGATGAAATTTAAAAGTCTTTAATTCATTTATTTTTGGAGAGTGGGGCTCCCAAGTGGTGTTCAGGGAATGCAGGAGCTAAGTCCCAGTGATGCCCAATCAATCTGGTTGAAATTAGAGGTCTAGATGCTGAATGTCATGGTACTTGGGTCCTGTAGTGCTGGGGACCATGAGGACCATGTCAGTCTGAAGCCTTCTAGTGAAGTAAAGAGTAGACATTGGATAATCACTTTGAACATCGTGCACCCCTATCCTCTGTACTATCTTCCCAACAGAATTATGACATTTTGAAAGCAGATATAAATCTGGGGAGGAGGATAAATAAGCGGATGAAGAAGAGGAAGAAAAGGTGGCAGAGGAGAATGAGGAGGAGAACGAGTAGAAGGAGAAACAGAAGGAGGAAGAGAAGGAAGAGGAGAAGGGGAAGGAGGAGGAGGAGAAGGAGGAGCAGAAGGAGGAGGAGGAGGAGACAATGCAGGAGGAGGAGGAGGAGGAGAAGGAGTAATAGTAGGAGGAGGAGAAGCAGAAAGAGGAGGAGAAAGAGGAGGAGGAAGAGGAGGAGGGAGGAGGAAAAGGGAGGAGGAAGAGAAGGGAGGAGGAGAAGGAGGGGGAGGAGAAAGAGAAGGAGAATAATGAAGTTAATGAAGTGAATTTTTAATCATCATTGGTCTTCAAGTACTTGAAATTGTGGATTGTGGCTCAGTGGTGCAGCATATTCAGGAAGTAATGAGTTCAATCCTTGGACTGCATATCCTCACTGAGTGTAACTCTTGGTACTGCAGGGTACAAATGACCTCTGGTGCAAGGCAGACCTCTAGTGCTTGGCTCATTATAGGACATGGGAAAGAAAAAAAAAACAGTAACAGAAACTCAAATACTAGAGTTGGACTCTTAAATTTGGAAATTAAAATACATGTACATATAATAAATGAATTGACTTTTTTTTAGCCAGAAATAGAATACAAGGAAAATCTTTCAATTAAAGTGTTGCTGAGAGTGCAAAATGAAGGAGGGAAAATGAATCACCAGCCAATTTCTCTCAGGGCAATTTTTTTATTTCCTCTGGCAGAGATAGATGACAAAAAGTTGCAGAGGTCAGGCACAACATAAGAAGCCACCCTTCCATTTTAACAAAAGAGTGAGCCTTCAAGTCTGCAGTCATGCACATAGGCTCCTGAAATAAAATTAATCTATTAAGACATGATGTGCAACCATAGGTCTGCTACAGCATCATAAATCCCAAGAAATTAACTTTCAGCCTTTGCCTCAGGCATCTTTCAGCAATGAAAACCTTTCTCAGAAACTTAATTGCTGTTTAATATTTCCTGCCAGTTTTCCCCCTTAGCTCCCCTCCCCATTTTCACCCTGTTTTACATCTGGCTAAAAAAAAGAAACAGCACCGAGGGAGAAAAAAAATTGGTTGGTCCTATTTTATCAGTGCGCTAAGTTCTTCCTACTACCATAGGTAAAAAAATGTCAAGGATGCTTTATGCCTCAGGATAAGGTAAGAGTGACATTTATGTTTCAGAAAGGTTATCTGAGAAGTCTGCTATAATAAGAAGAAGATGAAAAGTTGAGCAAGATTTTAGGAAGAAGAGCCACGTAGACCGTACTGAAGTGTAGAAGCTGGCATTTTCACTGGTCATGTGATTTTAGATAGAAATTTTGGAAGCAACGAATAGAATTTAGAGATTAACAACCAGTGTGAGAAGTTGTGTGTTTATACTGTGTCTTCCATAGACCAAGGACACCATATGAAAGCTTTCTTCAACTCCTAAGATGATACATGTTCTCATTTTCTCAGTAAGAAAGTTGAATTAAGAGAATTAAGAATTAAGAGAAGCACCTTACCATGTTGGGTTCTGGGAACAACCTGGGTCTGCTGCAAACACCCTACCTTTTGAACTATCTTTCACCTCATCCAAAATATATTCTTTTTTCTACATTCAAACTTAAAAAGGAAATGATTGTTTGCAATGACACATTGTATAGACTAAAAATACGCATGAAAAACAGACTTTCATTGTATTGACCTAGGTTCATGATCTTTTTTTTTTTTTTTTTTTTAATTTTTTTTTTATTTAAACACCTTGATTACATACATGATTGTGTTTGGGTTTCAGTCATAAAAGGAACACCACCCATCACCAGTGCAACATTCCCATCACCCAAGTCCCAAATCACCCTCCTCCCCACCCAACCCCCGCCTGTACCCTAAACAGGCTCTACATTTCCCTCATACATTCTCAATATTAGGACAGTTCAAAATGTAGTTATTTCTCTAACTAAACTCATCACTCTTTGTGGTGAGCTTCCTGAGGTGAGCTGGAACTTCCAGCTCTTTTCTCTTTTGTGTCTGAAAATTATTATTACAAGGGTATCTTTCATTTTTCTTAAAACCCATAGATGAGTGAGACCATTCTGCGTTTTTCTCTCTCTCTCTGACTTATTTCACTCAGCATAATAGATTCCATGTACATCCATGTATAGGAAAATTTCATGACTTCATCTCTCCTGACAGCTGCATAATATTCCATTGTGTATATGTACCACAGTTTCTTTAGCCATTCATCTGTTGAAGGGCATCTTGGTTGTTTCCAGAGTCTTGCTATGGTAAATAGAGCTGCAATGAATATAGGTGTAAGGAAGGGGTTTTTGTATTGTATTTTTGTGTTCCTAGGGTATATTCCTAGGAGTGGTATAGCTGGATCGTATGGGAGCTCGATTTCCAGTTTTTGGAGGAATCTCCATATCGCTTTCCATAAAGGTTGAACTAGACAGCATTCCCACCAGCAGTGGATAAGAGTTCCTTTCTCTCCACATCCCCGCCAACACTGTTTATTCTCATTCTTTGTGATGTGTGCCATTCTCTGGGGTGTGAGGTGGTATCTCATCGTTGTTTTGATTTGCATCTCCCTGATGATTAGTGATGTGGAACATTTTTTCATGTGTCTTTTGGCCATGCGTATTTCTTCTTTGTCAAAGTGTCTGTTCATTTCTTCTCCCCATTTTTTGATGGGGTTAGATGTTTTTTTCTTGTAAAGTTCTGTCAGTGCCTTGTATATTTTGGAGATTAGCCCCTTATCTGATGGGTATTGGGTGAATAGTTTCTCCCACTCAGTGGGTGGCTCTTGTATCCTGGGCACTATTTCCTTTGAGGTGCAGAAGCTTCTCAGCTTAATATATTCCCATCTGTTAATCTCTGCTTTCACTTGCTTGGAGAGTGCAGTTTCCTCCTTGAAGATGCCTGTAATGTCCTGTAGTGTTTTGCCTATGTGCTGTTCTATATATCTTATGGTTTTGGGGCTGATATCGAGGTCTTTAATCCATTTGGATTTTACCTTTGTACATGATGTTAGCTGGGGGTCTAAGTTTAATTTTTTGCAAGTGGCTATCCAATTGTGCCAACACCACTTGTTGAAGAGGCTTTCCCTGCTCCATTTAGGATTTCCTGCTCCTTTATCAAAAATTAGATGGTTGTACGTCTGGGGAACATTTTCTGAGTATTCAAGCCTATTCCACTGATCTGAGGACCTATCCTTATTCCAATACCATGCTGTTTTGATAACTGTTGCTTTGTAGTACAGTTTAAAGTTGGGAAAAGTAATTCCTCCCATATTCTTTTTCCCAATGATTGCTTTAGCTATTCGAGGGTGTTTATTGTTCCAAATGAATTTCAAAAGTGTCTGATCCACTTCTTTGAAGAATGTCATGGGTATCTTTAGAGGGATGGCATTAAATCTGTATAATGCCTTGGGGAGTATTGACATTTTGATGATGTTAATCCTGCCAATCCATGAGCAGGGTATGTGTTTCCATTTCCGTGTGTCCTCTCTTATTTCTTGGAGCAGAGTTTTATAGTTTTCTTTGTATAGGTCCTTCACATATTTAGTCAAGTTGATTCCAAGATATTTGAGTTTGTGTGGTACTATTGTGAATGGGGTTGTTTTCTTAATGTCCATTTCTTCTTTATTACTGTTGGTGTATAGAAAGGCCATTGATTTTTGTGTGTTAATTTTGTAGCCTGCCACCTTGCTATATGAGTCTATTGTTTCTAGAAGCTTTTTGATAGAGTCTTTAGGGTTTTCTAAGTAGAGTATCATGTCATCTGCAAACAGTGAGAGCTTGACTTCTTCCTTTCCTATCTGGATTCCCTTGATATCCTTTTCTTGCCTAATCGCTATAGCAAGTACTTCCAGTGCTATGTTGAATAGGAGTGGTGAGAGAGGACAGCCTTGTCTTGTGCCAGAATTTAGAGGGAAGGCTTTCAGTTTTTCTCCATTGAGGATAATATTTGCCACTGGCTTGTGGTAGATGGCCTTCACTATATTGAGAAAGGTTCCCTCCATTCCCATCTTGCTGAGAGTTTTGATCAAGAATGGGTGTTGGACCTTATCAAATGCTTTCTCTGCATCTATTGATATGATCATGTGGTTTTTATTTTTCTTGTTATTGATGTTGTGTATTATGTTGATAGATTTACGGATGTTAAACCAGCCTTGCATTCCTGGGATGAAACCTACTTGATCGTAGTGGATGATCTTCTTAATGAGGCATTGAATCCTATTTGCCAGGATTTTGTTGAGGATCTTTGCATCTGCATTCATCAGTGATATTGGTCTGTAATTTTCTTTTTTGGTAGCGTCTCTGTCTGGTTTAGGTATCAAGGTGATGTTGGCTTCATAAAAGCTATTTGGAAGTGTTTCTGTTTGTTCAATTTCATGAAAGAGTCTTGCCAAGATTGGCAGTAGTTCCTCTTGGAAAGTTTGATAGAATTCATTAGTGAATCCATCTGGACCTGGGCTTTTGTTTTTCGGCAGACATTTGATTACTGTTTTAATTTCATCAATGGTGATGGGGGTGTTTAGATATGCTACATCCTCTTCCTTCAACCGTGGAAGATTATAAGAGTCCAAGAATTTATCCATTTCTTCCAGGTTCTCATTTTTAGTGGCGTAGAGTTTTTCAAAGTAGTTTCTGATTACCCTTTGAATCTCTGTCATATCAGTAGTGATCTCTCCTTTTTCATTCCTGATACGAGTTATCAAGTTTCTCTCTCTCTCTCTTTCTTTGTTAGGTTTGCCAGTGGTCTATCAATCTTGTTTATTTTTTCAAAGAACCAACTTCTGCTTTCGTTGATCTTTCGGATTGTTTTTTGAGTTTCCACTTCGTTGATTTCTGCTCTCAGCTTTGTTATTTCCTTCTGTCTTCCTATTCTTGGGTCCTTTTGTTGAGCATTTTCTAGTTCTATTAGCTGTGTCATTAAGCTACTCAGGTAAGCTCCTTCTTCCTTCCTGATGTGTGCTTGCAAAGCTATAAATTTTCCTCTCAGTACTGCTTTTGCTGTGTCCCATAAGTTCTGAGAGTTTGTGTCTTTATTGTCATTTGTTTCCAGGAACCTTTTTATTTCCTCCTTGATTTCATCTCGGACCCACTGGTTATTGAGCATGAGGCTGTTTAACTTCCAGGTGTTAAAGTGTTTCTTCTGAGTCCCTTTGGAGTTCACAAATAATTTCAGAGCCTTGTGGTCAGCGAAGGTAGTCTGCAAAATTTCTATCCTCTTGATCTTATGGAGGTATGTTTTATGTGCCAGCATGTAGTCTATCCTGGAGAATGTCCCATGTACATTGGAGAAGAATGTGTATCCAGGTTTCTGGGGATGGAGTGTCCTATATATATCCACTAGGCCTCTTTCTTCCATTTCTCTCCTCAGGTCTAGTATATTCTTGTTGGGTTTCAGTCTGGTTGACCTGTCCAGTGTTGACAAAGCCGTGTTTAGGTCCCCCACAATTATTGTGTTGTTGTTGATATTATTTTTCAGATTTGTCAGCAGTTGTATTAAATATTTTGCTGGCCCCTCATTCGGTGCATATATGTTTAGGAGAGTGAATTCTTCCTGCTCTACGTACCCCTTGATTAATATAAAATGTCCGTCTTTGTCCCTTACAACCTTCCTGAGTATAAAGTTTGCATTATCTGATATTAGTATGGCCACTCCAGCTTTTTTATGGGTGTTGTTTGCTTGGATAACTTTTCTCCAGCCTTTTATTTTGAGTCTATGTTTGTTCTGACTATTCAGGTGCGTTTCTTGTAGGCAGCAGAAGGTTGGATTGAGTTTTTTGATCCATTTAGCCACTCTGTGTCTCTTAACTGGTGCATTTAGTCCATTGACGTTGAGAGAAAGAATTGTCCTGGGATTTAACGCCATCTTTATTTCAAAATTTGGTGTGTCTTTTGGGTAGTCTTGTCTTAGATTAGGTCTTTCAGTTTTTCTCTTAAGACTGGTTTTGTGTCTGTGAAGTTTCTGAGCTGTTTTTTGTCTGTGAAACCATGTATTCTTCCATCAAACCGGAAAGTGAGTTTTGCTGGGTATAGTATTCTGGGTGAAGCATTCATTTCATTCAGTCTTGTCACAATATCCCACCACTGCTTTCTGGCATTGAGCGTTTCTGGTGACAGGTCTGCTGTAAATCTCAGGGAAGCTTGCTTGAACATGATTTCCCCTTTTGATCTTGCTGTTTTCAGAATTCTGTCTCTATCTGTGGGATTTGTCATTGTGACTAGGATGTGTCTTGGGGTGGTTTTTCTGGGGTCTCTTTTGGTTGGTACTCTTCGGGCATGCAGGATTTGATCACATATATTCTTTAGCTCTGGAAGTTTCTCTTTAATGATGTTCTTGACCATTGATTCTTCCTGGAAATTTTCTTCCTGGGTCTCTGGGACTCCAATGATTCTTAAGTTGTTTCTGTTGATCTTATCATAGACTTCTATTTTCGTCTGTTCCCATTCTTTGACTAATTTTTCCATTGTCTGCTCATTTGCTTTAAGTTTTTTGTCCAATCTCTCCTGCTGTATGGAATTGTTATGTATCTCATCTTCCACAGCACCAAGTCTATTCTCAGCTTCTGATACCCTGTCCCAGAGCTTATCCATTTTGTCATTCACTTCGTTTACTGAGTTTTTCAGGCCTGTTAGTTGACATGTTATTTCAGTTTGGAGCTTTGTCATTTCTGCCTTCATATTTTCTTGGTTCTTATTAGTGTTCTGTTCAACTCGATCCATGGTTTCTTGGAGTCTGTTGAGCACCTTCCATATTGCTAGTCTAAAGTCCTTATCTGAGAGGTTGATTAGTTGTTCAGTCATTATCTGGTCCTCAGAATTGTCATCTTCATTCTCTATGTCTGATGCTGGCCTGCGCTGTTTCCCCATTGTCACATTTGTATTGTGGGTTTTTCTACGTGTTGTAGTGGTATTCATTGTCTATATGATGTAGGCAGCACACTCCTCTGGCTCCTCCCTTTCTGGATGGGCTGACTTGCCTCTAAGGGAGGGGAGTCCTCCGTGGATGAAGCCTCACACTGGGTCAAATCTTAGGCCCGAGCATGTAACAGAGAAGACAGTCCAGAGAGAAATGTTTGCTTCTGTGATATAGCGCCGTTCTTAGTGTGATTTTTCCTTCTTGTTGCAATGGAGTGCTTTCCTTAGAAAGAGTGCACGGCCGCGTAGCGAAGCGGAGCGGCCGTGCTCCTCTGAGCCTCTTTTTGCCCCACTCGCAAGAGTTTCACGCAAGAGGACAGTAGACAGACATAGACAGGTCACACTCACAGTCTTTCACAGCTGAGCCCCACTGGGCCGGTGTACTTTCGCGGATTTTCCCCGCCTGGTGTCACACACAGGGAGCCAGCTTTTGCAAAGGATAGCCGGTTTTTATGCTCTGAAGTCCCTCCCTGAAAATGGCGTCTGGGCGAGCGAGGTTTCTGGAGGCTCTTTTTGCCCCACTCGCAAGAGTTTCACGCAAGAGGACAGTAGACAGACATAGACAGGTCACACTCACAGTCTTTCACAGCTGAGCCCCACTGGGCCGGTGTACTTTCGCGGATTTTCCCCGCCTGGTGTCACACACAGGGAGCCAGCTTTTGCAAAGGATAGCCGGTTTTTATGCTCTGAAGTCCCTCCCTGAAAATGGCGTCTGGGCGAGCGAGGTTTCTGGAGGCTCTTTTTGCCCCACTCGCAAGAGTTTCACGCAAGAGGACAGTAGACAGACATAGACAGGTCACACTCACAGTCTTTCACAGCTGAGCCCCACTGGGCCGGTGTACTTTCGCGGATTTTCCCCGCCTGGTGTCACACACAGGGAGCCAGCTTTTGCAAAGGATAGCCGGTTTTTATGCTCTGAAGTCCCTCCCTGAAAATGGCGTCTGGGCGAGCGAGGTTTCTGGAGGCTCTTTTTGCCCCACTCGCAAGAGTTTCACGCAAGAGGACAGTAGACAGACATAGACAGGTCACACTCACAGTCTTTCACAGCTGAGCCCCACTGGGCCGGTGTACTTTCGCGGATTTTCCCCGCCTGGTGTCACACACAGGGAGCCAGCTTTTGCAAAGGATAGCCGGTTTTTATGCTCTGAAGTCCCTCCCTGAAAATGGCGTCTGGGCGAGCGAGGTTTCTGGAGGCTCTTTTTGCCCCACTCGCAAGAGTTTCACGCAAGAGGACAGTAGACAGACATAGACAGGTCACACTCACAGTCTTTCACAGCTGAGCCCCACTGGGCCGGTGTACTTTCGCGGATTTTCCCCGCCTGGTGTCACACACAGGGAGCCAGCTTTTGCAAAGGATAGCCGGTTTTTATGCTCTGAAGTCCCTCCCTGAAAATGGCGTCTGGGCGAGCGAGGTTTCTGGAGGCTCTTTTTGCCCCACTCGCAAGAGTTTCACGCAAGAGGACAGTAGACAGACATAGACAGGTCACACTCACAGTCTTTCACAGCTGAGCCCCACTGGGCCGGTGTACTTTCGCGGATTTTCCCCGCCTGGTGTCACACACAGGGAGCCAGCTTTTGCAAAGGATAGCCGGTTTTTATGCTCTGAAGTCCCTCCCTGAAAATGGCGTCTGGGCGAGCGAGGTTTCTGGAGGCTCTTTTTGCCCCACTCGCAAGAGTTTCACGCAAGAGGACAGTAGACAGACATAGACAGGTCACACTCACAGTCTTTCACAGCTGAGCCCCACTGGGCCGGTGTACTTTCGCGGATTTTCCCCGCCTGGTGTCACACACAGGGAGCCAGCTTTTGCAAAGGATAGCCGGTTTTTATGCTCTGAAGTCCCTCCCTGAAAATGGCGTCTGGGCGAGCGAGGTTTCTGGAGGCTCTTTTTGCCCCACTCGCAAGAGTTTCACGCAAGAGGACAGTAGACAGACATAGACAGGTCACACTCACAGTCTTTCACAGCTGAGCCCCACTGGGCCGGTGTACTTTCGCGGATTTTCCCCGCCTGGTGTCACACACAGGGAGCCAGCTTTTGCAAAGGATAGCCGGTTTTTATGCTCTGAAGTCCCTCCCTGAAAATGGCGTCTGGGCGAGCGAGGTTTCTGGAGGCTCTTTTTGCCCCACTCGCAAGAGTTTCACGCAAGAGGACAGTAGACAGACATAGACAGGTCACACTCACAGTCTTTCACAGCTGAGCCCCACTGGGCCGGTGTACTTTCGCGGATTTTCCCCGCCTGGTGTCACACACAGGGAGCCAGCTTTTGCAAAGGATAGCCGGTTTTTATGCTCTGAAGTCCCTCCCTGAAAATGGCGTCTGGGCGAGCGAGGTTTCTGGAGGCTCTTTTTGCCCCACTCGCAAGAGTTTCACGCAAGAGGACAGTAGACAGACATAGACAGGTCACACTCACAGTCTTTCACAGCTGAGCCCCACTGGGCCGGTGTACTTTCGCGGATTTTCCCCGCCTGGTGTCACACACAGGGAGCCAGCTTTTGCAAAGGATAGCCGGTTTTTATGCTCTGAAGTCCCTCCCTGAAAATGGCGTCTGGGCGAGCGAGGTTTCTGGAGGCTCTTTTTGCCCCACTCGCAAGAGTTTCACGCAAGAGGACAGTAGACAGACATAGACAGGTCACACTCACAGTCTTTCACAGCTGAGCCCCACTGGGCCGGTGTACTTTCGCGGATTTTCCCCGCCTGGTGTCACACACAGGGAGCCAGCTTTTGCAAAGGATAGCCGGTTTTTATGCTCTGAAGTCCCTCCCTGAAAATGGCGTCTGGGCGAGCGAGGTTTCTGGAGGCTCTTTTTGCCCCACTCGCAAGAGTTTCACGCAAGAGGACAGTAGACAGACATAGACAGGTCACACTCACAGTCTTTCACAGCTGAGCCCCACTGGGCCGGTGTACTTTCGCGGATTTTCCCCGCCTGGTGTCACACACAGGGGGGGCCAGCTTTTGCAAAGGATAGCCGGTTTTTATGCTCTGAAGTCCCTCCCTGAAAATGGCGTCTGGGCGAGCGAGGTATTGGAGGCTCTTTTTGCCCCACTCGCAAGAGTTTCACGCAAGAGGACAGTAGACAGACATAGACAGGTCACACTCACAGTCTTTCACAGCTGAGCCCCACTGGGCCGGTGTACTTTCGCGGATTTTCCCCGCCTGGTGTCACACACAGGGAGCCAGCTTTTGCAAAGGATAGCCGGTTTTTATGCTCTGAAGTCCCTCCCTGAAAATGGCGTCTGGGCGAGCGAGGTTTCTGGAGGCTCTTTTTGCCCCACTCGCAAGAGTTTCACGCAAGAGGACAGTAGACAGACATAGACAGGTCACACTCACAGTCTTTCACAGCTGAGCCCCACTGGGCCGGTGTACTTTCGCGGATTTTCCCCGCCTGGTGTCACACACAGGGAGCCAGCTTTTGCAAAGGATAGCCGGTTTTTATGCTCTGAAGTCCCTCCCTGAAAATGGCGTCTGGGCGAGCGAGGTTTCTGGAGGCTCTTTTTGCCCCACTCGCAAGAGTTTCACGCAAGAGGACAGTAGACAGACATAGACAGGTCACACTCACAGTCTTTCACAGCTGAGCCCCACTGGGCCGGTGTACTTTCGCGGATTTTCCCCGCCTGGTGTCACACACAGGGAGCCAGCTTTTGCAAAGGATAGCCGGTTTTTATGCTCTGAAGTCCCTCCCTGAAAATGGCGTCTGGGCGAGCGAGGTTTCTGGAGGCTCTTTTTGCCCCACTCGCAAGAGTTTCACGCAAGAGGACAGTAGACAGACATAGACAGGTCACACTCACAGTCTTTCACAGCTGAGCCCCACTGGGCCGGTGTACTTTCGCGGATTTTCCCCGCCTGGTGTCACACACAGGGAGCCAGCTTTTGCAAAGGATAGCCGGTTTTTATGCTCTGAAGTCCCTCCCTGAAAATGGCGTCTGGGCGAGCGAGGTTTCTGGAGGCTCTTTTTGCCCCACTCGCAAGAGTTTCACGCAAGAGGACAGTAGACAGACATAGACAGGTCACACTCACAGTCTTTCACAGCTGAGCCCCACTGGGCCGGTGTACTTTCGCGGATTTTCCCCGCCTGGTGTCACACACAGGGAGCCAGCTTTTGCAAAGGATAGCCGGTTTTTATGCTCTGAAGTCCCTCCCTCGGTTCATGATCTTTTGTATTGAGAATTCTTATAACATAATTTTGTAAATTTTTAATGTAAATTTTTAATGATATCAGAGAGGAGAATCTTGGAACACACCATGCGGTACTCAGAGTTTGCTTCAGGATCTCTCACCCCAGACAAAATATATTCTGTGCTCTGTGCTCAAGGATACTGACATCTGGCAGTACCAAGCCCTTGCAAAAGGGAAATCTGTACCCAAAGGCAAAACAAAGGGTCATGAAAACTTATCCTGTAGCTCCCATATCTGTATAGTTATTCAACTTCATGGATCCTGTTATTGGTTTGGATCCAACTTCTCCCTCTGTCCTGTCTATTTCACTGTACCATGGGGGTTAATCCCTAGGGCACTGAACTTCTCTGGATGTTTATAGATTTTGGCGACTATGGATCAGTGCTGTGAGGAACACAGGTGCAAATATCTTTGCCATTTTATTTTTTGTCCCTTGGAGTATAAGATATGGAGTTGCTGGATCAGATGGAAGCTCAATTTCTTTTTTTTTTTTTAAAGGAATGTCCATATTTTTCAGAAAGGCTTGTCAGAAAGGCTTTTCCAGAAAGGTTTCCCAGAAAGGCTGCACTAGTTGGTATTCCCACCAATGTGAGCAAGAATCCCTTTTCTGCTTGTATTTACACTAGTACTAGTTGTTCTGGTTCCTTTTGATGTGTGCAGTCTCTGTGAAGTGAGATGATATCTCATTGTTTCTTTGATTTGCATCTTCCTGATGACTAATGATACAGAAATTTTTCATATGCCATTTGGCCATCCATTTGTATTTCCTGAAGAAAGTCTGTTCATCTCTGCTTCCTATTTTTTGGATGGATTGGACTGTGTTCTTTACAAAGTTCTACCTTGTACATCTTTGATGTCCCTAATCAGAGGGTTGGTGGGTAAATAATTTCTCCCAATCTGTGTGATCTTTGTATCATGGTAATTATTTCTTTGAAGTGCAAGGGGTCTTTATTCATTTATTTTTTGCTACACCCAGTGATGATTACTCTTAGTGATTCTTGAAGGACTATATAGGGTACAGGGACTAAACCTGGGTCAGCCAAATACTAGTTTGAAGATAAGTTGTGAAAGTGGGCAACCTTGTCTTGTGCCTGACTGTAGAGGTAAGGCGTTTAGTATTTCTCTATAGATAGCATAATATTTACTGTGAGCTTTTGGTAAGGCTTTGATTATATTGAGGGAAGTTCCTTCAATTACCATTTTGTTAAGAATTAAAAAAATCATGATTGGGTTTTGGATATTAACAAATGCTTTCTCTACAAGAGAAAGAAGAATATGTCTGCCACAGAGGAAGAAAGAGGGGACAGAGGAGAGGGTGGGAGGGAAACTGGGCACACTGGTGGCAGGAAATGTGCACTGATGAAGTATGTTGGATATTGTATAACTAAAACTCGATCATGAACAACTTTGTAACTGTGTTATATGGTGATTCAATCAACTAAAATATAAATTAATACATAAAATATTTTAAATTAAATAAGTGCTTTCTCTGCATTTACTGATATGATCATCCATTTAAAATTTTCTTTTATTGATATTTTAATTGTTTTAAATCACATTGATTGATGTTAAATCATCCTTTCCTGCCTGGGATTAATCCCAGCTAGTCATGGTCTATGATCCTATTGAAAAGATTTTGGATCCTATTGGCAAATATTTTGTTAAGAATATTTGCATCATGTTCATTAGTCGTTTGGGTCTATAATTATTTTTGTGGTGTCTCTGACTGCTCTTGGTATTAGGGGAATATTTGCTTTATAGTTGCTGCTTGGAAGTGTTTTTCTTTCTTCAGTTTCCTGAAGGAACCTGAAAAAATTGGTAATAGATCTTCTATAAAGATCTGAAGAAACTCACTAGTGAATCCATCTGGGCATGGCCATTTGTTTTTGAGAAGACTTTCGATTACTGTTTATTTTTTTTAGAAGTGATAGGTCTATTCAGCTGTTCCATATCTTTTTGTTTAAGTTTTGGGAGGTTATTAGAATCTAAACATTTATTAATTTTTCCTAGGGTCTCTCACTTTTTGCATAAAGTTTTTCAAAGTTATATCTAATTATCCTTTGAATTTCAATGATATCTATTGTTACTGTACCTTTTATTTTAAAATTTGTTCTATTAGGATTCTCTTTGTGAGTCTTGCTTGCAGTTTACCAATATTTATTTTCAATGAACCAGCTCTTGAATTCAATGAGCTTTTGGATTGTCTTTTTGTATTCCATTTCATTAATTTATGCTATTAAGCCTTATAATTTCTCTATTTCTACTTACTTTGGGCTCTTTTTTATTAGTATTCTTTTTTCCCTTTATTTAAACATCTTGATTACATATATGATTGTGATTAGGTTTCAGTCATGTAAAGAACACCCCCTTCACCAGTGCAACATTCTCACAACCAATGACCCAAACCTAATCCATCCCACCCCAACCCGACCTGTACTCCAAACAGGCTTTCCAGTTCCTCATTCATTCACATGATTGTGGTAGTTCTCTGTGTAGTTATTTCTATAACTTCACTCACCACTCTTTGTGGTGAGCTTCATGGAGTGAGCTGGAAGTTCCAGCCCTCCTCTAATTGTCTCTGAGGATTGTTGCAAAAATGACTTTTATTTTTCTTAAAACCCATAAATGAGTGAGACTATTCTGTGTCTCTCTCTCTCTCCCTCTACTTATTTCACTCAGCATGATAGATTCCATGTACATCGATGTATAGGAAAATTTCATGACTTCATCTCTCCTGACGGCTGCATAATATTCCATTGTGTATATATATCACAGTTTCTTTAGCCATTTGTCTGTTAAAGGACATCTTGGTTGTTTCCAGAGCCTGGCTATTGTGAATAGTGCTGCAATAAATATAGGTGTGAGGAAGGGGTTTTTGTATTCTATTCTTGTGTTCCTAGGGTATATCCCTAGGAGTGAAATAGCTGGGTCGAATGGGAGCTCAATTTCCAGATTTTGGAGGAATCTCCATATCGCTTTCCATAGAGGTTGAACTAGACGGCATTCTCAACAGCAGTGGATAAGAGTTCCTTTCTCTCCACATCCCCGCCAGCACTGATCTCATTTTTTTGTGATGTGCGCCAATCTCTGTGGTGTGAGGTGGTATCTCATCGTTGTTTTGATTTACATCTCCCTGATGATAGGTGACGAGGAGCATTTTTTCATGTGAGTTTTGGCCATTTGTATTTCTTTTTTTATCAAAGCGTCTGTTCATTTCTTCTCCCCATTTTTTATGGGATTAGATGTTTTTTTCTTGTAAAGTTCTGTCAGTGCCCTGTATATTTTGGATATTAGCCCCTTATCTAATGGGTGTTGGGTGAATAGTTTCTCCCACTCAGTCGGTGACAATTGTATCCTGGGCACTATTTCTTTTGAGGTGCAGAAGCTTCTCAGCTTAATGTATTCCCTCAGTTGATCTCTGCTTCCACTTGTTTGGAAAGTGCAGTTTCCTCCTTAAAGATGCCTTTAGTCTCAATGTCATGGAGTGTTTTACCGAAGTGTTGTTCTATATACCTATGGTATCAGGTCTGATATCAAGGTCTTTAATCCATTTGTATTTTACCTTCATACATGATGTTAACTGGGAATCTATGTTCGCTTTTTTGCAAGTGACTAACCAGTTCTGCCAGCACCACTTGTTGAAGAGGTTTTCCCTGCTCCACTTAGGATTTCTTGCTCCCGTGTTAAAAATTAGGTGATTGCATGTCTGGGGGACAATGTCTGAGAACTCAAGACTATTCCACTGATCTGAGGGACTGTCTTTATTCTAATACCATGCTGTTTTGATAACTATTGCTTTGTAGTACAGTTTAAAGTTGGGGAAAGTAATGCCTCTCATTTTCCTTTTCCCTAGCAGTGCTTTAGCTATTCGAGGGTGTTTATTGTTCCAGATTAACTTTATAAGTGTTTGATCCACTTCTTTGAAGAATGTTATGGGTTTTTTTTAAGGGATCGCATTAAATCTGTATAATGCTTTGGGGAATATTGCCATTTTAATGGTGTTAATCCTGCCAATCCATGAGCAGGGTATGTGTTTTCATTTCCGTGTTTCCTCTCTTATTTCTTGGAGCAGGGCTTTATAGTTTTCTTTGTATAGGTCCTTCACGTCTTTGGTCAAGTTGACTCCAAGATATTTGAGATTATGTGGCACTATTGTGAATGGGATTGCCTTCTTGACTTCCTTCTCTTCCT
Organism: Suncus etruscus; assembly: GCF_024139225.1. Taxonomy (NCBI): domain Eukaryota; kingdom Metazoa; phylum Chordata; class Mammalia; order Eulipotyphla; family Soricidae; genus Suncus; species Suncus etruscus. The sequence goes on from NC_064849.1 coordinate 13,596,127, forward strand.
TTTTATTATTGGTGTATAAAAAGGCCATTGATTTCTATATGTTAATTTTGTAGCCTGCCAACTTGCAATATGAATTTATTGTTTCTAGAAGCTTTTGGTAGAGTCTTTAGGGTTTTCTAAGTAGAGTATCATGTCATCTGCAAACAATGAGAGCTTGACTTCTTCCTTTCCTATCTGGATTCCATTGATATCTTTTTCTTGCCTGAAAGAACTCCAGTACTATGTTGAACAGGAGTGGTGAGAATGGACAGCCTTGTCTTGTACCATAATTCAGAGGAAAGACTTTTAGTTTTTCTCCATTAAGGATAATATTTGCCATTGGCTTGTGACATATTGCTTCAACTAGATTGAGAAAGGTTCCTTCCATTCCCATCTTGTTGAGAGTTTTGATCAAGAATGGGTGTTGGACCTTATCAAATGCTTTCTCTGCATCTATTGATATGATCATGTGATTTTTATTTTTCTTGTTGTTGATGTTGTGTATGATGTTGATAGATTTATGGATGTTAAACCATCCTTGCATTCCTGGGATGAAACCTACTTGGTTGTAGTGTATGATCTTCTTGATGATGCATTGGATCCTATTTGCCAGGATTTTGTTGAAGATCTTTGCATTAGCATCCATCAGGGATATTGGTCTGTAATTTTCTTTTTTGGCAGCATCTCTCTCAGGCTTTGGTATCAAGGTGATGTTGGCTTCATAAAAACTGTTTGAGTGTGTTCCCGGTTTTTAAATTTCATGGAAGAGCCTGGCTAGGATTGGTGTTAGCTCCTCTTGAAAGATTTGAAAAAAATTTCATTAGTAAATCCATCTGGGACTGGGCTTTTCTTTTTGGGCAGATGTTTGATTACAGTTTCAATTACCTCAGTAGTGATGGGGGTGTTTATATATGTGGAAGGTTATAAGTGTTCAAGAATTTTTCTGTTTCTTCTAGGTTCTCATGTTTAGTAGTATAGAGTTTCTCATTACCCTTTGGATCTCTGCAATATCTGTTGTGATCTCCCCCTTTTCATTTCTAATACGGGTTATCAGATTCTCTCTTTCTTTGTGAGTTTTGCCAATGGTTTATCAATCTTGTTTATTTTTTTAAAGAAACAACTTCTGCTTTTATTGATCTTTCAGATTGTTTTTTGGTTTTCCACTTCATTGAGTTCTGCTTTCAGCTTTGTTATTTCCTTCTGTCTCCCTATTTTTGATTCCTTTTGTTGGTCATTTTCTAATTTTTTGAGCTGCGTCATTACATTATTCAGGTATGCCCCTCTTCCTTCCTGATGTGTGGTTTTAGAGCTCTAAATTTTGTTCTCAGGACCGCTTTTGTGTCCCATAGATTTTGGCAGTTTGTGTCTTCATTATCATTTGTTTCCAGGAAAGTTTTGATTTCCTTTTTTATTTCATCTCAGACCCACTGGTTGTTCAGTAGCTGGGTGTTTAATTTCCAGTTGTTACAGTTTTTCTTCTGTGTGGCTTTGTAGTTAACATCTAATTTCAGAGCCTTGTTGTCAGAAAATGTAGCCTGCAAGATTTCTATCCTCTTGATTTTATGGACATATGTTTTATGTGTCAGCATGTAGTCTATCCCGGAGAATGACCCATGTGCATTGGAGAAGAATGTGTATCCAGGTTTTTTGGAATGGAGTGTCCTATATATATCTACTAGTACTCTTTCTTCCATTACTCTTTTCAGGGTTAGTATGTTTTTGTTGAGTTTCAGTCTGGTTGACCTATCAATGTTGATAGGGCCATGTTGAGGTCTCCCACAATTATTGTGTTATTATTGATTTCTTCTTTCAGATTTGTCAGTAATTGTATTAGATAATTTGCTGGTCTCTCAATGGGTGCATATGTTTAATAGTCTGATTTCTTCCTGTTGCACATATCCTTTGATTAGTACATTGTGTCCATCTTTGTCCCTTACCACTTTTCTGAGTATATAGTTGGTGTCATCAGATATTAATATAGCCACCCCAGCTTTTTTGAGGGTGTTGTTTGCTTGGATGATTTTCCTCCAGCCTTTGATTTTGAGTCTATGTTTGTTCTGACTATTCAGGTGTGTTTCTTGTAGGCAGCAGAAGATTGGATTCATCTTTTTGACGCATTTTGCCACTCTGTGTCTTTTAATTGGTGAATTTAGTCCATTGACATTGAGATGATTGTCATAGGATTTAATGTCATCTTTGTAGATAAGTTTGCTGTGTTTATTAGTCTCTCTTGTCTTAGAGTAGACCTGTCAGTTTTTCCTTTAAGGCTGGTTTATCATCTGTGAAGTTCTGAGCTGTTGTTTATCCCATGAAGCTATGTATTCTTCCTTCAAACTGAATGTGAGTAGGGTCTGGGAGCAGTATTCTCGGTGAGACATTCATTTCATTCAGTCTTGTCAATAATATCCCTACCACTGTCTTCTGGCTTTTTGAGAGTTCTTGTTGACATGTCTGACTGTAAGTCTTAGGGAAGCTCCCTTTAAATTAATTCTCCCTTTTTGGTCTTAGCTGCATTCAGTATTCTATATCTGTGGGATTTGTCATTGTAATGAAGGATGTTTCTTGGGTGATTTTTTCTTTGGGTCTCTTTTAGCTGGTACTCTTTGGGCATGCAGGATTTGATTGCATGTAGTCTTTAACTCTGGGATTACCTCTTTGATGATATCTTTGACAGTTGATTCTTCCTGGAGATCTCCTACCTGGGTCTCTGGGACTCCAATGATTTTTTTTAATATAATTTTTATTTTGATCATTGTGTCTTACATATTGTTGACAATAATATTATAAGGTACATAATTTTACATAAAATCAGGGGGGTTCCATCACCGAATTTGTCCTTCTTTACACCTCCGTGTTCGTCCTACCTCCCATATCCTCCTCCCTGAACCCTGGGCTGCGAGATTATGAGTATCCCTCTGTACCTTTGACTAACTACTTAGTAGTCTTGGTCTTGGTGCCTCCTTATTTCCCCCTCTAACTGGAGGCGGGACTAGATAGTTCAAATTATGTGTGTTTTACTTAAAGAAAAAGTAAATAAACTGGGTAAAATCTATTACACCAAAAATGGGCGGCATCCTTCTAGAGGCTCAAGAGATGAAGGAGAAAAAGGTGAAGCACCCCAACAGTACAAAAAGAAGTGTGAAATATCCAGTGAGTACTCCAGTGATAATGATAGGCACCACAAAAAGGCATGGTCTTGGAGTTAAAAACTTGGCAGAGCACATAAAAGAAAGAAAAGAAAAGAAAAAAAATATAAATATAAATGGGGACAACAAACTATAATAACCATACCAAAACAAAGAAATCAACACAAAAGTAAATAGGTAAATAAAAATAAAAAATAATAATAACTGAAGAAAAAATAATATATAAAAATAAAATGCTTTTTGTCTTTTTTTCCCTCCTGCACTGGGCACAGTAAATATTGGGGTCATTCGAAAAGAAATTCACTTGTCCTAAGCTCTATGGGGTTTCTCCACCCTTGGAGTTTATTGTCACGGGATTAACTGTAGACTCCGTTCAGGTTTATTTACTCTCCTGGTGGTGCTTTCATGGTGTTTGGAAGACTTCTGCTCCATTCTGGGTGATGGTAATAAAGACCTCTGTATCTAGAGATCTCAGTATCTGCACAGGTTCAGGAGTGGGACATATGATGACGTCTTTCTTTGTGGTTCTAGAAGTTCTGTTCCCTCAGTGTCATTTTAATCCATCTTCTGTGGTTGGTGGTCTTGGTCTTTGCACTGATCCTAGGATGGAACCTCGGATAGCGTCTTTCATTGTGTTTCCAGAAGCCCCATTCCTTTGCAATTGTCTCTGCCAGACCTTTGGACCTGGGGATCATGGTTGTTGTGCGGGTCGTAGTTCAAACCCTAGACTAGGGCTTTTTTATTGGTCAAGATATATTCAGTCCTGGTCATGGTTCTAGTGGCCAGTCACCTGGTAAATCACGATCTTGGCTTTTGAAACCGACAAAAGGGTGACAAATCTTCTGATTTTTGTCTTATTGTTAGCTGGGTGAGGGTAGGGTAACCTGCTCTTAGGTCAAGTTGTTCCAATTATTCCTTGTTGTCAGGATATCATATTAGAGCTGGGTACTTGTTGGTGACTCAGCAGTATTAAGGATGTCCCGAATGGAATTTGTTTCCTGTAGCCGTTGTGAAGAACTGTGTCGATTCTATGTCTGGGATCCAGGGTTCAACGCTTAATGGACTGGTGTCTAATCACCTGAGGTCTAAGTTGAGTCTGCGTGACATATTTTTCAAGGTTGGGAGATATCCCTGTATTGTAAACAAGTATGAGTTCTTATCCCTAGTAGATAAGAGCTCTTTTTTATATGTAAGATTTCCCTTTTTTAGTGTGCCTTTGCAGGGAGAAATGGTGCATTTGGGGGTGGCAGAGAAGAAAACAGAAATAGGTCACACATCCAAAAAAGATAAAAATAGGAATAAAAGTATATGTGCTCACATATGTATATGTAGAACAAACATTTAAAAAATGAATTAACAAAATAATTAAAAGGAACTAAAGTGATGCATGAGGACTACCTTACTTTTGGGAAAAGCAGGTAAAGAGGTGGTGTAATACCAGTCTTATACTTATGTTGGAAGTATAGGTTTTCCCATTATCTTTTGTGATTTTCTTGTGGTGTGTGGATTCCCAGGCACCTTTCCATCACTCCCCCTGACCTTCTTGAGAATGGCAAAAGATTTGCGGCAGGGTGGTCTTGTAAGAGTTCTTGCATAGGGGATACTTTTAGAGCTAAATCCAGTTTCAAAGTAACAGTCCCATGGTAGGGGGATTTGGGAGGGAGGATCGTGAGGCATGAGTTCACAGGGGAGTTGGTTGCCTTTTCTTGTGGGAGGGCAAGGTGTGGGTTTGACTGGGTGTCCCTTCGCTTGGGTACTGGGTACTGGTTCTTTGGGGTAGGAGGTCAGTCTTGATGCCTAATGGATTAAGTACTAAGGGTGAAGAGTTTTAGTACAGTGGGAGGTCTGGAAGGGATTGAGGGTGAAGGATAGTTGAATTTCCAAAGGGGGAAAGGGGAGTATACATGGAAGAGGTAGAAAGAATAAAAGAGAAAATACATTAGAAAGAAAAGGAGAAGAGAAAATAAAAAGAAAAGAGAAGAAAAAGAAAAGAAAAGAAAAGAAAAAAGAAAGTAGTGAGAAGAGAGGAGAAAATAGCAAGGGAATGCTAGTTTGCTTGAATGTGTTCGATGAGTAGGGCCTGTAGTATAAGTCTGTACGTCACAGTTGCTGCTTCGATGGTCTGACTGGTCACATGTTTCAAATCCTAAAAGAAGGTATAACCTAGAGATAAATTGGTATGTTAAAGAGTTTTCTCGGGACCATTCTCGTAGTGAAATCTGGGTTATGGTATCTCGTGTGACTGAGCCCCGAGTGCCATCTTAGTTTGTCCACCCTTTGTATCCAAGAACGCCTGTGGACAGAAAAGCTGAGAGGTTATTTTAAATATTGTAAGATTAAGGCATTAAAACATAGTGTTTTGGGATGTTTCCTTTGGAGTCAGTGATTTCCTGTGGCATACTTTACCTGTGATCCTCTATAAGATCCCTAAGGGATTATTATGGGCCTTTGTAGTAGAAGGCTGATTACTTACATGTTCTCTCTATGCTGCTGTTTCTGCTGTTGCTGGTTTCTTTGTGGTATAATGTGTAGTCAAGAGTTTGCTTTGTTTCTTTTTTATGTATTTTGGGCACTGCTCCCGAGTATATGTTGAGTATTACCGTGTTTGGAGTTTCTACCATGTTATACCCTGTTATTTGATTGTTGAGTATTAGTTGTACATAAGGCATATGTTCTAGGAGTTTCAGAATAGTGCTATCATTCTGTGTTTATCTTTTGTCTTTTGACTTACTTGGTTTAACATAATATGTTCTAGGTCCATCCACGTTGCTGCAAAAGTCTGTGATTGTATCATTTCTGACCTGCCATGTAGTATTCCATTGTGTATAATGGAATGTATATATGTGTATAATGAATGTGTATAATGAAATGATCCATTCATCTGTTGTTGGACATCTAGGGTTGGGTTCCAAGACTTGGCTATTATACTGAGTGCTTGCGATAAATAGTGGGGTGCACACGTATTTTGGAGTGAATGTCCTTCCAACTTGGGGGGTATATACCTAGAAGAGCAATTTCTGGGACAAATGGCAGCTCAATTCTGAGTTCTTTGCAGACTGTTCTCCATAGGTGTTGGACTAGGGGGCATTCACACCAACAGTGGATGAGAGGGCCTTTCATCCCGCATCCCTGCCAACAGTGGTTGTTCCCATTATATTTTATGTGAGCCATTCTCACTGGTGTAAGGTGGTATCTCATTGTTGTCTTGATTTGGATCTCCCTGATGATGAGTGAAGGTGAGCATGTTTTCATGTGTTTGTTGGCCATCCTTCTGTCTTCCTCAGAGAAGTGTCTATTCATTTCATCTCCCCGTTTTTTATGGCTTTGTTTGGTTTTGGGGGGCTCAGCTTTCTGAGTGCTTTGTATGTTGTAGATATCAGCCCTTTATCTGATATGTCGAGTGCAAAGATTTTGTTTCCAATTCTGTTAACTGTCTTCTTGTGTTAAGTAGGGTTTCTTTCATCATTCAGAAGCTTTTTAGTTTGATGTAGTCCCATTTATTGATGCTAAAGTTCTTGCCATTGGTGCTCCATCCTCGAAGACCTTTTTGATATATAGGTCTTCGAGTGTTCTGCCTATTTTATTCTTGATAAATGTTATAAATACTGGTCTGATTTCAAGGTCTTTGTTCCATTTTGAGTTGACTTTTTTATAAGGAGTGAGGTATGGGTCAATTTTCACTTTCGTACATGTGGTTTTCCAGTTGTACCAACACCATTTGTTGAATAGAGTTTCTTTGTTCCATTTCAAATTCTTGCCTCTTTTATCAAATATTAGTTGGCTGTTTATCTGGGGGGTTATGTCTGGGAATTCTGTTCTGACCCACTGGTCAGAGGTCCTATCTCTGTTCCAGTACCATGCTGTTTTGATCACTATGACTTTATAGTATAGTTTCAAGTTAGGTAAGGAGATACCCCTCAGTTTCTTGTTTTTCAGTATGTGTTTGGCTATCCTGGGTCTTTTGTGGTTTCAGATGAATTTTGTGATTATTCTAATTCTTTAAAGAATGATGTCTGAATTTGGATAGGGATTGCATTAAATCCACATAGTAGTTTGGGTAGAATAGTCATTTTTGACTATGTTAATTCTACCTATCCATGAGCATGGGATGTTCTTCCATTTCTTTAACTCCTCTTCAATTTCTTTCTGAAGTGTTTTGAAGTTCCCCTGGTATAGGTCTTTCACTTCCCTTGTAAGGTTGATTCCTAGGTACCTGATATTTTTTGATACTATTTTAAATGGAATTGTATTTTAATCTCTCTCTCCTTGACTTTGTTGTTTGTGTATAGAAACGCTACTGTCTTTTGTGTGTTGACTTTGTATCCAGCTACTTTGCTGTATTGGTTAATTGTTTCTAGGAGTTTTACTGTGGACTCTTTAGGGTTTTCAATGTATATCATCATATCATCTGCAAATAGCTATAGTTTGAGTTTCTCTTTCCCAATTTGGATTTCTTTGATTCCCATCTCTTGTCGGATTGCTATTGCTAGGACTTCTAAGGTTATATCTAATAAGAGTGGAGAGAGTGGACAGCCTTGCTTAGTTCCTGATCTTAGTGGGAATGCTTCTAGCTTCTCGCCATTAAGTATAATGTTGGCTGTAGGCTTTTCATAGATAGATGTAACTATCTTGAGGAAGGTTCCTTCTAATCCTATTTTGCTGAGTGTCTTTAACATGAAAGGGTGTTAGATTTTGTCAAACGCTTTCTCTGCATCAATAGATACGATCATGTGTTTTTTTTTCTTTCTTGTTGTTGATGTGATATATAATGTTGATTGATTTGCGTATGTTGAACCAACCTTGCATTCCTGGAATAAAACCCACTTGGTCATGGTGTATGATCTTTTTGATGAAGCACTGGATTCGGTTTGCTAAGATTTTGTTGAGTATCTTTGCATCTATGTTCATTAGTGAGATTGTTCTGTAGTTTTCTTTCTTGGTGGTGTCTTTGCCATCTTTGGGAATGAGTGTGATATTAGCCTCATAAAAGGAATTGTGGAGGATTCCTGTTTTTCTATGGTTTGGATGAGCCTATGGAAAAGTGGTAGTAGGTCTTCTTGAAATGTTTGTTAGAATTCACCTGTAAATCCATCTGGGCCTGGACTTTTGTTCTTAGGGAGTTTCTTAATTACATCTTCAATTTCCTCTGAGGTGATTGGTCTGTTTAGGCTTTCTAGTTCTTCCTTTTCCAGTCTCAGAAGATGGTATTTTTCCAAGAATCTGTCGATTTCTACTGGGTTCTCTAGCCTAGCTGAGTATAGTTGTTCATAGTATGATCTCATGATATGTTGTATTTCTTGAGTTTCTGTTGCAATCTCTCCCATTTCATTTGTGACCCTACTGATTTGGGTGTTTTCCCTCTTGTTTTTTGGTGAGTTTTGCCAGTGATTTGTCTATCTTGTTTATTTTTTTGAAAAACCATCTCCTGGTCTCATTGATTTTTTGTATTTTCTTAGTTTTATGTTGTTTATTTCTGCTCTGGTTTTTATTATTTCTTGCCTTATGGTTGTGGTTGGATTTCTCTGCTGCTGTTGTTACAATTCCTTGAGGTGATCGTTTAAACTGTTGATTTTGTCATTTTCCTGTATAACTATGATTTTTCCCCTAATTACTGCTTTTGCTGTGTTCCACAAATTTTGACAAGTTGTCTCTTCATTATCAATTATCCAATAAATCTTTTTATTTCTTCTTTGAGTTGTTCTTTGATCCAGCTGTTGTTGAGCAGCATGTTGTTTAATCTCCAGATATTAGTTTTTCTCCATTGCTTCTTCTTGACATCAATTTTGACCTCTGTTGCATAGTGATATGATAGGGTACTTCTAATTATCTTTACATGTTGGTCTTATATAGGTTGGCTTTGTATCCTAAGACATGGTTTATTCTGGAGAAGGTTCCATATGGGCTTGAGAAGAATGTGTATTCTGCTTTCTGGGGATGGAAGGTTCTATATAAGTCTATTAGCCCTAGATCTTCTAATTTTTCATTTAGAGCTCTTATTTTTTTGCTATTCTTCTGTTTGGTGGATCTTTCCAGTGGTGATAGTGGAGTATTGAGGTCCCCTATTATTATCAGATTTCCCTTCATGTGTTTCTCCAGGTTTGCGAGCAGTTGCCTCACCTATTTTGCTGGCTCTACATTAGGTGCACAGATATTGACCAGGGTTAGTACTTCTTGATCTAATGTTTCCGTGATCAGTAAGTAGTGACCCTCTTTGTCTCTGATTACTTTCTTGAGGTTGAATGCAATTTGGTCTGATATAAGAATGGCTGTCCCTGCTCGTTTTAGTTTTCTATTGGCCTGAATAATTACTTTCCATCCTTTTATTCTAAGCCTGTGCTTATCCTGTAGCTATAGGTGTGTTTCTTGCAGACAGCAGAAGTCTGGTTTATTTTTTCTAATCCATTTTTCTACTATGTGTCTTTTAATTGGAGAGTTTAGTCCGTTAACATTTAGGGAGATTATTAAGAGAGAGGACTGTTGTGCAGTTGTGTTGTGTGGGGTGGTTGTTGTTACAATCGGGGTTTGGATTGTGTAATTTGTCTCTGAGTAGGTCGTTTAGGATTGGTTTGTTTGCACAAATAATTCAAGTTTGTTCTTGTTTGAGAATGTTTTTAGTCTGCCCTCTCATATGAATGATAGTTTTGCTGGGTATTGGACCCTGGGTTGGAAATTTCTTTCATTCAGTCGTTTAAATATGTCATTCCACTGTCTTCTTGCTTGAATTATTTCAAATGGGAGATCTGGTTTGATTCTTAAGTCCCTCCCTTTGTACTTGAGGTTTTTTTCTCCCTTATTGCTTTAAGAAGTTCATCTTTCTCTTTGTTTTTTGCCATTTGGATCACTATGTGTCTTGGTGTTGGTTTACTAGGGTCTATTTTATTAGGGACTCTCCTCACTTCCTGGATTTGCACTGAAGTTTCTTTCCAGAGAGTGGGAAAGTTCTCTGCTATTATTTCCCTGACTACTTGTTCTTCCCCTTGCCCTATTTCCTCTCCTTCTGGTATACCCACAATTCTTAGATTGTTTCTTTTGTCCTTGTTCATTAGATACTGGACTTTTCCTTCCAGTGCTTTCCTTTTATTTCTTGGTTGGTTTCTTGATCATTTTTTGTTTGCAGTTTTCCTTCAAGTTCTTCAATGTGCTTCTCCAATTCTTTCTGCTTGTAAAGCTTGTTACTTTGTCTTTTAATTACTTCAATTCTTTTTGTATGGAATCTCATGTTCTTTAACATTTCTTCTTTAATTTGGCTGATTTGTTCATCCATAGATTTCTTATACTAGGTAGCTAGCGTTTCTTTCATTTCTTTTATCAATTCTTGCATTTCCTTTCTCATGGCTGCCTTTAGGTCTCCTTCCCATGGATCTGTGCGTTTTGTTGGACTTGGAAACTTGCTTGGGTTTTCTCCATATCTCCAGATATTAGGGTTCTCCTTGATTTACCCATATTTCTTTGCATTTATTGGTGTGGTTTGTAGTGTTGTGCCTTCTAAATTCAGCCTGCTTTGGTCCCCTGTGGTGTGGGGATGGGTCCCCTCCCCGAGGGTGGTTCTAGAGGGGGCTGTTGGGTGAGCTCACTGAGGTTTGGCTCCTCCTGTGCTCTTTATGTGGCCTACTCCGTTGCTTTTCTCTTTTGTTATCTGCTAGTGTAGGTCCTCTTATGGCCACAATGGTGGAGGGCGCTGTTGAGCCTAGTTCTTTCTCCCCACCCTTTGCTACCTGGAGGTCAGCCTTCCTTCAGTGGGTCTTGTCAATTTCCTTCTCCTTATTCCTGTCAGCCAGTGCAGTTCCGCCCCTGGCCACAATGGTTGCGGGTGCTGTTGAGCCTAGCTCTCTATTCTCCCTGACTCCAATGATTCTTATGTTGTTTCTGTTGAGTTTATCAAAGACTTCTATTTTCATCTGTTTGCATTCCTTGAGTACTTTTTCCATTGCCTGTTCGTTTGTCTTAAGGTTCTTTTCCAATTTCTTCTGTTGTGTTGAGTTTTTCTGCATCACATCTTCCAGTACTCCAATTCTCTTCTCAGCTGCTGATACCCTATTGGCGAGGCTATCCATTGAGGTTTTCAGTTGAGCAACCGTGTTTTTCAGATCTGTTATTTCAGTTTGGAGTTTTCTGATTTCTGTCTTTGTGTTCTGTTCAGATCGATATGCTTTCTTTGAGTTCTTCAAACATCTTCCATATTGCTATTTTAAGTTCCTTATCCGAGATGTTAATCAGGTGGTTAAAATTTATTAGGTCATTCGAGCTTTCATCTTCATTCTCTGTACATGGTTTTTGCCTGCGAGGTTTCCCCATTGTCATGCTTGTAGTGTGGTTTTTCCTGTGTGTTGTGTTGGCGTTCATTGGTTAGAAAGAGTGAGCAGCCCCGAAGCTCAGCGGCTCTTATGCTGCCTCTGGTTGACAGTTTTTTGGTGGTGCGCTCCCTAGGCCTCTGAGGAGACCTTCAGGTATTCAGAAACACAGGAAGACAGGACAGGAGAAGTTTCCCTTGAAGTCCTCAGAGTGAACAAAGGCATAGTAGGGTGGAGCCTTCACAGGCCAGAGAGCTCAGCTTATTGGACAGCGACCTCCACAGACAGAATTTACTCATTGGGCAGCTTCAAAATGCAGTTTTTTGGGGATGCCCTCCCTAGGCCTCTAAGAAGACCTTCAGGTATTCAGAAACACAGGCAGACAGGCACAGCTTTTGGGCTCTTTTTGTTGGTCATTTTCCAGTTTGTTGATTATGCAGTCAAATTATTTATGTTGGCCTTTCTTCCTTTCTGATGAAAGCATGCATAGCTGTGAAATTTCCTATCAACTCTGTTTTTTTATATTTCATAATATTATTATGTTGTGCTTTTATTTTTGATTCTAAGAATCTTTTAATTTTCTTTTTGATTGTCTCTCTGACCCACTGGTTGTTCAGTAACAAGTGTACTGAGTAAAACTATTTCCAGATTTTTATTTTTTTCTCTTTCTATTTATGATTCACTACTATTTTTAGTGCATCTTGGTTTGAGAATATAGTTTATATTTGTATGTGGTTTGATTTTGTGGATATATGCTTTGTGGTTTATTTGTTTTGAAGAATGTTCTACGTCCATTGGAGAATAATGTATAACTGCTTTAGCATTCTTGCAGAATGATAATGAGCCAACAGTCCAATGGGAATTCTTACTAGTTGCCAGTAAAATGTATATTAAAAACTATCAAATTTTTATTTCTTTAAGATCGTTTTTTTGAATGTGGTAATTGTACTTTCTCCTGGCTCTGTAGTCAGGGGTCACTCCTGATGCTATATATGAGGGTTTTATGTACCTCATCTTTGGTAACACTTTTTCTGTATTCTGCAGTCATTACTCTGTTGATGAGGCTTACAGTGTGTTTTTCATTTCACCTATCATGTTTTTCAGTTATGTCATTTCTATTTGAAGGTTTCTCATCTCTACCCTCTCATTTGATTGCTGTCCATACTATGGTTTCTTTGAGTTCCTTGAACATCCTCAACATTTTCTTTATAAAGTCATTACCTTTAGAGAGTTTCTATAGCTGATTATTACTGGTTGGGTCTTTAGAGCTACCATATTTTATTACTAAAATGGTAGGGTTCTGTGTTGCTTTTTCATTATGACTTTTGAAGTCCTCATGTTTCTTGTGGTTTTTGTGTGGTTGAGTGAACTAGAATAGGGTGTATTTGTATTTTATATAAAGGTGTGATGAACAGTGTTACCAGGGAGTATAACATAGCAGCCTCTCTCTTTTCAGGCTTCCTGAAATGGTGCTCTTGAGCAAGAAATTGGACTTCAATGCCATTCCACTTCTTTTGGGTAGTGGCTAGGTAGAGTTTAACCAGGGTGACTAACAGTCCCTCACTTTGTCATTCTTGGGCTTCCTAATCTGGCAATGAAATGTCTCACAACTAAGTGAAATTAGGTGGTGAAATTGAGTCTCAATCAGATGCAGCTCCTTTTCAATTCCTTGGGTCTGTAGCTGAGAGGAGCTGAGTCAGAGTGGCTAGAACAATTCCTACTATCACTTGTTCTTGCAGTTCTTTGGTTTCCTAACCTGCAGGTTGAGTCATATGTGTTCACTATAATACCTAGCCTATATATTTTAGTATGATAGTCTTATTTTCTTTTCATTATAAATATTTTCCAACTTCTTATATTTTTGACCCATTGGTTATTTAAAAGATAGCTGATTAATTTTGAGGAAACTTGGAACTTCTTTTTAGTTATTGTTGCCTTTTTAACCTAATTTAATCACTGTCAGACAAGTGATTCAAGTAATATCAACTTTTAGAAATGATTTAAAATTCATTTCCATTCTCAAATTGGGATGTATTTTTGATAATATTACTTTAGTATTTAAATAAAACCTCTTCCTATTATTGCTGGTTTAGTATCTTATTCTTGCCAATTCCATTCCCTTGTTCACTAATGACATGGCTGAAACTTGTAGTATTCTGATACTAGATCACATATTGAACAATTAATTTTCTGTTTTTCACATATTCCAGGTCAATCATCACACATTAAATTACAAAATTTATATTCCTATGTTTAAAAAAGTAAAGTTGGTAAGAGACCATAATACTGTAATTTAAGGCAGCATAAATTTATGATATTATAGTTTTGGAAGTCTGCTGTAATGCATGGGCCTTTATTTTATTTAGGTAGCTCTAGAGGTTAATATTTAATTCAGATTACAAAGATCAACCAAATTTTAACTCTTCCTTTGTCCATTTTTTAAAGCCAGTAATATTTTTATGAGTCTTTTTAATTACTGTCATCTCTCTGACTCTGTCTAACTCTATCTTTTCTGTCAGCTAGTTATATTTTGAACACAGCTAGATAATACAGGATAATCTTTCTATATTCTGACTAGCTAAGTATTTAACAATTCCATTTGCATTCATATTTTTCCATTGCCATGTAACCTAATAAGCCATATTCTATGTAGTATGGCATGAACTTCATTGGAGACTATTATTCTGCCTATAGCATCCTTTATCAACTAGAATTCCCATTACACTAAGAATTAACTCAATGATCATAAAATAATAAGAAAGTCAATAAGTGCATTATAATTCTAGCAGAATTATAATAAACCAATAATTCAATGGGAAATTTTATTAGTTGCAAGTAAAATGAAAATTAAAAACTATCACCATTTTATATTAAAAATTCTTTTTTTGAATGTGGTGCTCAGTGCTTATTCCTTGCTCTGTACTGAAGGAAACTGTTGGAGAGACTCAGGGGACCATATTAAGTGCAAGGGTTTGAATTTAGGTCAAGATAAGTATACTGCCAGCAGTGCAATCTCTCTAGCCCTTATCTCTTACAATTTTTTATTTAAGCACCAAAGTTATAAGGTTATTAATACTACAGGTTGTTTTTCCCTGAAGAGAAAGTTTTTCATGATTGAGTTACAATTATACAATGCACAACAACCTTCACCAGTGAGCATTTCCTGTCATCAAAATCAACAGTTTCCCTCTGATTCTCCCTGATGCCCTGTAGCCTCCCACTCATCCTGCCCAGCTTGCTTCTGGGGCAGACATTTTGCTTCACACTCTCTTTTTTCTTTTTTTGACATTGTGGTTTGCATTATTGTTAATGAAGAGGTATTATGCATGTCACTTCCATAGTAGACCATTCTCTATTCCAATGGCCTGTATCTTATTTATAGTGCTATAAACACTTAGAAAACAGATTTTTTAATAATGTGAAAATACTTATAGAACATAAGAAACTCCAAATCCATTTATTGAAGCAGGTATTTCAAAATGTCTAGTGTTTGACATCGTATTTGAACCTCTACACAAAATCTGTGCTATTAGAGCAATTTAGGACATTCCCAGCTACAGGCTAGTTAGTATTCAGCATTGTGTCAGCAAAGATCTGGATGCTCTGAATGAATCAAGACCTGGATCCAGACAAAAATATTTTGGAGACTTACAAGGAGAGTCTGGGAAACAATTTGCATTCTTATTAGTAGAAATAGGTTATGCTCAAAATTTTTATGTTTATATGTTGCCTCATACTTTCAATTCATAATGAAAACTTCTTCAAATAAGATCTCTTGCAGAAGAATGATCAGTTCTAGGTGACAGTCAATATTATTTTTATGTGTATAATTTTCAGCCTCAGTACTTTCATTAAAAAAGAAAAATGCAAATCCTGTCCTATATTTTATTAAAAACCATTGCATATAGTATTGATATTATAAAAATAGTAAAATGGATAAATTTAGAGTGGAAGGATTCTGTGTTGAACTCTATTTTTCGTAGAGGAGTCACTACATTGTTGTAAAATATATGTTTGATAGATTTCCCAGATAAAAGAGTTTTAATTAAAAACTGATGCAACACTGATTTATAATAAAACCTGAAAAATATATCTCCAAATTGAAGCCAATAGCACTGACCCCCATATTTACCCTACAAACTCTCATTTCCATCTTTCATCTGTATTCATTTCTAGACCTTCCTCAGTGAAATAAGATGAAGATTTTTATTATAAAAGTTTTCCCCAAAATAATACTGATGATACTTTGAAAAACTTTACAGAGCAACAATAAATTTGAAATACCTAGTTTTGTAGAACTACCTAGTTTTGTAGTACTGAGGAATAAAGCTCTATGTTCCGTAGTGAGAGTCTTCTAGAAGCTAAGCAAAGAGAAAGCCACACAAGTTCTGGAGGCCAGAGAGATCACAGAAAGCAGAAGAACTTGGCTAAAATGTAAAAACAGCCACACTTTATATTATTTCATTTTAGGAAGCAGGATAAGGATGAGTCATGCTGATTACACCAGAGATGTCTATGAGAGTTATGCTGCACAAATAATGGAACTGGGAAAAATAAATTGTTTTAGGTTAGGCTTCCAGTAACCTGAGTCCAATAATACACCAGAGTTAAAGGACAAATAAAGTACTTTAATATGGGATATCTCCAATGGTGTGTGCCTGGAATCTGGTTTCACAAGCTTTTGCTGAATCCAATAGGAATAAAACAGTTTGGGATGTCTTTGCTTATGAGCAGACTGGGAGGCTTCCACTGACCAAGAATTTATATATAATTTCAGGGACGTGGTAGAGTTTGAGCCACAGACCTTTAAATCTAGATCTAAGATGGGAAAATGGAACTAACTCTGCTTTGACCTCTTCAGAAGCCAAGTGCTTCTCCAACTAGAGAACAACAATGGTGAGTTCCAAAGAGCTGTCATCTGATGCATTATAAGTGGAAATCTAGGTTTAGAATCAGAACTTTTGCTTTCTTGTACATTTTGTATACCCCACTATTTTTCCACTCCTCTTGACTGAAACTGTGAGAAGGCTGAACTCCTCCATTGTTTACATATAGCACATGCAATTCATGACACTCTCTCTGTTCAGTATCCTTAAGTCTTGCTCAGATCTGGAAAACTTGTTCTGATGTTTCTTTTTCACCACTCTCCAGTGCAGACAAAATTTTTGTTGCCTAGATCTGAAAAAGGTCCCCATGTTTCTCATTCCCAAGCCAAAGGAAAGAGTAATTAGCAGACATCAGGCATCCCCAAGGCTGGGTAGAAGGACATCAGAAAACCTCTCATGGAAAGTAGAGTCAAGGGTAAGCTGAATGGAGGCACTGTGACTAAGACCTGTGGAAATTGGCATCAGGGAATGATAGTCAAATGTTTCAGCCACATATTTGGGGATCAAAGAAGTTGATGGAACGAGGTTTTAAGATGCCCATCCATGATGGTCCTTGGATGATGAACACAGTTCTGAAGCTAGCTGTCACCATTTTTTCTTCTGTCTGAGAAAATTTACCACAATAAAACCAATCCAAGTGGCACCCTTAACTCTTGTCCATCAGGAGTAAGTCATAGAGAATGTGACAAACATTGATCACATTGGTATCCCTGAAGGGAATTATAGAGGGGCAGTCAGAGTGGGCCATCAGTAAAAAGGTGATTCTGGGTGATGGATACAGCAGGCATAACTTTGTCAGGGAGGAGACTAAATCCACCCTCTCTTCTCGAGATTGTCAGCTTTCTGCTGCATGACCAGTGTATCCATGATTTTTTTATGACTTGGTTTACATCTCTTTCGAGAAAAGACTGAGTCTATGAAGCTGGCCCAGTGGGAACTCTACCAGGCCTTCTTAAGATGTACATTCATTTTCAAATGGAAATCCCCTCATTTCTTTTTTTGCAAGGCAATCTGAGTACCTCTTACTTAGTTTTTCGAGTTCTTTAAAGTTTGTGACTAAATTAATAATAAAATTTATGTTTTCAAATGTCTGTTTTATGGAGAAATTATTCTTATAGAACTTATGAAAAAACTAAATTGCCATAAAAACAAGTGAGTAAAGTGTGTAAAAATAGGTACAGGGAAAAATCAATATTTTATATCTGTTGGAAAAAAATATTGTATCAAATTTTCTTATCAAATAAAATATATTCCTTTTTTTTTTTTTTTTTTTGGTTTTTGGGTCACACCCAGCAGCTCTCAGGGATTACTCCTGGCTCTATGCTCAGAAATCGCTCCTGGCAGGCTTGGGGGACCATATGGGATGCTGGGATTTGAACTACCATCTTTATACATGAAAGGCAAACCCCTTACCTCCATGCTATCTCTCCGGCCTTGAAAATATATTACTACTATTATTATTATTATTTGTGTATGTGTACGAAAGAGATGTTTGAACAAATATTATTTAGGCTTTGCTTTTCCAGGAAAAGTTTTAAACAAAAAAGCAAAAATACAAGTTAAAAATAAATTTTTAAAGAATAGTTAAAGTTTGCTTTTTTTGTTTATATTGCAGGTGACTTGGTAAAGTGGGGAGTAACGGAGGTTGCCTTAAGAAAAGAGTGATTCTACCTCTCTGAGTTATCCATCTCAGACACTGGAGAAATAGTTGGTGTGCATCAGGATTCATAAAATCTGCAACAAGCACCTACATAACACAGATGCTCAGCCCCATGGGGCAGGTATCAAGCTATACCCAAAGCCTACTTGTTCTGCACAACATATGAACTGATCCCAATTACTGGAGTGAGAAACTGCTCTTTTCTGGGAAGAAAAGTCAGTCCTAACCTTTGCACAGGAATTCCAAGTTTGTCGCCTTCCCTTGTAGAAAAATATTTTGATTGCACCCAGTTTCTTTTTTGATACGTGCTATTTCCCACTGATCATAATGATATATATTGTTTGGTAGTGTAAGATGATATCTCATTTGCATCTTGACTTGAATTTCCCTATTAATAAGTGATGACAAGCACTTTTTCATGTGCTGTTGTCTTTCTCAGAGAAGTGTCTGCTCATTTTATCTCCCTATTCTTTGATGAGGTTTTTAGATTTTTGTTGTTGTTGATCTTTGTGAGTACTTTATATACCCTGGAAACCAGACTTTATTTGATGTATTAGTGCAAATATATTCTTCTATTGAGTTATCTTTAGTTTTAACTCACTATTTTTTTTACCAGACAAAAATATTTTTAGTTTGATATAATCCCATTTGTTTAGTTTTCTTTTCATAGGTTATGTGAATGGCATAGTATCATTAAAAATTCCTTTAAACACAGTGGTCCTCAAACTATGGCCCGCAGGCCACATATAGTATTTGTATATGTTTTGTTTCTTCATTGCAAAATAAGATATATGCAGTGTGCATAAGAATTTGTTCATAAGTTTTGTTTTTACTATAGTCAGACCCTTCAATGGTCTGAGGGACAGTGAACTGGCCCCCTGTTTAAAAAGTTTGAGGATCTCTGCTAGTTCTTGAAGTATTCTGCCTATTTTTTTTCTTAGTTAACTTTACAGATTCAGGTCTAATTGCAAGATTTTTGATTCATTTTGAATTGAATTTTGTGTAAGATGTGAGGTATGGACCCAGGTTTAATTTCTTGTAGGTGGTTGTATAGTTTTGTTAAAGAAACTATTTTGGGAGACTCACAAGCCAGTGATCAGAAATTATGCTTGGTTCTGTACTCTAGGAAAATTCTTGTAGGACTCAGGGACTGTACATATATGATGCTGGGCATTGAACCTGGGTTGGCAGCACTCAAGGCAAGTGCCCTATCAGTAGTACTTTTGTTCAGGTCCCTTAGTTTACTAGTTAATCACTGTGAATCTAACCTACTGACATTTCTGTCTTAAATTACTCCCTCTCTCTTTCCTTTCTCATATCATAGATTATGAACTGAAGAAATCCCTACTTTCCTTGGTGCAATGTAACTTTAAAATAAATATAATTTATGCAGTTACAAATATAAGCTGTTAATATTATAGAAAGAAAAATTACCTTGAAGAAGTGTTACAATTGGAGCTGGAGAGATAGCATGGAGGTATGCAGAAGGTCATTGGTTCAAATCCCAGCATCCCGTATGGTCCCCCGAGCTTGCCAGAAGTGATTTCTGAGCATAGAACCAGAAGTAACCCTTGAGCACTGTCGGGTGTGACCCAAAAAAAAACAAAAAAAAAGAAGTGTTTACAACAGCTAATAGTTGGGATTAACCTAGATGTCCAACAATAGATGAGTGGATCATGAAGATGTGGTATATATATATGATGGAATATTACATAGTTCTAAGGAATGATGCAATTAGGCAATTTGCCACAACATGGATGGACCTGGAAGATATTATGTTACATGAAGTAAGAATGATATCACTTATACGTGATATTTAGAATAACTGCCTGAAGGAATGTAATGTAATGTAAATGGAAGTTGTCTCAAACACCCTTGGCGCCAGAGAATAGTGGGAAGAAGGAAAGAAATTGAGTGGAGGTAGAGAAACATAAATATGAAAGGATAACGGCCAAGGGCCAAGTGGTTTCAGGTGTATTGGTAATATTAAAAATACAAAATTAAACATCCAAGCCAGAGTCAAGAACAAAGTAATCAAGAGACCTAAACTTTAACTATCTAAGTTTAAAATGGGCCTGTTATTCTGGCAGGCTGGGGTACAGGTGTGGTGTCATGAGATGCACTATGGAAACATTGGTGAAGGGAGGTTGACACTGGTGGTGGGATTAGCCTTGATATACTATATGACTGAAACCCAATTATTAAGAACTTTGTAAATCACAATGGTTTCAATAAAATATTAAAGAAAGTATTACTATTAATTCAAAGTTTTCATTTATTATTATAGTTATGATCTTACAATATCCCTATAATTAAATCAGTTCTATATGTAAACAAATTCTTCTAATACAAATACTTTTGTTTAGGATGCTCTTAACATGTTCAAAACAAATTGGTGATATGTTATCAAGAAAAGAACTTTTTCTTAAATTTATTTTATTGGAACCATTGTAATCTACAAAGTACTTCATTGTTGAATTTCAGATATACATGAGTGAAGGCCATTCCCATCACCAATGTCAACCTCCCTTTGCCAATGAACCCAGAATGCATCCTATACTGTGTGATGCCCTCCATGAGAAATGTATTTTTAAAGATAAACTCAGTCTGGTAAAAGACAGCATACGCAGAGTAGAAAAGAGCTTGGAAGAGACAAAAAGAGGTTTACGCAAAGAGGAAGCCTGGTACAAAAACTGGTTTGCAACCTCCCCATGGCTCTCCACCTTGTTGCCCAGTATTTTGGGACCTGTAATTGGCCTTTTTTTGCTCATTTCCTTTGACCCATGGGCGTTTCGTAAGCTGACCGACTTTATTAAGCAGCAGGTTGAGCCTATCGGTGCCAAGCAAGTGGCTGTGCACTACTCTAAGCTGAATGCTTCAGAGCAGGACTAAACTGATGAAGCTGAGCTGCAAATAGAGGCCTTCCAGAGACTTGCCCGCATGGCCTCTAGAAAAGACCCAGGCTGTGGTTCTGCCAATGACGGGTAAGTTTGCTGTCTGTCTGCAGCAACAACCTAAGACAGGCTTTGCCACCCTTTTTCTCTTTTGCAGTCTACAGTAGAGGGGGAACTGTCAGGGACCTGACAGCCCCACACCCTTGGTCTGCTTCTGTTGCTGCTTTGCAGAAATTCCTGGTATAGCTGCCCTGGAGGCCCCCCACCCCAGGGCTTAGGAAATGAGTAAATCAAGACAAAGTTAGCACAAACTGTGTTACCTAACAGGATGCTTGAGGAGGTTTGCTAAACTATGTTGCCAGCCTTGTTCCTGTTGACCTTTCAAGCATGAGTTAAGATCTAGGTTTAACTTTATGGTTAGTAAGAACATAATTGTAAATTATGGGTAATTGTAAATGTTTTAATGGTAAATGCCTTCATGTTACACATTTCTTTCCGCAGCCCCCCCCCACCCCTGCCTCTTTGTGCTTGGTACTATATAAGCTCTGTGAACTTTGCATTAAACGGCTCTTGATCAGAATCTTGTCTTGAGTCCTGTCTGTTCCCCTCCCCAATTCTTTTACAGGTTAAGTCCTCTTCGTGACCCACGAATAACTGGCAACCCCTGTCCCTGAGGGCAGGTTTGGGTGGTCGCACTATACCACCACCCTTTGCCCCCTGGCCTGCCAGTATAACAGGCACATTTAATTTTAGACTGTTAAAATTTAGGTCTCTTGATTCTATTGTCAGTGACTTTGGCTTCAATATTTAGTTCTGTCCTTATTTCTTCTCCACCAGTGCTTCTGAGACCAGTTGTCATCTCCACCCCAGCCTTTCTTTTTTCCTTTCTTCTTAGTTTTGTAGAAAAATGCAGAAATATGTAGTTAAACAAAATAAACCATGTCCCAAGGTTCTATAAAAAAGGATGGCGACCCCATATAAAAGACAAGAAATAAAAGTAAAAAAAAAAAAAAAAGAAAAAAAAAAGAAAGAAACCAAAGGGGTTTGTGTGGAATTAGAGATCTTGGTTATTGTACAAATTCTAGGTTAGTGTTTTCTTATTGGTCCTAGGATAAATTCTGCCCAGTCATGATTGTCAAAGTCAGTCTTCTGTAGTTAGCGATCTTGGTTTTTGCACAGATCAAAGGATGATGTAGCATCTGTTGTTTTTAAAGCATGTGGTTTGATTTTAACTTTGTTGGTTACCATATTTTTAAAACCCTTGAACCAACTGGACTCAATTCTTTTCCAATCTATAGGTGTCCCTTAATAACTTTTAGTTGGGCCAGATAGATAGTACAGAGGGAACAGAGGTTTTCAAGGCAAGAAACTGACCTGAGTTCAATACTCGGCATTATATGCAGTCCCCTGTGGACCACCAAGAGTGATCTCTAGGTACACACACACACACACACACACACACACACACACACACACACAGCAATCCTGAGCATATCCTGGTATGGCACTCAAATAAAAGGAAAGAATTGCATAGTTTGCATATCATATTGGGCCTGGGTTTTCATAATGCTGTGTGGAAAATTTAAATCTTTCTTATGTTCACTGGCAACCAATTCTATAGTCAAGGTTTTCATACTTCTGATAAAGTCTATAATTCTGTTACAAGTAATAAGGGGAATAAAATTAGCCATAATGTGAGATGAAATAAAATAAAGGGTAAGGGAAAACAATTTAAACTGAATAAATTATTTAAAAGTTTTGTTGTTGTTGTTGTTTTGGATTTTGGGCCACACCAGGCGGCGCTTTGATGGCTTCAGTCTCTGTGCTCAGAAATCACTTTTGTCAGGCCCCATGGACCATATAGGAGGCTAGGGATCTGCAAATGTTCCCCACTATACTATCACTCTGCCACCTAAAAGGTGTTTTTAAAAGAAAGACTTCACTTAAGCTTGAGTGAGAGTAGAATGATTTAAGTATTGCCTTAATAAACAAACTAGATGCACATGATCTAGATTAAGCTATTTATACTTGTAAATGTTAGTTTGACTATATTAGTAAAATTATATTTATTAATGCAAATTGCTTGCATCAACACTCCTGTACTTATTGTGTTTATGTAAATAGTCTGCCTGCATTTATATGGCATGAAGTAATTAATCAGATTTTGAGGCTGAATACACTTTATTTGCAAATTCATTTAGTAATGATTATCTCAAAATTCTTATTGTCCTATTACTGAATAATACAAATAGTAATTTAGCAACATCCAGGCTGACTTTTTTTTAACCCTACCCTCTAACTTAAAATTTCTATGCTTCTAGAGCTTTTTGCTAAAGCATCTCCTAATTTCTGTTAATTTCTCTCTGAATTTTCAGAAATATATAGGATTAGTTTATGCCAAATCAAGTCCAAAGGAAACAATCACTATTCAACGTATTATCTTTGCACAAATTAATTCTCTTAGCTTTGATTCTAATCCTAAAATATCTTTAATTTGTCCCATTTTTGCTGTTTGTTTTTCTGTGCTCCACCTAGTGAGGCTCAGAGTTTAGTCCTAACTCTGTTCAGAGATCTCTCCTGGGGAGAGAGGGGACCACATGTGATGCTGGGTTTGATCTGCATGCAAGGCAAACTCCTTATTCACTGTACTGTTGTTTCAGCACTCTTATCTTTACCCCTATTACCTACCATTCATGCTATTTCATCACATATTACTTGGATCTCTTAGTAAGAATAAAGGTAAATATCTCAGGTATTTGCTTGTATCTCAAGTGATAGTGGCAGATCAAGCTTGCCTCTTCAAGACTGATCCCTAAAGACACTCATTTTAAATGTAATCCCTCTTTTTTATTGGTATTTGTCTTCATCTTGAAGTTGTTCACTCTCTAGTCTCTAGGAAATATGTATGGATATAAGCCAACCCTTGTGACTATATATTAATAATGTAATTAGGAATCAGAAAAAGATATTTACCTATATACTCAAGTATAAGCCGAATTTTTCATCACAAAAACAAACTCGACTTATACTGGGGCCACACAGAAATGTTATTTGATTCGGTGTGTGCACACCAAATCAAATGCAGTTGTTTCCAGTTGTCTTCTGCCATCTGCTGGAGGGGGTGGTGTTTCAGCTCAGTCTGCAAGTGGCGGCTGAGATGAAGAGGTAAGCAGCTGAACTGAACTGGATGCCACTGAACCCACAATATTCTGCGCTTTGTATGAGACTGACAGCAGTGATGATGATATCTGTGAACTCAGTGATGATGTCAATGTCTATGCTAATACCCTCACATCAGACACAGCTGAATTTCTCTTTGGACATACAAATGAGGAGGAGGGGGAACCCAATTTTGAAGGATTTTAACTTTTGTGATTTAGCTTGATTATCTGTTAAGCTATGGTTTTCTGCACTTTAAAGTTTTAAAGTTATTGTTGTTAGTTTACGTTTTTCTTTAGCAATCAATATTGAAAAACATTTAACCTATGATTCCTCAATTATTGTAATTGTTTTGGGTATATATTTTTATTTTTGAAATTTACCATTGGCTGCTACATTTTCCACCTCAGCTTATACTCAAGTCACTAACTTTTCCCAGTTTATAGAGTAAAATTGGGGGAGGGGAGGTTGGCTTGTACTAAAGTATATACGATATATACAGGAGACACAAAGATAAGACTTCTGAGAAAGAGTTCTGTTTTCCTTCAAAGAGAGTTGAGAAATAAGGGGTACTGGATATTTGATAAAAATGTATAAAGGTGAGGCCAGAGAAATAGCATGGAGATAAGGCGTTTGCCTTTCATGAAGAAGGAAAGTGGCTTGAATACCAGCATCCCATATGGTCCCCTGTGCCTGCCGGGGGTGATTTCTGAGCATAGAGCCAGGAGTAACTCCTGGGCACTGCCGGGTGTGACCCAAAAACCAAAAAAAAAAAAAAAAAAAAAAAAGGTGTAAAGGCAACCATGAGGAAATTATTACTCTTCTTGAACAATTTATTATTTGTGATATGAGAAACTATCCTGAAGTCTTGGATAAAATAGTCAGGTTTATATTTATTCTCACTCCTATTTACTTCATAATAATCATTGGGCAAAATTATTGTGACAATTCATAGGATTTTATAAAAGCAATATTTTCCATTTTACCTGTAATTTATACTTATCATACTTAGTGTCCCACTTAGTTAACCACCATCTTAATTAATTACTCAACTATTGGGTACAATTATCAGCTAAGGAAGAGAAAACTTTCTTCTGACATTCTATTAGGTAGTCTTGTGGTCTCTATTGGTTAGGATGGGATATACCAATAATTTAGACACTGAAAGCTCCTGGTCTACCAGAGAGTAGAATACTTTCATTGATGAAAACTCTGAGTCTATTCATATGGTGATTCTAAAAATATTGCTTACAGTAGAGTCAGTCTCACTGATTGCCAGAATTATTTGACAAAGGCAATCCCAAAGATATTAAATAGTTTTTCATAAATTTAATACAAAGGCAAAAAGAGCCAATATAACTATCCACTTATATCCTAATGATCCAAGTATATAGGCAAAACTCAATTATAATGTGATTGAAAATGTCATTTAACATAAAGTAATGACAACACACACAACATAGAAAGGAAGAGGTGGGGCTGGGCGGTGGCGCTGGAGGTAAGGTGCCTGCCTTACAAGCGCTAGCCAAGGAACGGACAGCGGTTCGATCCCCCGGCGTCCCATATGGTTCCCCCAAGCCAGGGGCGATTTCTGAGCACATAGCCAGGAGTAACCCCTGAGCGTCAAACGGGTGTGGCCCAAAAACCAAAAAAAAAAAAAAAAAAAAAAGAAAGGAAGAGGTAATGAGGTCAAATTTTTCACACAAGTTGGATTTTTTTCTTAAGAATTAAGCACTTAGTAAGGTCATCCTCATTTATTTGACTATCAAACATTTGTATACTATAATATTAAACTATGAGAGCTTGAGAGCATAGTCTATTTATATATGTTGTTTATTTTTGGAATAAAGCAATTTTAAAATGACCTCTCTCAAAGTGTCTGATGTATAATTGGCAATCATTAAATAATTGTTAGATAACTGAATTAACTTAGCATTATATATTATTGTTTTGTTTCTTATTTACTTCTTTCCCTTCCATATCATCAACACTTCCCTCACCCCATGTTCTTTCCTTTATAATTTTTGAAGTTCTTGAAATCTCCCGTACTTTCAAGGTTATATTTATAACAGATTTTCTACTTCATAACCAGCTGGCCTGGAAAAAATGAGTGGAGAAAATTTTACATTTTTATGCTATTATAAGACAAAAACATTCCTTTGACTGATAAAACAGACATATTTTTGGAGAAATTATAGAATAATATCTCTATGGTATAGATCAGGGGTCTTCAAACTTTTTAAAGTGGGGGCCAGATTATGGTCCCTTAGAGAGCTGGAGGGCCGAACTATATGAGCTACTAATTCCTACTCACACTGCACATATCTTATATAAATAAAATGAAAACCATTTATAAATAAACAGATCACTCACCAGTATTTCAATGGGAACTGTGGGCCTGCTTTTGGCTAATGAGATGGTCAATGTCTAGTTCCATATTTGTCACTGCCAGCCCTAGCAAGTGATGCAAGTGGGCATCAGTTAATCTTGATCTGGTTGGAGATTGTAGATGTTTTATTCTTGAAAAAGTCTGTTCACAGGCATAAGTGCTACCAAAGATGGTTACCATTTTGAGTGCATGGTTCCTGATATTTGGATATGTCTCAGAGGGGAGAGATGCATAGAAGTTCAAAAGGTTATTTGACTTAAATGCGTCTTTCAGAGTGTCACAATTCTGCAGTTCAGCCAGTTCCATTTGGTAAATTGTAAGGACATTTTCAATCTCAACAAAAAATGGGTTACGAAAAAACTGTATGTCCTGTTCATGGAGATGAAGCTCTTCGAATCTAAATTGAAACCCCTTTTGCAGCAATTCTAGTGAAGCCAGACATGTTTCCTTTGGGAATGCAACCAATGGTTTGTCCGCTGACAGATTTTGAGTTGTTGGGAGATGACTGAAGTTTTCCTCCTGTACTTGTTTGATGAGAAGGCCTAATTTTACTTCAAATGCTTTCACATATGATGCCATATCACAGATGAGCTTCCCCTTGCCTTGAAGTTGCAGATTGAAACTGTTGATTAGCTCTGTTATATCTGTCAGAAAGGCAAGGGGCCATTTCTATTCTGCATCATTGAGCTCTGGTACTTCTTGGTTTTTTGAAAGTAGAAAAGCTGTAATCTGCGGAAGTAAGTCATAGAAACGTTTCAAAACTCTCCCTCTACTCAGCCAACGGACTTATGTGGGCAGAGGTGGTTCACGTCATCCCTGAGAAACCGTGACACTGAATGTATATGCTGGCAGGTATCTTGGCAACCAAACAGCGCTCACTGCTGGCGGGCCGCATCAGACTCCTCTGCGGCCGCATGTGGCCCGCGGGCCTTAGTTTGAAGACCCCTGGTATAGATATTCTTTCAGTTGTGTGGAGAAATTTAGAGGAGAAGGACAGCTGATGTTCAGAGCAAAAATTTAAAATATCCGAGACATATTTGGGGCCAGAGCGATAGCACAGTGTGTAGGGCATTTGCCTTCCATGTGGCCAATCTGGATTCCATCCCCGGAATCTCATATGGTTCCCCAAGCCTGTCAGGAGTAATTTCTTTTTTTTTTTTTAATTTTTTTATTTTTAATTATGAGAAAAATGATGCAAAGAGGAGAAGGTAAAGTTACAGTGGAAGGACAACTGCTCATAAACAGAGTCCTCAAAAGAAATTTCCTTGCTGATACCTAAATATTGAACTTACAAAGAACATTAACAGTGTTAGAATGGCAAATATTGTTTGCATAGGCTCACCAAAATATGGGGGACATGGAAAAGAAAAGCCTTGGTGAGGAGTAATTTCTGAACACAGAGCCAGGAGTAACCCTTGAGCACAGGTGGATGTGGCCCAGAAACAAACAAACAAAAAAAATATTCAAGACAAAAAGTTAGGAAAGGACACCTTTAATCCTGGATACAATTAATATAAAGGGGGATGCAGGGACACCAAAATGCCACCTAAGCATGTCTCTGCTAATTTGCTGGCCACAGTTCTATTGTTCCCTACTGCCTAGTTGTTTTATTTTAAATTTTGGTCTATTATCCAATTATCTGTCAATAAAGTCCAATTGGCACTGCATAAATAACTGTTGAGGGCAGAATCAGATTTTCCCCCCACAGG
Organism: Suncus etruscus; assembly: GCF_024139225.1. Lineage (NCBI taxonomy): Eukaryota > Metazoa > Chordata > Mammalia > Eulipotyphla > Soricidae > Suncus > Suncus etruscus. The sequence continues at coordinate 13,624,240 of NC_064849.1, forward strand.
AATGAAGTCTCTCATAAATAAACACAAATGAGGGGCTGGAGCGATAGCTCAGCTGTAGGGCATTTGCCTTGCATGCAGCTGACTGAGAATGGACCTGGGTCTGATCCTCGGGGTCCAATGGGGTTCCCCAAGCCAGGAGCGATTTCTGAGCGCATAGCCAGGAGTAACCCCTGAGTCACCGGGTGTGGCCTAAAAACTAACTAGCTAACTAAATAAATAAAATTAACACAAATGACTGTTAATGCCATTTGAACCGAGAATATAGACTAGCACTATCAAAGAGCAGTAATAGAGGATTGATTAGGGACATGACTTTGCAAAGAAAATATAAAGTGGACATACAGATGCAAGCAAATACAGAGCATCTTCATTCAATCTTAGCTCTGGAGAAGAGATCGCCTATACTTATCCACTAGTAAAATCACTAGAGTTAAATGATAAGGTTTCTTAAGGTTGTAGAACTTGTATGCAAGGCAGATGGAGTTAGATTTACCAAACTCCCAAACTCATGCTAGTTATAACTAATATAAAAGCAGAAAAGACAACTATAAATAATATAGACTATATTAATTGCTCCCTAAATAGATGTGTATCATATAAAAATATAGAATTTATTAAGCATAAAATAATTTTAATTTTTATAATCACAGTAACCAGCATTAAGCGGGAACTTATTATGTACCAAGCACTGTTATAAATACTTTATCTGGATGCGCTCCCTTTAGGAAATGTCACTATATTCTCCATTCTAGTACTTATCTTTCATAAGTTATCCCCTGAGGATTTAGATTGATAGCTAATTCACAGCAGTCCTTTTGCAAAACACACTGTGGCTCAGCATGTTTCTATTTCTAGAATCTGTGCAATTTTACTTCATTTTGACATTCTGGTCTCAATATTAACCAATAAGAAAAATAATAAGTAGAGATGAGACAGAGCAATAAAATAATTTACTCATTAAGAAAATTATTTACACATGATATATAAAGACATTTGTAAAAGCATTTGTTCTTTTTTATAAAAAGATTTTCATAATTATCACATTATTTTTATATAGTAACCCTCCTGAAGCCAACAAATGATTACTGTGTTGTAATTTCATACTGTTTTCTTGGAACCAGGAGGTGGGTAAAGAATGTAGCTGATCTGGTAGAACCACATAGCTAGAAAAGATCACAGAAGGGGCATGTGTTCCTCAGCACTCAGATTATGAATACAGTGCTTTCTCAGTTACATTCATTTAGGCCTTTTTAGGGAAATGCTGTGATTTGTAATGCAATTAATATGTAATGCAAGTCATACCTACTTTAATGCCTTTTTCAGTGCAAAACTAGGTCAGGAGGGGAATATTTTTTCTCTTCACTGTGCTGTACTGAGAGTAACTCAAAAAAAAAAGATGCTATACTAGGAGGTTTAAACCTTTATATTCTACAAAAATGGTATAACTATAGAGTAGCACAGCTAGATAAACATGACTCTGGGGTTGCAATTTTAAAGCTGAAGATGACTGATGGAGGATGAAAACTGACAATATCTACATAGAAACATTTAAATTATGTCATCTTATTTATTCTTATTTATTATGTCATCTAATTTATTCTCTAGACCAGTACAGCTTGGTCAGTACAAAAGGGATATCTTGATCATGACTTTTTTTCTAGGAGAAAAATGAGGAGCAGGAAGTTCCAAGGAACATTTGCCACTGTAGCAGCTTCTGTTATTAATTAAAACACCTGTTCCTTTGTATGCTAAGCATATATTTATATATATATATACACACATATATATAGTGATTTTTTTCTGATGTTGCTATTAACTTCAGCCAAGATAGCTGAATGAAATATATAATGTTGTGCTTCAATAGAGCAAGAGTAATTACCACCATTGTTTATTTTGAACTGAAGACAGATCTTGCATACCTTTGCCTTGATCCTTGTCTCACTCTGTATACTAGAAACAAATAGCTTCCACCACTTCTCATGTGTAACTTTCTTATCCCCTTTCTCTCTGTTTTCTTTTATCTACCTGTCTCATACAGCCATGAAAAAATAAGATCTTCAATTAAGCATTTGATTTTGTATGGAATGTCTATAAATGGTTTATATATTGAAACTTTTTAATATTCTAAGTTGGTATTCCATTCCTATAGGTGAAATCTTGAATGCACTTGTCTTTAAAATATTAAAACTGGGACACCAGTGAATGATGAGACAACTCACAGAAAATTTGATATATTTAAAGATAAACTTATAAGAATACATAAACAGATTTATACTCAAGAAATTTTTTCCCTGGATCAGAGAAAACTACTGACAACCAAAGAGAAAATATAGTGCAGTTTTTCATCTAGTTTGTCTCTGGGCCTATTTACTCAGAATTAAAGAAACATATTGATAGAATAAAGCAAAATTTAAAAAACCAAATAAATCTTTTTAAATTTTATTTTACTGAAACCAAAGATTTACAAGATCCTTTGTAGTTGGGTTTCAGACATACAATGAATTAAAGCCAATCACACTGCCAATATTAATCTCCCTATGCATTGTTCTCAGAATATATCCCATGCCATCACCCTTTGCCTCCTAACATGGCAGTATAAAAGGCTCATTTACAGTTTAGATTGTTAGAGTTTGGATCTTTTGATTTAGTTATTGTAGCTATTGACTTGTATATTTAGTTTTGTTCTTTTTTAATCTCCACTAATGGATCTGAGATCACTTGGCCCCTGGCCCCCATATTTTCATATTTGTGTTCTGCCTCCTTAACTCAGTTTCTTTTCCTCTCACTATACTCTGGGGCCAAGGGTGTTCACAACAACTATTATTTAGACCATTGGATTACTTCATGGAGTGATTCTAAACACCACAAATAAGTGATGCTGTTCTGTATTTATTCTTTTTCTTCAGGCTTACTTCATTTAACATAATATCTTTCAGTTATATCCATGGCCTGGCAAATTTCCTGATTTCATCATGACTTACAGCTACATAGTATCCCATGTATACATGTACCACATTTTCGTCAACCACTTGTCCGTTTTTGGACTATTAGGTTGATTCTAAGTCTTAGCTATTGTACTGAGTGCTGCAATGACTAGCCATGTGCATACATTCTTTTGGATGAATGTTTTTATTCTGGGGATAGATATCCAAAAGAGGAGCTGCCAGGTCATGTGGCAGCTCAATTTTGAGTTAACTGAGAACCCGCCATACTGTTTTTCAGAGGGGTTGGACCAGGCAGCATTCCCTCCAGCAGCAGATGTTCCTTTCTCACCACATCACTGCCAAGAGAGATTGTTCTTATTATTTCTATAAGTACCATAATTACTGGTATAAGATAATATCCCATTGTTGTATTGACTTTAATTTTCCTAATGATAAGTGATTTTGAGCAGTTGTTCCATTTATTTATTTATCTTTGCTTCCACTTGTTTGTTCAATGGTGTTTCATCCTTTAAGATATCTTTGGTTTCAGTGCCATGAGAAATTATGCTTACGTCTTCCTCTATGTTCCTTATAATTTCAGAATTTATATAAAGGTCTTTATTTTATTTTGATTGGCTTTTGTTCACAATTTAAAGAAGAGAAGTCTGCATTCACTTTTTTTGCATGTAGTTAACCGGTCTTCCCAATACCACTCTTAGAAAAGACTTTCCTTGCTCCACTTCATATTTATAGCCCCCTTAACAAGAACTAATTCATCATATAGCTTAGGTTTGGTCTCCAGATTTTCAATTGTGGTTGATATATTAAGAGGTACTAGTCAATGTTGAAGTCTTCAACTACTATTGTATAGCTATTGATGTTTCTTTAAGTCCATTAGCAATTGTTTTAGGTATTTTGCTGGTCTTTCTTCTGGGTGCATATACATTTCGAAGTATGATTTCTTCCTCATTATTATGAATGGCCCTCTCTGCCTCTTAAAATTGAACCTGAATTCTATGTCTTTGATATTAGTATGGATACCCTAACCTTTTTGAGGTAACTATTTGCTTGAAGGTTGTCTTTTAGCCTTTTACTTTGAGTCTGTATTTGCTCTGACTATTCAAATTTGTTTCTTGCTGGCAACAGAATATTGGATTACATTTTTTTGAGGAGGGCACACCTGGAGGTGCACAGGGACTACTCCTGGCTCTGAGCTAAGAAATCACTCCTGGCTCAGGAGACCATATGGGATGCTGGAGAATCAAATTTGCATCCGTCCTGGGTCAGCCTCGTGCAAGGCAAATCCCCTACTGCTGTGCTACCACTCGAGCCCTGGATTAAAATTTCTAATGCAGTTTGTCACTTTATTTCTCTTAATTGATGCATGGTGTTAGATGGAGTTCCAAGTTTGCTTTTTTTTTTTTGCATGTGGCTCACCAGTTGTCCCAACACCACTCGTTGAAGAGGCTTTCCTTGCTCCTTTTTGCATTTCTTGTCCCTTTATCAAAGATTAATCTATAGTATGACTGGGAACATTCTCTGAATACTCGTCTATTTCATTGATCTATGGGGCTGTATTTATTCCAATACCATGCCATTTTACTGACTATAGCTTTGTAATATAAGTTAAAGTTGGAAAAATTGATGCCTCCCATCTTCTTTTTCCAGAGAGTTGTTCAAATAAATTTCAGGAGTGTTTGATCTGCTTCTTTGAAGAATGTCATGGGTATCCTTAGAGTAATTGAATTGAATCTGTATAATGCTTTTAGGAGCATTGTCATCTTAGTGATGATACTCCTCTCAATCCATGAATAGGGTATGTGTCTTCATTTCTTTGTGTCCTCTTTTATTTCTTGAAGCAGTGTTTTGTAGTGTTCTTTGTATAGGCTCTTCACCTCTTTAGTTAAGTTGACTCCAAGGTATTTTAGTTTCTATGGTACTAATATGAATGGTAGTTTTAAAAATATCCATTTATTCTTTATCATTATTTGTGTATAAGGAGACCATTGTTGTTTGCATGTTAATTTTATAGACTGCCACTTTGCTATACAAATCTATTGTTTATAGAAGCTTTCTGATAGAGTCATTAAGGTTTACTAAATATTGTATCATGTTATCTGCAATCAGGGAGAGAGCATGAATTCTTCCTTTCCTCTCTGGTTGCCCTTAATATCTTTTTATTGCCTAATTGCTATGGAAAGTACTTCTAGTACTATGTTAAATAAGAGTGGCTAGATGATTTTCCAAGGCTGAAATAGTATTATTAGCATATCTAAGCAGATTCATCACTATTGAGAAAATTAAAATGGTAATCAAAAGTCTTCCCCAAAAAATGTCTTCCCAAAAACAAAAGCCCAGATTGAATCAATAGTGAATTCTTTCAAACCTTTCAAGTGGACCCACTACCAATCCTTTTCAGGGTATTCCAAGAAATTGAAGAGACAGAACACTCCCAAATAGTTTTTATGAAGCTAACATCACCCTCATACCAAAAGCATACAGAGAGGCTTCAATAAAGAAAACTACAAACAAATATTTCTGATGAACACAAATGCAAACATTCTCAATAAAATTCTAGCAAATTGTATCTAATGCCTCATCAAGAACATCATAAACCATGGCCAAGTAGTTTTCATTTCATAGATGCAAAGATGGTTTAACAAACAGAAATAAGTCAGTGTAATAAATCTTATCAGTAAAAGAAAAAATAAAAAATCATATGATCATATCAATAGATGAAGTGAAAGCATTAAATATGGTCCAATATCCATCATGTTAAATATTCTCAACAAGATGGGAATGGAAAAAACTCTGTTAAATATAGTCAAGACCATTATTGCAAGCCCATGCCAAATATTATACTCAATGGAGACAAACTAAAAACCTTTCCTCTAAAATCTGTTACTATGTGTCTTGATGTTGTTTTTATTGAATTTATTTTGTTTGGTGCTCTTCGAATCACTTTTGCAGGTACCTCTCACCATGAACCAGGAAATTTCTTGGTGATTATTTCTTCTTCTAGGTGCGCTTTCCCTTTCCATCTTTTCTCTCACTCTTGCATTTCTACAATTCAAAGATTTTTTTGTTTGCTATTATCTATTACAAACCTTCCATTCTGGGGCTGGAGCGATAGCACAGTGGCTGGGCATTTGCCTTGTATGTGACTGACCCAGGACAGAACCTGGGTTTGATCCCCAGTATCCATTATGATCCTCCAAGCCAGGAGCGATTTCTGAGCACATAGCCAGGAGTAACCCCTAAGCATCAACAGGTGTGGACCAAAAACCAACCAACCAAGCAACCAACCAAACAAACAAAAAAACCCAAATCTTCCATTCTCCATTTTCTTCTGTTCATTTATCTATTATTTTTTTCTTTTTCTTTGTCACTTCTTTCTTGGTGATGACCAGTATTTTTTCTTCAGTATCACTGATATGCTCTTCTACATGTTCAGTCCTGTTGCTGTGGTTTGCTATTGTATTTTTTTTAGCTCTTTTAAGTCCATTTGTATGGGTTCTTTGATATTATGGAACAGTGCATCTTTCACTTGGTTTCATTTTTCTTGCAGTGGTTGCCTTATTTTTATGATCTCTGAATGGAACATCAAATTAAATTTATCATCAATGCAGGTTATAACTTTATTTAAACTCATTAATTTTTCAGAACTAATGTGGGAGCATGTGTATTCTTTTGTTTCTTCATTTCTCTTAAAGAGTTGTGGAGGCAGTTGATTAAAAGGTACACAAAATTATGTTCCACGTAACTAATCCTCAGGGTGATGCAAATCAAAGAACCAATGAGAAAACATCTCACACCACAGAGACTGGCACACATCACAAAAAAACAAGAACAACCAGTACAGGTGTGGATACAAGGAGGAGAAAGGACCTCTCATTCACTGCTGCTGCAAGTGTCATCTAGTCCACCTTTCTAGAAAACAACATGGACATTCCTAAAAAACAACAACAACAACAACAACTAGAAATTGGGCTTTCATATGATCTGGCAATACTATTCCTAAGGATATATTCTAAGGTATATTTTAAGGATCTATCCTAGGAACCAAAAACAGCATGCCCATGTATTCCTATTTTCACCATAGCATTATTTACATTAGCCAGAATCTAAAAACAACCAAAGTGCCCAAGAACAGATAAATTGCTAAAGAAACTGTGGTACATATACACAATAAAATACTATGCAGTCACTGGAAAAATGAAGTCATACAATTTACTTATACATGAATGGATATGAAGATTATTATGTTGAGTGAAATGAGTCAGAAGGAAGATAAACATAGAATAATCTCACTCATTTGTGGGATATAAGGAAAATAAAAGATAGTCTGATAATACTCAGGGATATAAGGAAAATAAAAGTTAGTCTGATAATATTCAGAGACAATAGAGATGAGGCCCAGGAGGATCAGTTCATTGTAGGAAGCTGCCATAAAGAGAGGCAGTGCAGTTAGAGTAAAAAAAGGGTCCACTATGACAATAGTATTTGGAACTGATCACCCTGCCCAAGAACTGAGTGCTGAAAGGGGATTAAGTGTCATGCATGGTACTTCTTCAGTGTCAAAAAGAAAAAGATATATATATATATATATATGTATGTATATATATGTATACATATATACACACACATAAACACACACACATATATATGTATATATATATATATATATATATATATAGAGAGAGAGAGAGAGAGAGAGAGAGTTAAAAGAGAGATAGAGGCAAAATGCCTGCCCCAGAGAAGGGCAAGGGTGGGTTGGAGGGAGGAAAAATGGGAACATTGGTGGCAGCAAGGGTGCACTGGTAATGGGTGCTTTACAGCCTATGACTGAAGATAAATTATAACCAGTTTTGTAACCATGGTGCTTACATAAAATAATTATTAAAAATAAACAATTGTGGATGCTGTATTTTGAGCTTAGATTTCTAATCATCGATATCTTAATATTTATATTTCAACAAACTTATTTTTATAATCTGTTCATCTAACAATCTCAGTGTTCATGCAGTTAAATATCTAATAGTCCCATTTGTATTAGAAGGCAATTTGTATTTGATGAAAGATATCATTCGAACTCTGCAATACCTAAGTGAGATAAAAGTGGTCAAATTGTTATAAGGACACTAATGCGTTCTTGCAGTTTTGTGTTCATGATATGGACAGTAGTAGCAGGGAATGGGGAAGCACAAGGGAACCAGGCACTTACATGAGAGCAGGGCTAATAAGGCAAAAAGATTACCAAAGCTCTTAATAATATCTAAATGACAAAGGAGACTGGTATCATCACTATGGGTCCATTGGGTTTATCATAGATTTGAGTTGTGGGTAGTGGCAGCTGGTGAAGGTCTAAGGTACAATCACCCTCAGGGATGCAGGGACTATGGGGCAAGTGGATCCCACTTTACTATCTATAAATTCTAAAACTCATACACATCAACAACATTAACAAGTTTATTAATGACTAGAAATAACCAGTTTGGGCAGCAATCCAGTGAAAAAGAAATTTTCTTTATTGTTGGAGGGAATGTCATCTAGTTCAGCTACAATGGGAAATAGTATAGATATTCCTACAAAATAATAGAAATTTTAGCGATTTTACATCTTGGTATTTATTTCCTAAATGAAAAAACATTAACACAAAGACATATATGCATACTTATGCTTACTTAAATACTTTGTACAATAGCCAAGACATGAAAATAACTCAAATGGTTAATGTCAGATGAAAGTTTAAAGTTTAAAATGGTCTGAATAAACTATGGGTAATATTTAGCTATAAGAAAAGTTGAAATCATGCAGTTTGTTGTAATTTGTATAGAGTTGGAGTTTGTCATATTATTCAAAATAATAATAATTCCACTCATCTGTGGAATATAGAGCTGTGAAACAAGGAAATAGAATTGAATGACAAACCTCAGTTTGCTAGGTAATGGGAGAGTAAGAAGGCAATAAAATGATGTACTAGTGGAGAAATAGAGTGTTGTAGGGTGAGTCTTGGTCACTTTGTTGGTGGTAGATGCCATAAAATTTAACACTATTTTGAGTATGTGATTTGAGCCTGATGGATCTGTGATTTGAGCCTGATAGATCAGGCCCTGGTTGTGTGATTCTCAGTGCTTTGTTTTCTTTTTTCTTTCTTTCTTCTTCTTTTTTTTTTCCCTGTTTTGGGGTCACACCCGGCAGTGCTCAGGGGTCACTCCTGGCTCTACGCTCAGAAATCACCCCTGGCAGGCACCGTATGGGATGCTGGGATTCGAACCACTGTCCTTCTTCAGGAAAGGCAAACACCTTACCTCCATGCTATCTCTCCGACCCCTCAGTGCTCTATTTTCTGAGGATTGAAAGCTCCCACTCTCTTTTATGCACTGGGGCCATGAGTAATTGGTTTTAGTCTTAAAATAAAAGTGCATTAAAGTGATTTTAGAAATTAATTTTAAAAATTGATGACTTCCATTAGCTTGAACCGTGAATAATTATAAGAGAATGTACCATCCAGTTGTCATATACATCTGTTCACAGCCATTCTCAGAGAAAAAAATATTTTATTAACTTTAAATCATACACTCTTGCTCTTTGGAAATAGAACCAGCCTACCTAATATATTTATGGCCATATAAGAAATGAGTTAATATAGTTGAATAACTAGAACAAAGTCTAAAATATAATAAAGAGGATTACTCATTATGAATGATTCTTTGCTACAAGATTTATGCAGTGTTCTTAGCGTCAGCCCCTTGCTTACCACAGCTCCAAGGCTGTCTCTTTTATTCTTATTTATTTGGCCTAACTCTGTTCTTACTTATTTGGCCCCATATTCACTTTTTGTCTCCCTATTCAAGGATTACAGACCTTGACTCACTTGTTTATATTGGCAATGATGTATTAATTCAATTATGATACCTAAATATTTTTTTCTGTCAATATTTAGTATGTATCTTAAGTTCTTTTTTGCTAATAATTTCTGCTCATAGCAAATAAGATGTTTGTGTTAGCTAATTCTAGCATGTCACAAAAGACAATTTTGAAAAAGTCTTAAAAGTTACAGTAAATCAGTATTAGGAGAGCCTTGTTGTATACATTATTAGTAGGCTACTGGGAAAACTGAATGTTTAAAATATATATTATGCATCCAATATGCTTATTTTTCACAAACATTCTCTTAAATTTAGTTATGATTCTCTTGGAAATGATTTAATATTAAGTACAGTGTTAACTACATACATCAAATGAATAATCACTAATTGAAATTTTCAACACCCCAGAACCTTAAGCTAAATACAATTATAATTTCTGCACTTTTCACCTAAGATAATTCCCCAGTCACCTTAAAATCTCAGAGAAATGCAACACCCTAAAGTATTTTTCCTGGAAATTTGTTAGCTTGAGTTGTCTAACAGATTTGGTGTGTTAGGTCTTAGGTGACACCTGATTCAACGCTGAGAATCAAAAACCATCCTGGGGCCGGAGAGATAGCATGGAGGTAAGGTGTTTCCCTTGCATGCAGAAGGCCGGTGATTCGAATCCCAGCATCCCATATGATCCCCTGAACCTGCCAGGAGTGATTTCTGAGCATAGATCCAGGAGTAACCCCTGAGCACTGCCGGATGTGACCCAAAAAAACAAAAAGCAAACAAAAACCATTCTGATAATACAAGGCACAAAAGGGAGTTTAGTTGGCTAGCCAAGGCCCAAGCCTCATCCAACTAAGGGAATCTTGACAAGGACCTTGAGTCAAATCTTTAAGCAGTTTATGTAGAAATCACAAGCACAGCATTTCATTGTATAGATGTCTTAATCAATCATTGATTTTTGTGGCTCAACATTAGTTCTCTAGGGATACTTTGATTCAAACCCTGGCTGTCAAGGGATACTCTGATTCAAACTTTGATTGTCTCGCAGTGGTCCTCAAACTATGGCCTGCAGCCACATATTGTATTTGTATCTGTTTTGTTTCTTCATTGCAAAATAAGATCTATGCAGTGTGCATAAGAATTCGTTCATAAGTTTTGTTTTTACTATAATCAGACCCTCCAATGGTCTGAGGGACAGTGAACTGGCCCCCTGTTTAAAAAGTTTGAGGACCCCTACTCCAATTCAATCTTCGGTTGCCAAGGGAGCCTTTGGTTGTCAAGGGAGTCTTACCTGATAGAACATTTTGAGCTCACTGAATCACTAGTTCCTCATTCCTGGAGAGCACCAACTTTGGTTTTATTTCTGAGTTAACACTTCCTGTCTCAAGAACTACTTCACTGGGGTAAGTGATTGAACTCAGGAGGCCTTGGTTCTTACAGTGTCATAATCTGAGAAATAAAAAATTATTTCCCATATTGCTAGACTCAGAGCATTGAGATAATAAGCAAATATTCATCTGCCGGAAGTGTCCTCACACACACACACAAAAACTTACCGAAGTGACTATACATAGTGACAAACTTATGATATTTTACTCTGCCAATTTGATGTAGTTATTATTTGTCAGTATAATTCCATTGAAAGAAGGTAGGTTTTCAATGTCTTTGAACTGTGGTTGGTTCTCAGCTTTGTCTTTGTGTCTGAAACATGATAATAAAGCCATTCCCAAAGAGTGAGATAAGCAAGAATACATCTAAAAAAGAATCCATTGTATGAGATTTATAGCATTGATAATAACAGTAAAGAGAAAGTGAGATTTTCATTTCTAGTGATGACAAAGAATCATTTTAACTGAAGGCAGTCATATAGCCCAGATTAGAAAAAAACATGAAGGCTTTAAAAGCAACCAAGATAGCCCAATTTTGAGGGGACATAATTTGAAACAGTGGTGAAGCACACATAAAAATCTTCCCATTTCCCGTGAGGCACTCAAAAGTTCAACTTGGGAAATCAGGACTGAAGTTTGTGGCACATATATGGGACAATGAGATCCTAAACTCAGCAGAGGACTAAGAAATGAAAGTACTTTTATTATGGATCATAATGTATAGTTCATGATATATTGTTTCACGTTACTTTGTTTCACAATTTAAGATACTCCCTATGAAGGGTTAAAGGTTCGAAGTTTTATGGCACAAAGATGAGGGAAGGATTCTCTTAATTAAAAAGATAAAATTTCCTACAACAATATATAGATTCAATGCAATCCGTATCAATATCCCAGTGACATAAGTCACAGAAATGAAAAAAAATATAAAATTTATTTGGAACCACAAAAGGTGTGGTGTAGCAGAATCAGTCATGAGAAGTAAAAAAAAAAAAAAAAAGAAAGTTTATGCTCCTTAATATCAAATGGTTTATGCTCCTTAACTTCAAATGGTTGAAAGATGATGTTAGTGAGGTCAAAACATGCAGATCTATGGAATAGAACTGAGATTCATAGAATAAAACCATACATGTCTGAATGACGAACAACAAAGGAGACAAGCAAGATCTGACTATGTTACAAGTAACTTAAATAAATGATTTTCGAGAAAAGATGAAAAGTCACATGATATAGAATAAGATGCATCAAAACTAAACACCAAAAATTGATAGATTAATGATTTGTCTGTAAGACCGGACCATAAAATAAAGAAGAAAATATAGGAAATATACTTTTGACATCAGCTGTAGTCAGTATGAGTACTTAATAGCTGTGGCAAATAAAACAACTGCAACGTAACAAATAATTGTGTTTGGAAGCCTGCATTTAATCCTGGATCTGCATGGCCACCTAAGTAGCACTAAAAGTGACACTCATCACTGCTCCAGGAGCAGCTAGCTCTCCAGCATTATTTTATATGACCCCCCAACCAATAAATAAACTGAAACAAAAAGCAAAACAAATGAACTTTTCAGTAAGTAATATTTTGGTCTTAATTATAAACTAAATTCGGAATACACTTAATTCATGTTTAAAAATAAATGTATTTATGCTGTAACAAGTTTATTAATTCTTAATGCATAAACTCTCTGTACAGCAAAAGAAACAACTTGTATCAAACGAAGCGTTCTACTAATAAGCTATAGATATTTGCAGGGCATAAATCTGAAAATTGGTTAATATCTCAAAGAAATGATTAAACTTAAAAAGGAAAACATCAAATCCAACTGAAAACTGGCGGAGGATATTTAGACACTTACACAAAGTTGGAGAGTAAGTACATAAAATAATTATTTTTATAAACAGAGAAATACAAATCAAAACTAAGTATCACCTCACTTATAATATGGGCATTAAAGAAAAGATAGGCAATAGCAAGTGTTGGAGAGAATTTGAACAGAAGAAAACTCTAATACAATATGGTAAGGAATGTAAATGTGTTCATGGACTATGAAAAGAACATGGTGTTTTAAAGAATTACAAATTATGGATGTTTCAGAGATATTTGAAGGAGCAAAGCATATGCTAGCATGTAAAAGGGCTTAAATACCATACCAGGTCTGAGCAATGAACCATCAGGCCCTTGTTACTGGAAGAAGTCCAAGTCCATCAGCATAGCTAAGTGTGATTCTAAAGAAATGTTGCACTAGTGAAGAGGGGTGATCTTTATAGGACTGAAACCTTATCACAATCATTTATGTAATCAAGATATCCAAATAAAGAGAAAAAAAAAAGAAGTTAAAATGTGGGGGTCGGGGAGCTAGTACAGCAAGTAGGCATTTGCCTTGCATACAACCAACCTAAGCTCAATTCTTGGCACCATATATGGTCTCCTGAGACCACCAGAAGTGATCCCTGAGCTGGGAATAAATCTTAAGCATAGATGGGTGTGGGCAAAAACAAATAAATTTTAAAGAAGAGTACTGGTATCCTTACCATGGAGTGAATGAAAAATACATCCGTTTCAGCACAGAATGAATTATTTCATATATAGTTTGCTCATTAGAACTTTAGCCACAAAGTATTCTGAATGTATTCTGTCTTGAATACATGGAGGTGGGGCAGGTGGGAGCATTGGTGGTGGAAAGTTTGCACTGGTGAAGTTTGCACTGTTTTGTTTATGACTGAAAACCAACTACAATCATTCTTGTAATTATGGTGCTTAAATAAAGATTTTATATTAAAAAAAAAAAAAGAAACTCCAGGGTTTCAGAGATAGAACAATAGGATGATTGCCTGGCAAGCAGTTAGCCTCGGTTCAGTAGTTGGCATCCCATATTGTCCACTAAGCACCACAAGAAGTGATTCTAGAATGAGGGGTCAGGAATAGCCCCTGTCTACTGTTGTCCCAAAATAAAACACAAGAACACAATTCTGTTTAAAAAGAAATAGTATAGCAGACTGAGCAATTGTTTTGCAGATGTCAGGCCTAGGTTCAATTCCTGGCACTGCATATGATACCCCAAGCACTGTCAGGAGTGATCCCTGAATAATGCCTGAGCACTGTTGGACATATGACTGGGGAGATAACAACAAGTTCACTGCATATGCTTTGCATGTAGGAAACCTGGATTCAATACACAGTTCTGTAGGATCTCCTGAGTTATGATATCTCCACTGATATGATATTCAGCTTAAAGCCAGAAATAAACCCTGCTGTGTATGGTCCTCAGACAAAAGATAAAAATAAGTTAAATGAGCTAAAAATATGGGTGAGAAGCCTAAAATTGAATTAGTTATGATCCTGAGGACAAGGTACATGGATTTACAGAAAAAAGTATAAGGATCCATAAAATGTAAAGAATAGGACAATATTATTAAGTACCATATTCTTATAAGGACTGTGGAAGAAGAAGAGGAGCAAGAACTGCTAATGGAAAAATTAAATAGCCTCAGTTCTCCCCAAATCTGAGGAGGAAGATATTTCCCTAATACATAGACTAAAAAATAAACAGAGGACCCCCTAAATACATTGCAATTAAAATTACAAATACCAAAGAAATAAAAACCAAATGCAACTTGAACAAAACAAATGCTCATATGAGACCACTTAGATTTCTCTAAAGAAAGTACATGTCAGAGGGAAATGGTATGACATTTCTGAAGTCTTGACTAAAAAGAATATCTAGCCAAGATTTCTTTATTCTCTTTGCATATTATCAATGATTTTAGGAAGTATTAAAAACTTATAAACAACAATCAAAGACATTGTTATTAACTCAAAATAGTTCTGCAAGAAATATAAAATAGTTTTCTGTAAAGAGAAGGAATACATACTACCCCCACTTGAAAGTACTAAGATGCATCAAACTTAAGCTGGAAGAAATAATAATAAAGAAAATCCCACATGAATGTTATTTTATTTTATATTTTGGATTGTCACAATGGTGTTAAAGTTTATGTCATCGATGTAAAAATTTTGAACATACCACTACCCACCACCATCAATGTATCAATGACCCTTTATCAGGGGCCCTAAACCATCCCTCTAGTGTATTATTCTCACTCCATCTTCTTCCCTACTTTTTTTAGGGGTTTGGTCCACACCCCATGACTCTCAGGAGTTACTCCTGGTTCTGTGCTCAGAAATTGCTATTGCCAGGCTCAGGGGACCATGTGGAATGCTACGAATCAAATCTGGGTCATCCCGTGTTGGCCGCTTGCAAGGAAAACACATTACCGCTGTGCAATCACTCTGGTCCCTTCTTATACTGCTACTAAGTTTTGTAATCCAAAAAACAAACAAATAAACAAAACAAAACAAAAAAGTTTTGTAATCAAAGGTCAAGAGTTTGTTATTTTTTTTATTGTCTATTCTCCTATTTTGTTTCTGATTCCACACATGAGTGATATCATCTGTATTTTTTTCTTCAACTGTCACTAACTTTTTAAAGTATAATACCCTCAGTTCTATACATCTTGCTGCAAACTGCATGATTTTATTTCTGAAATATGTATTCCACTCCAGATGAAATTTTTATACACTCATCAGTTGTTGGACATTTGGATTATTTACATTTTTGGTAGATAAATATACCAGCTACTACAATGAACATAGGGATGTATACATTTTTTTTATTTAAACACCTTGACTACATACATGATTGTGTTTGGGTTTCAGTCAAGTAAAGAACACCACCCATCACCAGTGCAACATTCCCATCACCAATGTCCCAAGTCTCCCTCCTCCCACCCGACCCCCACCTGTACTCTAAACAGGCTCTCCATTTTCCTCATACATTCTCATTATTAGGACAGTTCAAAATGTAGTTATTTCTCTAACTAAACTCATCACTCTTTGTGGTGAGCTTCCTGAGGTGAGCTGGAACTTCCAGCTCTTTTCTCTTTTGTGTCTGAAAATTATTTTTGCAAGAAAGTCTTTCATTTTTCTTAAAACCCATAGATCAGTGAGACAACTCTGTGTTTTTCTCTCTCTCTCTCTGACTTATTTCACTCAGCATAATAGATTCCATGTACATCCATGTATAGGAAAATTTCATGACTTCATCTCTCCTAAAAGCTGCATAATATTCCATTGTGTATATGTACCACAGTTTCTTTAGCCATTCGTCTGTTGAAGGGCATCTTGGTTGTTTCCAGAGTCTTGCTATGGTAAATAGTGATGCAATGAATATGGGTGTAAGGAAGGGGTTTTTGTATTGTATTTTTGTGTTCCTAGGGTATATTCCTAGGAGTGGTATAGCTGGATTGTATGGGAGCTCGATTTCCAGTTTTTGGAGGAATCTCCATATGGCTTTCATAAAGGTTGAACTAGACGGCATTCCCACCAGCAGTGGATAAGAGTTCCTTTCTCTCCACATCCCTGCCAACACTGTTTATTCTCATTCTTTGTGATGTGTGCCATTCTCTGTGGTGTGAGGTGGTACCTCATCATTGTTTTGATTTGCATCTCCCTGATGATTAGTGATGTGGAGCATTTTCTCATGTGTCTTTTGGCCATTTGTATTTCTTCTTTGTCAAAGTGTCTGTTCATTTCTTCTCCCCATTTTTTGATGGGATTAGATGTTTTTTTCTTGTAAAGTTCTGTCAGTGCCTTGTATATTTTGGAGATTAGCCCCTTATCTGATGGGTACTGGGTGCATAGTTTCTCCCACTCAGTGGGTGGCTCTTGTATCCTGGGCACTATTTCCTTTGAGGTGCAGAAGCTTCTCAGTTTAATATATTCCCATCTGTTAATCTCTGCTTTCACTTGCTTGGAGAGTGCAGTTTCCTCCTTGAAGATGCCTGTAATGTCCTGGAGTGTTTTGCCTATGTGTTGTTCTATGTATCTTATGGTTTTCGGTTTGATATCGAGGTCTTTAATCCATTTTTTACCTTCGTACATGATGTTAGTTGGGGGTCTAAGTTCAATTTTTTGCAAGTGGCTAGCCAGTTGTGCAAACACCACTTGTTGAAGAGGCTTTCCCTGCTCCATTTAGGATTTCCTGCTCCTTTATAAAAAATTAAGTGATTGTATGTCTGGGGAACATTTTCTGAGTATTCAAGCTTATTCCACTGATCTGAGGGCCTGTCCTTATTGCAATACCATGCTGTTTTGATAACTATTGCTTTGTAGTACAGTATAAAGTTGGGGAAAGTAATTCCCCCCCTATTCTTTATCCCAATGATTGCTTTAGCTATTCTAGGGTATTTATTGTTCCAAACGAATTTCAAAAGTGCCTGATCCACTTCTTTGAAGAATGTCATGGGTATCTTTAGAGGGATCACATTAAATCTGTATAATGCCTTGGGGAGTATTGCCATTTTGATTATGTTAATCCTGCCAATCCATGAGCAGGGTATGTGTTTCCATTTTCGTGTGTCCTCTCTTATTTCTTGGAGTAGAGTTTTATAGTTTTCTTGTATAGGTCCTTCACATTTTTAGTCAAGTTGATTCCAAGATATTTGAGTTTGTGTGGCACTAATGTGAATGAGTTCTTGACTTCCTTCTCTTCCCTTTCATTATTGGTGTATAAAAAGGCCATTAATTTCTGTGTGTTAATTTTGTAGCCTGGGAACTTGAAATATGAGTCTATTGTTTCTAGAAGATTTTTGGTAGAGTCTTTGGCATTTTCTAAGTAGAGTACCATGTCATCTGCAAACAGTGAGAGCTTGAATTCTTCCTTTCCTATCTGGATTCCCTTGATATCTTTTTCTTGCCTAATCGCTATAGCAAGTACTTCCAGTGCTATGTTGAATAGGAGTGGTGAGAGAGGACAGCCTTGTCTTGTGCCAGAATTTAGAGGGAAGGCTTTTAGTTTTTCTCCATTGATGATAATATTTGCCACTGGCTTGTGGTAAATGGCCTTAACTATATTGAGAAAGGTTCCTTCCATTCCCATCTTGCTGAGAGTTTTGATCAAGAATGGGTGTTGGACCTTATCAAATGCTTTCTCTGCATCTATTGATATGATCATGTGGTTTTTATTTTTCTTGTTGTTGATGTTGTGTATGATGTTGATAGATTTACAGATGTTAAACCATCCTTGCATTCCTGGGATGAAACCTACTTGATCGTAGTGGATGATCTTCTTAATGAGGCATTGAATCCTATTTGCCAGGATTTTGTTGAGGATCTTTGCATCTGCATTCATCAGCGATATTGGTCTGTAATTTTCTTTTTTTGTGGCATCTCTGTCTGGTTTAGGTATCAAGGTGATGTTGGCTTCATAAAAGCTATTTGGAAGTGTTTCCCTTTGTTCAATTTCATGAAAGAGTCTTGCCAGGATTGGTAGTAGTTCCTCTTGGAAAGTTTGAAAGAATTCATTAGTGAATCCATCTGGGCCTGGGCTTTTGTTTTTTGGCAGACATTTGATTACCATTTTAATTTCATCAATGGTGATGGGGGTGTTTAGATATGCTACATCCTCTTCCTTCAACCATGGAAGATTATAAGAGTCCAAGAATTTATCCATTTCTTCCAGGTTCTCATTTTTAGTGGCGTAGAGTTTCTCAAAGTAATTTCTGATTACCCTTTGAATCTCTGTCATATCAGTAGTGATCTCTCCTTTTCATTCCTAATACAAGTTATCAAGTTTTTCTCTCTCTCTCTTTCTTTGTTAGGTTTGCCAGTGGTCTATCAATCTTGTTTATTTTTTCAAAAAACCAACTTCTGCTTTCGTTAATCTTTCGGATTGTTTTTTGGGTTTCCACTTCATTGATTTCTGCTCTCAGCTTTGTTATTTCCTTTTGTCTTCCTATTTTTGGGTCCTTTTGTTGAGCACTTTCTAGTTCTATTAGCTGTGTCATTAAGCTGCTCAGGTAAGCTCCTTCTTCCTTCCTGATGTGTGCTTGCAAAGCTATACATTTTTCTCTCAGTACTGCTTTTGCTGTGTCCCATAAGTTCTGATAGTCTGTGTCTTTATTGTCATTTGTTTCCAGGAACGTTTTGATTTCCTCCTTGATTTCATCTCGGACCCACTGGTTATTGAGTATGAGGCTGTTTAACTTCCAGGTGTTAAAGTTTTTCTTCTGAGTCCCTTTGGAATTCACAAATAATTTCAGAGCCTTGTGGTCAGCGAAGGTATTCTGCAAAATTTCTATCCTCTTGATATTATGGAGGCATGTTTTATGTGCCAGCATGTAGTCTATCCTGGAGAATGTCCCATGTACATTGGAGAAGAATGTGTATCCAGGTTTCTGGGGATGGAGTGTCCTATATATATCCACTAGGCCTCTTTCTTCCATTTCTCTCCTCAGGTCCAATATGTTCTTGTTGGGTTTCAGTCTGGTTGACCTATCCAGTGTTGACAAAGCCGTGTTGAGGTCCCCCACAATTATTGTGTTTTTATTGATATTATTTTTCAGATTTATCAACAGTTGTATTAAATATTTTGCTGGCCCCTCATTCGCTGCATATGTGTTTAGGAGAGTTATTTCTTCCTGCTCTACATACCCCTTGATTAATATAAAATGTCCATCTTTGTCCCTTACAACCTTCCTGAGTATAAAGTTTGCATTATCTGATATTAGTATGGCCACTCCAGCTTTTTTATGGGTGTTGTTTGCTTGGATAATTTTTCTCCAGCCTTTTATTTTGAGTCTATGTTTGTTCTGACTATTCAGGTACGTTTCTTGTAGGCAGCAGAAGGTTGGATTGAGTTTTTTGATCCATTTAGCCACTCTGTGTCTCTTGACTGGTGCATTTAGTCCATTGACGTTGAGAGAAAGAATTGTCCTGGGATTTAATGCCATCTTTATATCAAAATTTGGTGTGTCTTTTGGTTAGTCTTGTCTTAAATTAGGTCTTTCAGTTTTTCTCTTAAGACTGGTTTTGAGTCTGTAAAGTTTCTGAGCTGTTTTTTGTCTGTGAAACCATGTATTCTTCCGTCAAACCGGAAAGTGAGTTTTGCTTACAGTATTCTAGGTGAAGCATTCATTTCATTCAGTCTTGTCACAATATCCCACCACTGCTTTCTGGCATTGAGTATTTCTTGTGACAGGTCTGCTGTAAATCTCAAGGATGCTTGCTTGAATGTAATTTCCCCTTTTGATCTTGTTGTTTTCAGAATTCTGTCTCTATCTGTGGGATTTGTCATTGTGACTAGGATGTGCCTTGGGGTGTTTTTTCTGGGGTCTCTTTTGGTTGGTACTCTTCGGGCATGCAGGATTTGATCACATATATTCTTTAGCTCTGAAAGTTTCTCTTTAATGATGTTCTTGACCATTGATTCTTCCTGGAAATTTTCTTCCTGGGTCTCTGGAACTCCAATGATTCTTAAGTTGTTTCTGTTCATCTTATCATAGACTTCTATTCTTATCTGTTCCCATTCTTTGACTAATTTTTCCATTGTCTGTTCATTAGCTTTAAGTTTTTTTTCCAATCTCTCCTGCTGTATGGAATTGATATGTATCTCATCTTCCACAGCACCAAGTCTATTCTCAGCTTCTGATACCCTGTCCCAGAGCTTATCCATTTTGTCATTTACTTCATTTACTGACTTTTTCAGGCCTGTTAGTTGACATGTTATTTCAGTTTGGAGTTTTGTGATTTCTGTCTTCATATTTTCTTGGTTCTTATTAGTGTTCTGCTCAACTTGATCCATGGTTTCTTTGAGTTCGTTGAGGATCTTCCATATTGCTAGTCTAAAGTCCTTATCAGAGAGGTTGATTAGTTGGTTGGTCATTATCTGGTCATCAGAATTGTCATCTTTATTCTCTATGTCTGATGCTGGCCTGCGTTGTTTCCCCATTGTCACACTTGTATTGTGGGTTTTTCTACGTGTTGTGGTGGTATTCATTGGCTATATGATGCAGGCAGCACACTCCTCTGGCTCTGCCCTTTCTGGATGGGCTGACTTGCTTCTAAGGGAGGGAAGTCCTCCGTGGATGAAGCCTCACACTGGATCAAATCTTAGGCCTGAGCATGCAACACAGAAGACAGTCTGGAGCGAAATGCTTGCTTCTGTGATCCAGCACAGTTTTTAGTGTGATTTTTTTTTCTTGTTGCGTTGGTGTTCTTTTCTTAGAAAGAGCCCACGGCCAAGTGGAAATCAAAGCGGCCATGCTCTGCTGGAGCCTCTTTTTGGCCCACTCCCAAGAGGTTCACGCAATAGGACAGTAGACAGACCCACAGAGGAACACTCACAGTTTTTCACTGTCGGGCCCCACTGGGCAGGCGTAGTTTCATGGATTTTCCCAGCCTTATGTCACAAACAGGGGACCCGGCTTCTGCAAAGTCTAGCCGGTTTTTATGTTCTTAGGATGTATACATTTTAACTTAAAAAAATAATGTCTTGTGTTTAACATACAAGAAATAGGTTTTATAAGAGTTATATTCTTTCTTATTTAAGAAAATTTTATTTTGGGTATGGTAGTGGTATGGGATACACTCTGGGAACATGGGTGGAGGATTTTAATATAAAATTAAATTAAAACCATCATGATTTACAAAGTTCTTTATAGTTGGGTTACAGACATACAATGTTGCAGGACCAATCATACCACTAGTGTCAACCTTCCTCCAGGTGTATTTCCTAGAGTCCATTCCATGCCATCACCCACCATCCAACCCTGCCATTTAACAGGCCCATTTTTAATTCTGTTTGTTAAAGTTTGGGACTCATGCTTTTATTATTATTGATTCTAGCTTGGTTATTTAGTTCTGTATTTCCTTAACACCAGAAATGTACCTGAGAACCTTTGGATTCTGTTCCCAATCATTTTATATTTGTCTTTCTCCTCCACCACCAATGTTCTTTCCTTCTTTCCTTCTCCTCCTATACTTTGGGGTTTAGGGTGTTCTTACTTTTTTTGAGATGTCTTTTTTTTGGTTTTTGGTTTTTGGGCCACACCAGGTGGTGTTCAGGGGTTACTCCTGGCTATCTGCTCAGAAATACTCCTGGCAAGCACGTGGTTCAAATATATATATTTGAACCAACCTCCTTAGGTCCTGGGTTGGCTGCTTGCAAGGCAAACGCCACTGTGCTATCTCTCCGGTCCCTGAGATGTCTTTATGTTGCTGCAGTCTCAGGTGACATTTCCACCAATAGTGAATGAGGGCTTATTTTTCACCATATTCCTCCCAGCAATGGTTATTTCTTTTTATTTTGAAATATGCCATTTGTATTTGGCATTAATCAAAAAGACTGAAGACTGGGTCAGAGCAATAGTACAGCATGTAGGGCCCTTGCCTTGCATGCTGTTAAACTTAATTTGATCTCTGACACCCTGTATGGTCCCCAGATCCAACTAGGAGAAAGCCCTGAGCACAATCATTTGTATCCCTAAACAAACAAAACAAAACAAAAATACAAAAAAAACATACTCTCAATTTAAAAAGGGAAATTAGCATGGGCATTAATATGTAAACTACATGTCAACCTCAAAGAAAAAATACATAACCTCAAAGAAAATGAAGCTTTTAAGAAGTCATAAATAGAAGCCAATTAATATAAAGAAGGCCAACACCAAAATGCAAGCAGTGAAAATAAGGGAAAGTAAAAAAAAAAAAAAAGGACAAACAAAACAAATCTATAAAAATATTACTTTTTGTCAATAATTTAAATGCAAATTAATTCAAACACAATAATAAGAACTAGGTTGGTTGGATGGATCAGGAAACAAAATTTAATATTCTACTGCTTATACAGTTGAAATGTCAATATTCTTCTACTTATACTCTTGAAATTTTGTATCTTAATGTCTGATATATCCTGAAAATCATGGGTACTGCAGAAGAATGTATAGTTGGCTTTTGGGACATTAAGTACCATTTCTATGTCTGTTAATCTTTATTTTTATTTGTCACTTAAGTAAGTTGCTTAAAAATATTGGAAGCAGAAATTAATAATAGGAATTCTTCTGAGAATATCAAGTAATTAAAAATAATAAAGTTTACTTAAACAGTCAGTTTGAATGTCATGGTAATATAGAAAAGAGAAGAGAGAGAAACAGAAAAGGAGGTAATCAAGTGTTTATTTTGGAAAAAAGCATCAATATATTGGCAATGATGATCACTTTTAGGGAAAGTAATAGAGAATTTGGCATTTATAGATTAGAGATAAAACTTCATTTTTATTGAATTCTGTGTTATACTTTTGAATCTTTTAGGTATAAATACATTTAGGTATACATACATTACCTTAACTTTTTTTTTTTTTTGGTTTTTGGGTTACACCCAGCAGCTCTCAGGGGTTACTCCTGGCTCTAAGCTCAGAAATTGCTCCTGACACGCTCGGGTGACCATATGGGATGCGGAAATTCGAACCAACATCCTTCTACATGCAAGGCAAATGCCTTACCTCCATTCTATCTCTCCAGCCCCACCTTAACATTTTTAATAAAAAAAACACAAATTCAAGTAATTGATTTAACTGCAGGTCAACATTATTGACATACAGCATTTGTAAAATTTAATATTAGTAAAGTTCTGTGACTGTTAAAGTGGATAAAATTGGGACTTGTTTAATACTGATGCTAAGAGTACAACGTGATAATACAGTGGGTAAGGCAACCTGGTACCCTGTATGGTCCCCTGAGCACCACCAAGAGGGATCCCTAGCACAGAGTCCAGAATAAGCACTGAGCTCTGCTGGGTGTGGCTCTCCAAAAAGAGAACAAGAAAGAACTTAAAACTTCATTATATAAAAGAGTGAAGAAAAATAAGCTAGAAAGGAAATTTAGAAGTTAAAATTAATGATAAGTTGATCTTAAACCACTCACCTGTCTAAATTCTTTTTTTAAGCAATCTTATATTCCCTGTGGGGTATATACATGCAGCGTGTGTCTTTTTTCTTTCCCTATACTTTATTTGAAAACCTATCCAGAAGGAATATAGGAATAGCAATGAGGATGCAGCTGCCAAGTCTGGTTATTCATTTCTATGTAGCCTGAGGTCATTTGTGTCCCAGGAGCTCATGTCATTTATGGCTGTTTCTTTATTTCTTTACAGCTCTGTCTTCTGAATGCAAAGCCGGCAAGGATGTGGTAGAATCCTATGGAAACTTAAGTGTTTTGGGAATTAAAAATAAAATCTTCCTTCTTCCCCCAAAAGAATTTAATGCACTGATAAAGGCAAATTAGTTATTACATATTTTGTGAAA
This sequence comes from Suncus etruscus, assembly GCF_024139225.1. Taxonomy (NCBI): domain Eukaryota; kingdom Metazoa; phylum Chordata; class Mammalia; order Eulipotyphla; family Soricidae; genus Suncus; species Suncus etruscus. The sequence continues at coordinate 13,648,563 of NC_064849.1, forward strand.
ATCTCATAATCTCTAAAGTATATCTTTAAGATTCCCCAAATATATATAAAAGATATGGGAAGGGAGCTTGTATCTAAACAGCTGGTACATTGTAAGAGCTATAAACCCACCAACTAAAGAGAAACATTTTTTGATTGACTTAACTGATTCCTTGAGGGAAGATAAACTTTTCTTGCTTCTGGATATGTGTGTGTAAGAATTAATTTTCCATAGTTAAAATGGTCAAATTAAAGAGCTTCTTAATAGAGGAGAGAAAGAGAGAGAGAGAGAACAAGAGGGTATAACATGTTGATATATCAAAATAATACATTCTGGAAACATGATTTTTAAAATTCATTGTAGTTTAGGTAGTTATAATAGTGTGAAGATTTATGGCATCACTGTGTTTTAGTTTAATTAAATTATTTTTTGTTTTGGCTTCATAATGAAGAACAAGAAAGTATCTTATTCTTTGTACTATCTCCCAAGACTTGGGAGTAAGAAAGTTTGAGCCACATCTGGCAGTGATCAGAGCTTATTCCTGGTTCTGTGCTCAAAAGTTTCTCTTGGTTCATCATAAAATGAACGATGGAAAACAACCATAAGTTAAAAGTCCATGTCCCTGAACCCTGAACTCTAATCAGGATTTTAATAGGAAAGCTTAGCAAGATAGAAAGAACAAAAGAAAAGGTTGACATCCCAACCCTGGAAAGACTAGAGATTTTCTACATTTTAGATTTCAGACCCCCCACATAATGTGTTCATCCAATATGTTGCATCCAGGGCTGCATATGACAGTGCTCAGGAACCATGTAATGCTAGATGTGAAACTAGGTTAGGTGATATTAAGCTATGTTTTGTACTCCTCTGCATTGTTTTCAGTTGCTGACTATGTTAACGACTTATATAGCAACCATTTCTAATACATTTAATTTTCTCTGTAACTCACTTGGATTGGGCTCTTTACCTATTCTTCAGCATCCAATTGCACCTGGCTATTACAATACACTGCTATCAGAGTAAGCAATGAGTGAGGGTAGGTGAATGTGTCTGACTGCCTTTCATCCGCATGAACAAGTAACCTCCTTTGGATAATCCTATTAGAGTCAGGAAACCATTTGCTCCCTTTGTTAGCTTAGGATCACCAGACTGTTACTACTGTCCCAGAAATATCTTTTTACATTTTTGTGCTTTTCTATAATCTTTTAAAAAATACTCATTTCCACTAACCTTAAGGAGCTAACTGATAGATGAACAATCAATTTCCTAATGAAACGTTTTATTACAATGGTTCCAAAAGATCCAATACATGGCTCTTTTCTTGTCTCCAGAAAAACAAAAGGAAAAATGTTTTCAGTTTGATGTATAATATTAAGTTACTTTTTATGCATATATCTGAAATAATAGAGTTGGATTTGAAAGAAAGAGGTCCAGTGCCTTCCAAAAATGGAGAGCAAATCTATCATACACAAAATCAATGGCTCATGCACTTTGATGTAAAAGTATCTGGTACTGGTGAAATGACAATGGAATACCAAGGAGATTTCCACATCTGTCAGAAGAGGAGAAAGGAAAAAAAAAACACTCCTGGATTTTAATTGCTCTGTGGGAAATAAACTAATTTTACAGCTGCTTTTGAGATATCTCATGTTGGCAAATTTTGTTTCACAGCCTTCACTACTGACACCTAATTCGACATATAGTATGTGATTCTGTAGTCTTGATTTATTCCTCACACAACACAGTAGGGTTGAGGTTTGGAAGCTTTGAGAGTTTTTCTAAGTATTTCTAAAATAGTTTTTCCAAGTTTATGAAGCAGGTTGCTGGCATAACCTCAATGGAATCTCTAAGTCACACGTTACGCTCAGGACCCTGAACCAATCAATACTCATTACTATAGAATTCACCCAAAAAGAGTCAGGGGCTCGGAATTGAATTGTAAAATGGGAGGTGATTATTTATTCATAAAGGAAACATTTTAGTACTAGTAGGAAGTACTTGCTGTACCACATGTAGTCAAAATGTTAGGAAATATTCATATTCTATTTAGTAACTAAGTTATTCACTTAACATAATGCTTTCGAGGTTCATCAAGTTACAGATTATAGTTATTTCCATTTAAGGACAAAATAATAGGACATTACTACATAACCATATTTGTCTTTTTTAGAAGTTCAATTCCCTTTTAAAAATTATTAAAACATTTAGTGCTAATAGTCTTCTCAAAATTGAAACTGCTTTTGGTAAGTCGTTCTTAAATTAATTTTTCTAAAATGGGTTTTTAAACCAAATTTCTTGTTCTTTTGCAGAGCAATTGAAAGTCAATGACTCACATTATTTTTCATATCATGGCCATCTTAATATGCCTGTTGTCAACCGTATGAATTCTTCGGAGACATTTAACACATGATGCCAATCTGTTTTGCACTTTCAACTTCAGTCTAAGAGGGTTGGTAGCAAAAAATGAAACATAGATTCTGTGACATGTCCAGGTTGCAAACTAGCCTCAACTGCCCCAAACAGCCTACTTATTAATATTACACAATTTCTGGCCCTTACTCTGGCTTCAGGAACATGAGCCATTGTTTCCATTAACTGGTACATTTAGGACAGTTAGGGGGTACATTAAGAGAAAAAGTGGCATACCTATGACCATAGACTGATACAAATTGCTAAGCATCTTTGATGTATGCTATTAAAGTCATGGTAGGTTTTTTTTCCTTCTATTTTTGCCTGGGCTCTATTTGTTTTCCTCACCATAAAAACTAAACTAGACTGGTCTTACTCAGGGAACTATTTTGACATTGGAATTGTCATTAAAGGAACACAGTTCTATAGGTCATTAATATTTATATGCTATTGAGTAGTAGGAGTTTTAGAAATAATTTTGACATTTACTATTCATCAAATATTCAATGTGCAACGTTTTATCCCATCTATTTTAGGTATTTTATTCTGACGATTTCCCCCATTCTTTATGGATTATTTTAATTAGGTATAATTTCACAAGTATGTTTATATTTTGTTGTTTATGCTTCTCATTCATAGAATAATTGCTCAGAGCAATGCTATGGAGATTTTATTCTATTTCTTTCGAATAGATTTGCAGTTTAAGGTCTTGAATTAAATCCTACATCATAATGTGTTGATTACTGTGTATGTTGTAACATAAGAACCCAATTTTATTATTCCAAATGTGATTGTCTAATTTTCCTAACTATTTATTGAAGTTCCTGCTACTTTTGACATTCCTTGTCATTCTTATTGAAGACAAGTTGATGATATATGTGTAGATTTATTTCTGGGATCTATTTGTTGCATTAGTTTATATGTTTTTATGCCAAAAGTATACTACTTAAATCACTATATCGCTGTAATATATTTTATCATCTAGAAGTGTGATGCCAGATTTATTCTTTTTCAAGAATTTGTTTCTGTGAATATTCCTTTCCAATCTAAGAAAAATATTGATTTCAGGATTTTGCTACTTCAAATCCTTTATTTTAAACATAGGCTCAATGGACAGAAATGGACAGAAATTTGTGTCTCATCTATACCAGTGAACAACATATGACCTATAGTATTGAATAAACAACAGTGAATAATTTTGTGACTTGCAAGAGATTTTTGCTTATTAGAAAAAAAATGAACAGGCATATTAGGCGGCTGTCTCACTGTGACTCCAGAATGCTTGTTTCACTGTATTTAATTTCATAGAAGACATGTTATTGAGGAAAACTTTGTGCCTCAAAGTATATTGAAGGTCAAGCAGCTAATGAATGCTATAATTTTCATCTGCTTGTTTTCTTTCTTAAAAACAAACAATTTACTTTTCTCAGAACAGAATAATATATTCCTTATTCATATGACTCACCAGTTTCCTAATTCATTTTCTTTTACTTTGAGTTTTATTAAGTTTATGATTATTTATTAGGAAGAATACCAAAAGCACTGACACTGGCTCTTCCACTAATTTCTATTTTTTTTTCTGGCAGATTTAGTATTTCAGGTTACTTTCCTGATATATATACATATATATATTAGACTATATATTAGACTATATTAGACAATATTATGTTATAATATACATATTAGACTATATTTACTTGTTATACCAGCAGTCTAATATAGTCATATCTGCAGTCAAGAAATATTGTCCACATCTAATCTAATAAACACATACTTTACTTCTAACCTTTACCTTCCATGGAAAAAAGTCTTCATGTGTTGCATATTAAGCCATATTGTATATTAAGCAGAGTTCTAGCTGTTCTTAAGACTTTCTTGCATCATATAAATAGGACTTATGCAACTAAAGTCAGTAATGTGATATCATCTCATACAAGTGCAAATGGCACACATCAGAGATAACTAAGATAAACAATGTTGGTATGGATCAGATCTGAGGTAAAAGGAACTCTAAATTGCTGCTGATGGGAATGTAGACTGGTTCCATCTTTTTGGAAAACAATATGGACATTTCTCAAAAATCTAAGAATTGAAATTTCATATGATTCAGCAATTACATTTCCTTTTTTTCTTCATTCAAACCTAACTGTAAGTCTGGCTGGGTCAAGTGTTCTTGGTAATACATTAATTTCATTGAGTATTGTCACCACTTCCTTTGGGTTTTGAGGGTTACTTGTGCCAAATCTGCAGTAAATCGTAGGGATGCTCCATTGAATGTAATATCCTTTTTTAATTCTATTTCTTTTAGTTCCAATTTTATCTGTGTGATTCATCATTATGACTAGGATGTGTCTTGGGCTGCTTTTCTTTGGGTCTTTTTTGTCTGGTATTCTTCAGGCTGCCTTGTCATTGTCATTTGTCAATGCCTTTGTCATTGCAATGCAGCCACTGGAGGTTGGAGGAGCGAATGCAGTTTCATCTCAGAGGTCAGGGAAGAAAAGTTAACCTTAAGTTTTCAAGCCACAATGGCTCTTGCTTTGTCTCTTGTCTTTATTCATATGACCAGGCAGTTAAGTTTCTATGTTCCTGTTGGCTACCCTCTGAGTAGAGAAGTGATGTAAACTCCGTGCAGATGTATTTTCCAGATTATTTTTGTGCCTCCAAAGCAAATGGTTTGGCTTTTTCCACTCCCTTGTTTGTGTTCCCTTAGTTTAGAGAAATAAAACTAACCTAAAGGTCTGTGCATGAAATTCATTTTGCATCCAGAGCAAGAACCCTTTAGCTGGGAAATGTATCCTATAATAACACTTGTATGACTATTTTAGAGGCTAGAACCAGCAAATATTTTTTCTATTTGTTATAAATAAGCCCTGTAGAAAAAAAAAAAACCAAGAAAAACTCATGGAAAATTCTTATACATTCCACCCCTACAATATCCCTAAAAGAAAGATCATGGAGTCATAACAAGACTGCCTATAAAATTGTTTTTTCTTCAATTTATAGCCTTGTTTATGTAAGAACATAGCTTTCACATTTCGCCCATTTTATCCAAATATTTAAGTAGGTAACAACAGAAAAATTAGAGTTATAGGAGCATTTAGAAAAGGCAAGGCCTATTTTACCTCTAGTCATGTAATCTTTAGCTATTTAGTGTATTCCCTAATATTACTTTTTCCCATCTGGTAAATTGCAGTACCAACACTTCGTCTGTCTATCCCACATGAATGCGATAAGAAGTTAGATATATTTGAGAAAGTTTCCTAGCAAGTTAGAATCTAAAAATATTAGTGCTATCCCAGGAGACCTTTATTCTTAGTAGATACTAAGTCTTTATTTTAACTGGTCAGTTTTGGGGTGATACTTTTTTCAAGCAGATAATCCTCTTTATCTAACCCTGCTCCTTGAAAAAGCATAAAAGAAAAATTATTGTGTTTCTACATAAGTAGATCAAACTATAATTATCTGGATTAATTGTTCAGTTGCATTTAAGCTTAGTTGAATTATGTTTTTAGTGAAATAAATTTTTACAGTATTAACATTGTTCCCCATGCCACTTAAAACAATATTATTCCAAGCAGAAGCATTTGGAATGAAGGCTAGAAATAATGTTATTTTAGAGTTTGAAGACAACCAGCATAAACACTTGAAAGACAATTGAAACCAGGTAGGGATTCTTGGATGAATTGGGAGAGGAGAGAGAATTAAGATGCTCTAAAATTAATAGAACCAGACAGAGTGATAGTGCAGTGAGTAGGGCACTTACCTTTTACCCAACTTGTTGACTGACCTGTTTTGATCCCCAGCATCCCACTTAGTACTCTGAGCATCACCAGGAGTAACTATGAGGCATCACCTAGTATGGCAAAAACAAAATAAAACAACAACAAAAAACTTATAACTCCAAGTACAGAGAGTCAATATAACATAATAAAGGTCTGGATCAGAAGTCTCAGATCATAATAATGTTTCTTATTCAATGTAATAAAATATATAAGGTACTTTATGGAATATTTTAAATTAAAGCATTGCAATTTACAAAGTTATTTATAGTTAAGTTTTATATATACAATATTTTATACTTGCACCCCACCCCAATATGTCATTATAACAGGCACTTTTTAAAGTTTGCCTATTGCTTGTTTCTGTTTTGTTTTGTTTTTCTGGACATAGACAAAAAATAGCATAGAGAGTTTGGTTCAAAATGATACTGAAGGGGAAGAGAGAGTTCAGTGACTAAGATGCTGATTAGATTCAATCACCAACACTTATTAACCACCCCGGCCTTGCCAAAGTAATCTTGAAGCACAGAGCCGGGAGTAATACTTGAACCCTACCAATATGGCTCAATAAACAGAAAAATACCTCCACCGACAAAAATAAAATCACATTAAATGCTTCATGTTTCCTAACAATTTATGGAAGGAAAGAGTTTTAGAGTGTAGGAAAATGTGAACATCTGAGAATAGGACAAAAACAGCACAGCCATGCATTTGGACAAATCCTTAAAGCCACCCTCGTTCCAAAGAACACTAATGACATTATTTATTTAGGTACAGAACAGGAATTTCTCCTGAGGAGGTTGAAATGGTGAATATTAATGTATGTCATGCTTTAGCAGTAGTTCTGCCATTGTGTCATAATTATGGAAAGAAGACGTTTTATGAAGCCAAGCTAGAGTTTGATGTGTTTTCTTCTCCCTGAGAACCTCAGATGACCTGCTTTTCTAGCGGTGCCTCTTAAAATGAGAGACTTTATATATTCTTCTGCCACAGTTTCGAAGGTGCCAAAGTGAGCAAATTAACTGAAGAAGACAATCTGTTGCAAAACTATTTGCACCTTGTGCTATTTGACAACCGATGGGTTCTGATAAGAGAACTATTGCGCCTTAGCTTCATGCTCAGACCCCTGTGAGAGAGGGAATTAATCCATACTTCCTCACACAGGATCTAAGACCCTGTGAGGGAATGCAACCATGAATATATCAGTCTTTAAGATGTTGGAAGTAAAACTAATGGTCTATTAGACAATGTGCTATAAGAGAATGATAAAAGAAGAAAGTAAAGAAGCATCTTTTGTTTGTAATGACTGGAATCTAGTTGACACTCTTCCTTAGACTTAGCAAATTTTACCAACCCAATTAGAATCTTTTGTATCCTAGGATTCTACAATAATGGATATAAGTCTAGAAACTCTCTTTACATAAATTTGTATTCACTAAGGTAAAGGAAAAGCATATTTTAGAGAATACAACATTATGGCATATCATTCTCTCCTGAAGATTTCATCTGTGGGATTATGAATTGCTACATGTGGCGAGGATCATTGGAATTCAAGAGATGCACACTGTATCCTGTTCTCAACAATTTTCCTGTGAGCAGCATCTGTACTACCACCTCTTTGACAGGGGAAAAATGACAAAGTGAAACCAGAACTATATGCATCATTCGCTTCTCTATAAGGAGTAGACACATTTATGGACAAAGTTGAAAGTAGTAAAAACATCCTTAGATTCTAAGGTCATTTTTGCTGTACTCATGATTCTAGACTCTATTTTTAATATTCATGTGTCACAAGTACACTACTACTACCTGACATATCTTAAGATGCTCTGGATGATGCATTTTCTAGAAAAGCCATGTACTACAGTGGTACTAGCGAATAAATTATTACCAGCCTTCTCTTTGTTTGTTACATGTAAAAAAACAGTGTCTGTGATATTGCCACTGTCAGAACTACTGCAGAAAAGGAACAGAGGGAGCGAAATACTAAATTTTTCTTAACTGATCCTCAACTTGCTGCTAATGTTTACCAGGTTCCATGTTTAAAGTTCAACATTTTTCAATGGATATAATAAAATGTATAAAATATTTGGCTTTTTTTTTTTTTTTTTTTTGGTTTTTGGGTCACACCCGGCAGCACTCAGGGGTTACTCCTGGCTCTATGTTCAGAAATCACTCCTGGCAGGCTCAGGAGACCATATGGGATGCTGGATTCGAACCACTGTACTCATCAGCCACAGAGTGATGCTTTGCTAGTGGCCCTGTTTTGCAACTCATCTACAGCTCTCTACAGGGAACCAATCTGATAAAAAATCCCAGATATGCTGGTATTTGGGCTGACATCACCAGGATATTTTTGGAGTGAGTGTAGGCACCTTCAACCCACATTTTTGTACTTCCAGATGTCTGTTAACCAAAATACACAACACAAAAGCTACAGCATCAGCAATAGAGCTTGAAATTCCTGGATTGTGCTGCAGCCAATTGGCTGTGTGACAAATCAAAAATTTTTTTTAAAAAAAATGGTCATCTCCATAGCAACACATCAATTTAGATGTTAATGTGTATTTGAAGCCACATAATGTTCAGAAACAAAAGAAGTAACAGATGACCAACTAGCAACAACTGCTGAATAAGCCTGATGATAATTTAATGCCCTCTTGTAATTTTTACAACTTTTCTTATTGTATTCTTCTTTCTCTTTCTTCCTTTTTTTATTTCTTTTATATTTTTTCCTTTTTAAAAATTTTTTTCACTTCCACTTATCTGGAAACAAATATATTATGATCAACTATGATGTCAACTATGTGATACATAATCCTTAAATAATAAATTTATATATTAAAAACATAAAATAAATGAAAGCATATAAATAAAAAATAAAATAAGTAACTTTCAAAAAACAGGGAACAATCTATGTTGGTGGGGAAATGGTGAAAAAGAATCTCTTCTCCACTGCTTGTGGGAAAGTTGTTTGGTTCAACCGTGATAAAAAATGGTATGAAAGTTCTCAGTAAAATCAGAATCAAACTGCCATATGACCCAGCAATTTCACTTTTGAAAATCCCCAGAACAGAGAAACATTCTTTCAAAAGGACAAATACACATTACTATTTATGGCAACACGTAGTACAATAGAGCCTAGTACAATAGGTTGGAATCAACCTAGGTATCAATAACAGATTAGTGGATCATGAAGATGTGGAAAATATACATAATGGAATAACTACATAAGGAATGGTGGAATAATTAAGTTCACTTCATTATGGATGGAATTGTAAGATATATTAAATGAAGTAAGCCTGAAGGAGGATAAATACAGGATGCTAACACTTATATGTGGCATTTAGAATAAATGCAGAATGGAATGCACTGGTTTAAATAAGGGTTGCCTAGAACACTCTTGGCCCCAGAGGCTAGTGAGGAGAAGGAAATAGAGTGAAGGGGAAAAAGACAGATGTGAAATAGGATAACAGAGAACAAGAGCATTAAGGTGCATTGGTATTTAAGGAAGTACAGAGTTAAATGTCCAAACCTTGGAGTCATCAACACTGAAATCCTAAGACCCACACTTTAAGTATACTTTACAAGGTGCCTGTTAAAATGGCAGTTGAAAATGGGAAGTATGGGATGTATTTTGGGAACATTGAGACTGTTTGATAGTGGAATTGGTGCTGAAGCATTGTATGTCTAACACTTAAATGTGAATATCTTTGCAAATCACAATGCTTTATTTTTAATTTTTAATTTTATTTTTTTTTTTGGTTTTCTGCCACACCTGTAACACTCAGGGGTTACTCCTGGCTATGTGCTCAGAAATCGCTCCTGGCTTGGTGTGGGGAGCCTAGCTGATAAACCTAGAACATAAAGACACCTCAGTAATTCCTAATCTGGTCACCCACGTGACCAAAGGCGCCTATGCCTTGAGGACAAAGGAAATAGACAAATAAAGTAATTCAGAGCAGCCCAATATATCCAGCCAGAAAGAAAAATATAGAGCAACCTGCCTTTGTGTTAGCAAAACGTTATTAAGATTATAGCTGATGTTCTATTTATACTTGTTGAGTATAATTTATAGAACTCTGTTTGAATCTTATGCCTTTTAGTAAAAAGTGCTCAGGTCTACCTCTTTGCCCCTCCCTATTACCTGCCCCAGTTTATGCTAATGAATGCTTGTAACTGTGATTGGTGGAAAACTGGTAACACCTCTGACGTGTTTCAGCCCTTAAAAGCTGATCCCCCAACAATAAACTTCCCTTTTTGAACAGCATGCGTTGTCTTGAAGGCTTCTTTTACTAATTTCTCTAGTTCTTCTTTACAGGTCGGTTCTGCTCGAGTGAACCCACTAATAACTAGCAACCTTCATTTCCACACACCCGCGGGTCGGGGGCCTCCCACAGGAGGTTGCAGCTTGGGGGACCATATGGGACACCAGGGGATTGAACGGCAGACAGTCCTAAGATAGTGCGCACAAGGCAGATGCCTTACGGCTTGCGCCACTGCTCCGGCCCTAAATTACGATGCTTTAAATTAAAAAAATTTAAAAATAGAAAAGCAAGACTAACTCTTCAGCACTTGTGTGGCCTTCATTTATGGCATTTATGATTTCCCTCTAATAGATTAGGAAAGGTTATTTGTCCCTATCCTGTTAATTTACTAGTATTAGACCCACTCGGATTCTATTTTTACATTTACCTTAATTCTTTTCACACTTAATAAATTTTATATTTGTGGAAATATCTATTTTATGTAAAGTCTAAAATAATAATAAATAAAATAATTATAATAATGATTTAAAAGTATATATACCTTTAAAATATACAGTTTAAATTATTTAACTATATCAAGTTATCATTATTTTATAATTTTGCCAAAATCTGGGAGAGTATCTCTATTCCCACCTCCAAAATTAATAAAATAAAGAAATATATCTCAAGAATCAAATAAAAAATAAAAAGAAATATTGTAAGGGCATAGAGCAAATGGCCAAAGTCTTTAGATCTGAATTTTTTCTACAGAACTGAGTTTGTTTAAGAGGCAGGGCTAGGCAGAATGGAGGGAAGAGACTCTTCTAATGGATATGGAACTGGAATTATGTATTCAAAAAAAGCATGATTAACATTAAAAATATTGTAAATCCTAGTACCTCAATAAAATTATTTAAAGATAGAAATAAGAAAATTCTTTTTTATTATAATCAATCACTGAAAATTCTAGTAACTATAGCCAATCATCAAGAAGAATAAAGTCTCAATCTACATACTTTGCAACTACTTTATAACAACAAACCTCAAAGCTTTCATTATATATTTGGTTGTGTGTTGTCATTTGACATGTAAACAACACGCTATACTTACTACTTAAATGTCACAATCTTTCATTTATTTATGAACTCGTTAAGATGTCTGTAAACAGTTGTTGAGCAGTCACTATAACATTTTTTCTCATGGTGTTCTCTGGCTTTGCTATGAGAGCACTCTTTCGACCAGGGTTCTGGCCTTTATTATTTGTTTATCTGAGGGATGGGCCTCCTAGGGATGTTCAGATTGAGACTTCCCAGATCTATCAATGTGACAAGTTGATTATTTTAAGCTGAAGTCAGTCAAAGCCTGGCAGCTTCAAAACAAAACAAAACAAATCTTCTTTTACTCGATTAGCTACTGAAAAAAATAAAAATAAAAAATTTTTGAGAGAAATAGAATTGTCTTGAATACAGGCAAGAAGTGGGGAAGAAGGGAGATGGAGGGCATTGGTGGTGGGAAAATTCACTGGTGAAGGGGAGTGTTCTTTTTTATATTTCTAAAACCCTATTATGATCAACTATGATGTCAACTATGTGATACATAATCCTTAAATAATAAATTTATATATTAAAAACATAAAATAAATTAAAGCATATCAATAAAAAATAAAATAAGAAGTAACTTTCAAAAAACAGGGAACAATCTATGTTGGTGGGAAAATGGTGAAAAAGATATGTAATCATACTTAATTGTAATCATACTTAAATAAAGATATTTATAATATATATATATATAAAATCCAAAAAAGTGAAAATTTGGGAGCTGCCAAGAAGCAGGTTGTTTGCCAGAAATTACCTTTATTATTAGACAAACTTGGTTGTATGCCATGATAAACATTAATTTACAGATTAAATTGTCTTATTATAGAAGTCTCTGTCTCCTTCCTCATCATGTGAAACCTTGACATTCCATTTCTTTGGTATGGTATTTTGCACCACTGGTGTTGGAATTCATTTATTTAGTTTTTCTATGTTTGTGATATTTTTTTCATACTAATATAATATCAATTTAATTGTTCAAAAACTCATTCCCTTCCAAATAAAACACAAAAACCCAGAACAAGAAAGGGAATTTTTTTCTATATTCCTATACTTCTTCTGAACTTTAGCACTGGGTTGACTTGCTCTTGTTTTCTTCATTTCTTCTCCAAGGTTAAAATGAATGGTTCATCAAGGACCTACACTGTTTCTGGAATATATATGAGTCGCTCCCTACTTGTCAGACAGCTACATGATAAACATTCTGGATCATTTTTAATTGAGTGATAGGAGAAAGAGATTCCATTGCATCCCATCCACATCTTGCAGTAAATGAATGAACTTTTCCTCTAATAGGCAAAAATATTTTCCTATACATCTGAAGAGGATATTTTCTTTCTTTGGGGATATGTAGGATACATACATACATACATACATACATACATACATACATACATACAGGATGGAAATTTAAATAAGGATTTTTCTTTATAGATGGGGCAATTGTTTGCATAAATTGCACGTAGATTAGAATAAAGTATTAGAGGTTCTGTTCCAGCATTGTTAGTGTGTTCAGTCTTCTGTATCATGTGCTCCATGTTTTTGCTCAGTCCTTAAGCCGAAGTCTAGGCAATTATAGTTCCAGAGGTTCTGCTCAGTCTCTGTTGTCAAAATTGGGCCTCTGTACCAAGAAATTTTGATTTTCGTAAGAGTTCTGGGCTACAGCCTAGGGTAGGGTTTTCCTTAATGGTCTTAAGGTAAGTTCTGCCCAGTCACGGTTGTCAAAGTCAGTTTTCTGTAGTTAATGCTCTTATTTTTCATAGTTCAAAGGACAATACATTTCTAATTTCCACTTAGTGTTAGGTGATGTGATAGGACCTCCTGGTCTTAGGTCAATTTGTCATTTCCTCGCTGTTCTCATTGTCATACTAACACATATTAAATCTCCCAATGGAGCTTAGTTCCTGGTGTTGTTGCAGGGAGCTGTTTCAGTTCTACGTCTGGGATTTGGGGTTTGAGAACGAACTAACACTGTCCAATCTTGTGGAGACTGACTTGTATCCACATGACATATTTCCAGGATGGGAGGCACCCTTGTGTAAAAAAGTGTGAGTTCTTATCCTTAGAAGATAAGATCTTGTTTCTGTGTCTATGATTTCATCTTATTTACTGTGCCTATACAAAAACGTATTGCTGGTGCTATAACAGAACCTCTAGAACATAAAGACTCTATCCTAGACCTTGTCCTAGGACCTGCGCAAATACCAAGATTGCTAGCTTCAGTGCCTGATTTTCTCATCCACAACCAAGAGGAAAGTTTCCTGACACCACAAAAAAACAAAACAAAACAAAACAAAAAAAAAACAAAAAACAAAAAAACAAAAAACACCTGGGATATGGCAATGAGAAGGTATGGAGCCAGTGGTTGTTCCCATGACAGTATGCTTCAAGAGTGGAGAAACCTTGAAACTCTTAGGCCACCGGAATTTCCCAATACTTACTGTGCCTATGCAAAAAAAAAAAAAAAAAAAAAAAAAAGATAAAGTGGGAGGAACACCAAACTCGGCCACTCCAGCATTCTTTTTTCTTGTTTTGTTTTGGTTTTGTTTGTTTTTGATATTATATTTCTTCTCTTTTTTCTTTCACTTTTTTCTTTTTTTATTTTGTTTTGTTTTTGACATTATTTTCCTTCTCTTTTTTCTTCCACTTTTTTCTTTCTTTTTCACTCTTGTGGATATTATTTGGTGATCTTTTGTGGGGGTAGTTAATACCAAATTTTTCTTCTCTTTTCCTTAACCTTTTTTTTTATCTCCAACAGAATCGCATAACTTGAATCATTCAGCCTCATAAATTGTGGGGGGGAAATGATGATACCAGGACCAGTCATATGAACATGTAGTGAAAATAAAAAATGATCAGACTGGAACACCAAACTAAAGTCAATGACAACAGAATAGATACCCAATCTACAACAAGCTATAAAGTGGAGACCAGTTACACTAGTATTCCTGGGTGGGGGTGGGGGTAAAGGAGGGAGGTATGGGAGGCACGTTGGGAACAGTAATGGGGGAGGACAACATTGGTGGTGGGAATGCCCTTCATTCATTGTCACTATGTACCGTAAATAATTCTGTGTAATGCACTTCAGTCACAATAAAAATTAAAGAAAAAAGAATAAAGTATTAATTGTGAACTGTACAATATTCATTTTCACAATCATTATGTTATTTCTTTTCTTTATACCTCCTATTTACCTTTTAGTCTATGACAGGGATGTACTAATTATCACCCAATCAATTGTGGTTTTTCACATAACACTATTTGGGAACAAGTTGGTCTATGCCCAGTGGTGCTCAGAGCCTACTTCTGATTCTGTGCTCAGGGATGACTCCTGGTGATGCTCAGGGGGCCATACTTGTAATAGGGATATAACTGAGGTTGGTAAAGAAAGTTTGTACTATCTCTCTGTACTGTGCTCATAACTTGATGAACAATTAGGGTCATATCTCTTTAATTCCCCACACTACTTGCTTACTATTGTTGCATTGGTCACATTTCTCACATCAGTTGTTATCTGACAGAAGCATAGCAGTACAAGTCAGTTACAGTTAGATGGATAGACACATGACCCAATTTTTGACAAGTGGCATGGCATTTACAGCTGGCAAGAATGTTTGATTAGTCCATAAAGGATGACAGCTCTGTCTGGGTTTCTGATTCCTGGTGATAGAAGGATTTCATGGCAATAAAAAAGTGGAGACAGAAGGGTGAGTAGTATAGATTCTTAGGAGGACAGATTTGACTGAAGACAATTTATTACCCATGGGTCACTGATTTAGTGTGTAGTAAATGGAAGGAAAAGTTCCACTATTTCTTTTCTATAAAACCTTCAGCAATTTGCATTACTCTACAATGCTTTTTTATGAGTCTGTGTTTGTGTGGTTTTAGGAGTTAAACACTTAGGGTTAGAAATTTTGGAATGAAAATGATATTTGTTATGCTAGAGATACTTCAGTGTCATGAAGGGTGAAATATTGAAATATTAATTCTATAAGTCTTATTTCTCTCCATTATCTCTCCTATTTTTTACCCAACACTCCAAATTCCACAGAGTGAAAACTTTTCAGTCTATTAATCTTTCAGAGGTTCAACAGAAATTAACTGTCTTTTTGAAATTAATAGTTATCTTTATTAAACACCATGTTTATGAACATGATTGTAGTTGGATTTAATTCATAAAAAGAACAGCTTCCCTTTACCAGTGTAACATTCCCATCACCAATGACCCCATCTCCATTCGCCACCCCTGCCTGATTCAAGACAGGCTTTCTACTTTCCTCACACATTGACGTTGTTACGATAGTTCTCAGTGCAGTTATTTCTCTAATTGCACTCACCACTCTTTTTAGTGAGCTTTATATGGTGAGCCAGTCCTTCCGGTCCTCATCTCTGGGAATTATTTCAATAATGTCTAGATTAGTGAGACTGTTCTGTGTCTCTCTCTCTCTCTCCCTCTGACTTATTTCACTCAGCGTGCGTGATAGATTCTATGTACATGCATGTATAGGAAAATTTCATGACTTCATCTCTTCTGACAGTTAGTATTTCATGGTTTATATGTATCACAGTTTTTTTTTAGCCATTTATCTGTTAAAGGGCATCTTGGTTGTTTCCAGAGTCTGGCTATTGTGTATTTATAATATACAATATATTGTATATTGCAGCTATTGCACTGCAATGAATATAGGTGTGAGGAAGAGGCTTGTATTACGTTTCTTGAGTTCCTAGGGTATGTCCCTAGGAGTGGGATAGCTGGAACATATGGGAGCTCAATTTCTAGTTTTTTGAGGAATCTCCATGTTGTTTTCCATAAGGACTGGACTAGACGGCATTCTCACCAGCAGTGAATGAGAGTTCCTTTCTCCCCACATCCCTCCCAGCACTGATTACTCTTGTTCTTTGTGATGTGTGCCAGTCTCTGTGGTGTGAGATAGTACCTCATTGTTGTTTATATTTATATCTTCCTGATGATTAGTGATGTGGAACATTTTTTTTCATGTACCTTTGGCCATCTTTTTTTTTTTTTTTTTGAGAAATTGTCTGTTTATTTCTTCTCCCCATTTTTTGATGGGGTTAGATATTTTTTTTCTTGTTAAGTTCTGTCAGTACCTTGTGTCTTGAGCCCTTCCTTCTCTTCTGACCTGGGACTAAAGCTTTCTTTAATGATTTATCCATTCATTTATTGGTCTAAGTACTGACCTGCTTTGACAGTCATTTCAAAAACTTCAAGAATGTTCTTTAATATGACCATACTTCCCATACCAACTCAGTTCATAGCTAAAAATTTTTATAAAATTAATTTATTGAGATAAAATTTTGAGATAAAAATATGAGATAAAAATAAGCTCTTTGAGGGGCCGGAGAAATAGCATAGCGGTGTTTGCCTTGCAAGCAACTGATCCAGGACCTAAGGTAGTTGGTTTGAATCCCATCATCCCATATGGTCCCCCGTGCCTGCCAGGAGCTATTTCTGAGCAGATAGCAAGGAGTAACCCCTGCGCGCCGCCGGGTGTGGCCAAAAAACAAAACAAAAAAACTAACAAAAAATAAGCTCTTTGCAAAATAATATCTATATTTTTTCAAATTAGTATTTATTTTTATTTAGTTTTGGTACTTAACCTAAAGTTTAAAAATAGCACAAAATTACTGCTTCTCATCACCGATAAAGTGCCCACTGTATATTGATTGATTGTTTCCAGTAGTATTTTTTTTCTTAAATTCTTTATGTCATCCATGTGTGCTATGGCTTATACAAAAGTGATAGTTTAGTTTTATTTTCAATTTGGATTCCTTTTATTTCTTTTTCTTATCTAATTGTTGTGGTGAGGATATCAAGAACTTTATTGAACTATAGGGGCAAAAGGAAATATTCTTGCCTTTCACATGACCTCAGATGGAATGTCTTTATTTTTTTCTTTTGAGTATGACTTTGACAGTGATTTTGTAAATGGCCATTACATTTGAGATACTGCCCATTTTTCTATTTTGTTGAATATTCATTGTCAAAACATTTCTCTTCATCAATTTATATAATATGTAATTATCATACTTAGTTGATGTTATGTATTAAATTAATTGATATACTTCTGGTGGGAATGTTTTCTGGGCCAACTCCTGTGGTAAAACAGTATGTAGTGTTCTCAATAAACTCAGAATTGAGTCACCATATATCCAAGACCTCCTATTTTTGTTTTGTTTTGTTTTGTTTTTGTTTTTGGGCCACAACCGGTGGTGCCCAGGAGTTATTCCTGACTATGTGCTAAGAAATCACTCCTGTCGGCTACTGGCTGGCTCGAAGAGACCAGTGACTCTTTACTGCAGTTTGTGAGATACTGAACAGCCTGCAGGCAGCGATTTTAGGGTTGGAGAGATAGCATGGAGGAAAGGTATTTATTTGCCTTGCATGCAGAAGGTTGGTGGTTAGAATCCCATATGGTTCACTGAGCCTGCCAGGAGCGATTTCTGAGCAAAGTGTCAGAAGTGACCCCTGAGCACTGCCGGGTGTGACTCCCCCCCCCAAAAAAAGAAATTGCTCCTGACTTGGGGACCATATGGGACGCCGAGGATCAAAATGTAGTCCGTCCTAGGCTAGCGCGGGCAAGGCAGATGCTGATTGCTTGCGCCACCACTCTGGCCCCAAGACCTCCTATTTTTTACATCTATTTCCAGGACAGAAAATTATTAATTCAAAAGGACATATACACACCGTTATTCACGCAGTACTTTAAAATAGCTAAGATTTGAAATTAACTTAGATGATCAATAACAGATGAGTGATCATGAAATTGTGATATATATATATATATGAAAATATATAATACTACCCAGCTATAAGAATCTATGCAATTTTCTGCAACATGGATAGAGCAGGAATATATGATAAGCCAGAAGTAGTATAAACACTTGATATCGCTTATATGTGGGAATACAGGAGTTTAAAAAGGGGCTTTCAAAATCAGTGAATATTGTGAGAAGTAAAAAAAATAAATAAAAGCAGAGTGGAAAGGAGAAAAATACAAATGAGAAGTAATGAGGAAGGATTCAGGAGTATTCAATTATATCTTTGGCATTAAATAATAATAAATAAATAAAATCATGATTGTTAACAATGCTGAAATCATGAGACCCAAATTTTAACAATGAAACCCAAAAAGGTGCTTGTTAAGATGGCAAGCTGAGAGAAGGAGGTATAGGAAAGACCCTACCAACGATAGTGGCGGGAGATTGACACTGGTGTTAGGATTGATGCTGTAATATTGTGTGTCTGAAACTCAACTGTGAGTAACTTTGTAAGTCACTGTGTTTTAATCTAAAAAAATCTAAAAAAGGGAAAAAATTGCTTTATAAATATCTTACCTATTTCTTTGGTTTATATGTATTAATGGTCATATGTATTTGGTTTATATGTATTAATGATCTCATTAATGAGTTCTATGGATCTCAAAAATAGTGTGTAATGTTCTTTCCTGTCACTTATTACTTTCTTTAGCTTGAATATTATTTGGTCTGATATAAGAATGGTGGTCCTGCTTTTCCATTAACTTAGATGCTTATTTTCCAACCTTTCTTGTTAGCTGGTATTTTTCTTGTGAGCTAAGAAAGTACAGCTGTATCTCATTAATAGTAGGAAGTGAATTATGATTTTTAGTTCATCTAGTGATTTTGTGATAGAATTTAATCCATTAACATTTAGAGAGCAATTATTGATATGTATAAAGTTCCCATTTTTCTATATACTTTAAGTAGATTAGTCCTTTAATATTTTATTTTAACTTAGAGTTTGTTTAGTATGACTTGCATTACTGGTTTAGAAGGAAAAATATCTTCATCTGTTTGGTATTTATTCTTCAGTCAAATATGATTAACAAATTTGCAGGGTAGATTACTCATGGTTGGAAGTTATTTTCATTTAGTACTTTGAAGATATAATGCCGTTTCTTTTTTGCACATAATTTTTTGAGAAATCTGATATCAATATTTTCCGTACTTTGATTTTGAGGCTTTGCTTCTTTTACCTCACTTTATGTATCTTGTTTCACTATTTGATACTTGCTTTTTTGATTACAATGTCTTTTGTTGTTATATGTTTGAATTAATTTTGTTTGACAATTTTTGTGACTTCTGCATCATTTTCCTCCTTAAAATAGGGCAATTCTAGCTATTATCTATTTTAGCATTACTCCTAATGTTCTGTTTCCTCTTTTGCAATTTCTGCAATTTGGTTGTGCATCTTACAAGAAGACTGAAATTTTTACATTTGAAAAACTCTTTCCAACACAGTATAAAAACCTAAGGCAGACAGACTGACCTGCAGTGAGACTCTCTTTGTGACTCAGAAGAGTCATTTCATGCTAGACCACAGTCCTTTGAAAAGAGTGCAGCTTTTCTGGTATGCATAGTGGTTGCACATTTTTTCTAGTCAATGAGCCAGATTACAACACACAAAAACACCACCACACTGTAACAGAAAATATGGGAAAGCAACACAGACACCACCACATATAGTGACTAACGATGGTAGTTCTGAAGACCCAACAAATATCAGTCAGCTATATAACCTTTCTGATAAAAACTTTAGAGAAAAAATGTTGAGGATGTTCAAAGAACTAAAAAAATACATGGAATGGACAGCCAATAAATTGCAAGTGTATGTGAGAGTAGAAATAAGAAAACTTCAAAATGAAATGGCAGAACTAAAAATCTTGACAGGCAAAATGAAAATATCATTAGAAGGCCTCACGAGCAGCTGAAGACAGAACAGTGAGCTCAAAGATAAGCTGTATCACACCTCCAGAAAGCAGTAGAAGATGGACAAGAGTCTTAAAATAAACAAACATAAAATGGAAAAAAATTCTCAAAATGAACAAACAGACAATTAAATTTTGGGACAAATTTGAGAGAAACAAGATAAGAATCATTGGTGTCACAGAGAGCTAGGAAGAAACCCCTAAGAAGTAGCAGCAGTCAAAGAGATAGTTTCTCAGAAGTTCCCAGAGCTGAAGCGTACATACACTGATATTCTAGATGCCCAAAAATATCAGATAAAAGAGACTCAAATAAAAGCACATTAAGCTCATCTGAGTTACAATGATGAAAACCACAGATAGAAAGGAACACTGAAAGCATCAAGATTTATAAAGAAAATTACATACAAAGAAGCATCTTTAAGATTTACAGAAGATTTATCACAATTAGTTCTTCAGGCCCAAAGTCTGTGGAGGGAAATAATAAAAAATCTCAATGAAATAAATGCTCACCAAGATCCCTTAAATGACAAGATTCTCATTTAGATTTGAAAGAAATATAAATCCGGGGCCGGGAAGGTGAAGCTAGAGGTAAGGTGTCTGCCTTGCAAGTGCTAGCATAGTACGAACCGCGGTTCGATCCCCCAAGCCAGGAGCGATTTCTGAGCTCATAGCCAGGAGTAACCCCTGAGTGTCAAATGGGCGTGCTCCTCCCAAAAAAGAAATATAAAGCTTCACAGATAAATAACAGCTCAGAAATTTTACAGACTCAAAACCATCTTAAAAGAGCACACCAAACTTCCAACAAAACAATGTCACAAAATTCCATGACAATAATTTCTCAATCTCACTGGACTAATTGCACCAATTTAGAGACACAGATGGAAAATGGATCAAAAAATTAGGTTCAATATTCTTCGATTCAATTTTCTTCAAGAAAACAATTTAAACAGTCAGCTTAAAAAGTCAAAGTCAAAGGTTGGAAGACAATCCTTCAAGCAATCAACTCTCTCAAAAGGTCTGGAGTAGCCATACTTACAGCAGATGACATAGACTTCAGGTTTGAGAATTTTATGAGACAGAGAGGGTGATTTCTTAATAATCAACGGTTATGCATATTAGAAAAAAATCACTGCAGCGGGGAGAGACACAAGATTATATTTAAGAGGTAATAAGGCAATTTTTGATCTAACAGTCAATTTAGGCATTAAAACAACCAAAACACAGTGGTACTAGGACTAAAGAAACAAATGTAAAACAATGGGGGAGATAAACTAGTGAAACAGGCAAAAAAACGTTAAATTGGGGGCAATCATGAACTGAAAGGAGAAATCAACGACAAGAATTTGATTACAATTTTTTCAGATTATTAAAATTTGCGGCAGGGAGGTCTTGGAAAAGTTCTTGCATTGGGGATACTTTTGGAGCTAGGCCCAGTTTCAAGGAACAGTCCGCGTTAGGGAGAGTTAGTAGGGAGGGCCTCGCAGCATGAGTCCACAGGGGAGTTGGCTGTCTTTTCTTTCAGGAGACGAGGTGTGGGTTTATCTGGGTGTCCCCTCGCCTGGGTGCAGGGTACTGGTTCGTTGAGTAGGAGGTCGATCTTGATGCCTAATAGAATAAGGACTGAGGGTGAAAAATTTTAATATGGTGGAAGATCTGGATGGGATTGAGGGGTAAAGGGATAGTTGGATTTCCGGAGGGGAGAAAGGGGAAGGTATATGGGAAGGGTATGAAGGAAGAGAAAAGAGAAAATACCTTAGAGAGAAAAGGGGAAGAGAAAGAGAAAAAAGTAATAAGCAGAATAGAGAGAAAAAAAAAAGAAAACAAAAGTAGTAAGAAGAGAGGAGAGAATAGCAAGGGAATGCTGGTTTAATTAAAAGTGTTCGAAGAATCGAGCCTGTGGTTTAAGTCTGTACGTCTCAGGTACTGCTTCGATGATCTGAATGATCACGTGCTTCAATTCCTAAATGGAGGTATTACCTAGAGATAAAGTGTATGTTAAAGAGTTTTCTCGTGGCCATCTCGTAGTGCATGCAAGGTATGGTATCCTGTGTGGTATCCCGAATTGCCACCTTAGTTTGTCCGCCCTTTGTATCCAAGGGCGCCTGTGGACAGAAAAGCTGAGAGGTTATTTAAAATATAGTAAGATAAAGGCATTAAAAGGTAGTGTTATGGTATGTTTCCATTGCAGTCCGTGATTTCCCTTGGTGTTCTATACTTGTGTTCCTGTATACGAACTCCAAGGGATTATTGTGGACCTTTGTTGTAGAAGTCTGATTACCTACATGTTCTCTCTATGCTGCCGTTTCTGTTGTTATTGTTTTCTTTATGGTATATTGTGTAATCAAAATTTTGCATTATTCCTTTTTCATGTATTTTGGACACTGCTCCCACGTATATGTTGACTATTACAGTGTTCGGAGTTTCTACCATGTTAAACCCTGTTATTTGATTGTTAAGTATTAGTTGTGTATAAAATATGTGTTCTAGGTGTTTCAGAATAGTGCTACCATTCTGTATTTTTCTTTTGTGTTCTGACTTACTTCGTTTAACATAACATGATCTAGGTCCATCCACGTTGCTGCAAAGTCTGTGATTGTATCATTTCTAACTGCCATGTAATATTCCACTGTATATATATACCACATCTTAATGATCCATTCATCTGTTGTTGGACATCGAGGTTGGTTCCAAGATTTGGCTATTATACTGATTGCTGCAATAAATAGTGGGGTGCATACGTATTTTGGAATGAATGTCCTTCCATCTTGGGGGTATATGCCTAGGAGAGCAATTGCTGGGTCAAATGGCAGCTCAATTCTGAGTTCTTTGAGCACTCTCCAGACTTTTCTCCATAGATGTTGGACTAGGGGGCATTCCCACCAGCAGTGGATGAGAGTTCCTTTCATACCGCATCCTCGCCAACAAAAGTTGTTTCCATTATTTTTGATGTGAGCCAACCTCACTGGTGTGAGGTGGTATCTCATTGTTGTCTTGATTTGGATCTCCCTGATGATGAGTGAAGGTGAGCATGTTTTCATGTGTTTGTTTGCCATCCTTCTGTCTTCCTCAGAGAAGTGTCTATTCATTTCATCTCCCCATTTTTTTATGGCTTTATTTGGTTTTGAGGGGCTCAGCTTTCTGAGCGCTTTGTATGTTCTAGATATCAGCCCTTTATCTGATATATCAAGTGAAAAGATTTTTTCCCATTCTGTTAGCTGTCTTCTTGCATTAAGTAGGGTTTCTTTTGCCATGCAGAAGCTTTTTAGTTTGATGTAGTCCCATTTGTTTATATTTGATGCTAACGTTCTTGCCATTGGTGCTCCATTCTCAAAGACCCTTTTGATATAAAGGTCTTTGAGTGTTCTGCCTATTTTATTCTCGATAAACTTTATAGATTCATGTCTAATTTCCAGGTCTTTGATCCATTTTGAGTTGACTTTTGTATAAGGAGTGAGATATGGGTCGATTTTCACTTTTGTACATGTGAGTTTCCAGTTGTACCAACACCATTTGTTGAATAGGCTTTCTTTGTTCCATTTCATATTCTTGCCTCTTTTATCAAATATTAGTTGGCTGTATATCTGAGGGTTTATGTCTGGGAATTCTGTTCTGATCCACTGGTCTGAGGTCCTGTCTCTGTTCCAGTACCATGCTGTTTTGATTACTATGGCTTTATAGTATAGTTTCAAGTTAGGTAAGGAGATGCCTCCCAACTTCTCATTTTTCAGTATGTGTTTGGCTATCCTGGGTCTTTTGTGGTTCCAGATGAATTTTGTAATTGATTGTTCTATTTCTTTAAAGAATTGTGCCTGGATTTGGATAGGGATTGCATTAAATCTATATAGCAGTTTGGGTAAGATAGTACAAAAATCAAACACTGCCATCACCCTAGCCTTATTAAAAGGCCTAGGTGTTATTGGTGTAAGCACAAATATTTATTCATTGGTTCATACTCTAGAATCTGCTAATGCCTTATAACTGTTGCTAAAAATGTTTACAAACTTAAAGAAGTTTACACTATTGTTGATTTTCTAGCAAAGAGTGCAGAATAACCGCCGTGGTTCAAAATTTAACATTTTTTTTGAGGGAGGGGGGAATTTGTGTCATCCTTAGAGTAAAATGTTGCTTTTTAAAATAAATTCGGCTTAGCTAGAGATAGCATTCAACACATAGAGGATAATTTAGTAAATAGACAAAAAGATATAGAGCAGAGTGAGAGCTGGTACAAAAATTAGTTTTCTACCACTCCATGGATAACAACAGTGCTCCCAGCCTTTTTGGGGCCCTTCATTGGCTTTATGTTGCTAGTTTCCTTTGGTCCTTGGGCTTTTCGCAAACTCACCACCTTCGTAAAGAATCAAGTGGATGAAGCAACCAGAAAGGACTCAAAGGTTCTATACCAACAACTGTGCACCTCAGAAGACCAGCTGACACCTGACATCTCCCCTCCTGCCAACTCTCCGCCACTTAAGTTTGAAGTTATCGAGGAGCTGGCGCATAGACCTCAATCTGTGCCTTGCCAAGCTTTGGAAATGACTGACTCAAGGGTAGCAGATGCGGTGACTGGAAGCCCCACACCTCTTCACCCAGTGTGGCCAGTCCACCGAGGCACGCCTGTCCCTTCTATATTGTATACTAAACAGGGGGAGATGTGGGAGATCGAGCACTCCACATATCAAAGGAACTCTGAATGAATTTTCCACCGCCTGTCTGATTCAAGCCACAAAAGTTTGCATAGCCCCGAACCAACAGAAAACTCTGCAAATAAATTTAGCTCAGCACAAAGAATCTGGCTTAACCTTTCCATGGAACCTGTTTTTGTAACTGCTCTCAAGCATGTAGTTATAAATATGTTTTTGTAAAGTTTAAATTATGATCCTTATTGCTTGCACAAAAGATAGATCTAAATGGAAAATAGGCTAAACAAATAATTGTATTTGCGTAAATATCAATTAGCTATTTGTTTAAGAATTTGCTTCCCCTCCCCCCCATCCTGCCAGGTTCCTCTTTATCCTTCCCGCCATCAAAATGTGTTTATGCTCCCATTGGTTAAAATTGTTGTACTTGTACAAATCTGATTGGTTTATGTTTCAATCCTATGTTACTAAAATAGGCCCTGGATTGAGCTATTATGAAAGGGGCCCTTGGGCTACTGTGAAGGTAAGAAGTGCTCAGGCCATGAGGGTATTGTTGGAAAGATGTGTGCAGAAATAATGTTAACCGTATATTAACTTCTGATCCTCAATAAAAATAAGTGACTTATAAAAAAATCGATCAATTGATAAATAAACATGTGGGAAAATGAAAAAAAAAAGAAAAAAATCACACCACTAAACATATACACCCAATGAGGAGGCAACAGCATACTTAAAGCATCTGCTAATAGATTTTTAAAAAATACATCAATATCAATGAAATAGTTGTATTCCACAAAAAATAGTTTTGGAAACTATCTCTGTCATAGATAGATCAAGCTCTGTCATAGCTTGATAGATCAACCAGGCTCACACTCAGTAAGATTATACTAGCTTTGAAAGAAGAAATAAGAAAGGTGGTTAGTATATGTATTTTTCCCTTCATAATCTAAATACACATTTTATTTTAAGCACATTGGACATTCTCCAAAATAGAACACATGTTGGGACATAAAACATTCCTGTATAAAATAACAAAAATAGAAATTATATAATGACATTTTGAAGTTGAAGCACTGAAGGTTCACTATGAAGCTTCGCTGAAGCTATGCTATGAAGCTTCACTGAAGCTACACTATGAAGTACTGAAAATAGAAGTTAATTATAAACAGAAACAGAAATAAGACTATCATCTGATATTGGCACACCACCTAACAACCAGTGTATCAGAGAGGAATTAAAAGAGAAAATGAAAGGATTGCTTGAAAACATATCCGAAGGAACATAGGAATTATCAGAACTTATGGGAAACAGAAAAAGTGGTATTAGGGGAAATTTTTAAGCTTTTCAAGCATCATCAAGAACAACACAGAAAAGGCCTCCATAAATAACTTAATGAAACTGCTTATGACATTGGAAAAGGACCAATAAAATAAGCAGAAAGCAGGAAGGTAAGAGAAAATAATAAAACTTAGAGCAGGAATTAATGAAATTGAACCCACCTAAAGAACAAAAGAAAGAGTTGGTTCTTTGAAAAAAATAAACAAGATTGAAAAACCATTAATAAAACACAGAAAGAGGAAGAGAGAGAGAACCTCAATAAAACAAATTATAAATGAAAGGGGTGGATGTCACAACAGATACTGCAGAAATTTAAAGGGCAATAAAAGATTACTTTGGGAATTTTTATGCTACAAAACAAGTGAACTGGAAGAAATGGATAGAATTTTGGATGCCTATAACCTCCAAAGTTGAACCAAAATAACATGAATAGCTTGATCAGACTTTTCACTGTTGAGGAAATTGGAATGATAATTGAAATTAAATGGTAATCAAAGATATCCATAAAATAAAAGCCGAGGCCCTGATGAATTCACTAGATTTAGCAGTTCTTTGCTAATTTTTTTCTGGCTCTTCCAGGAAATCTAAGAAAAAAAAGAAACATTCCTAAGCAGTTTCTATAGAGCTAACATCACCCTGATAGCAAAAGCAGAGGTTCTTGCATTGAGGAGAGTTTTTTATCTCCTAGGTTTTAGTGTCTGAAATAATAAAAAATTCTCCTGCACAGCCCAAAACTTCTTCACATGGACCCAGTGACACCATCTAAAGTTTAAGCTTACATTTTTCTTCTCCTTTGCCGCCTCTCACTCCAGACCAATTCTCCCATATAAATTTGGCTTATCTGTATTGCTGGTGGCTTATGTACAGAGGTTGAATCACTGAGTGTCATATCTTTACTTGATGTCTAAGATGGAGTTATCCATTTACCAGACACACAGAACTACAGAGAGCAGGAGGAAGTTATACTGAAGAACAAAACTGTGTTCATACCTCCAAGCCCAAATTAAATGTTCTTCCAGCCTATTGAGTTCTAGAGCCCTCTGTGGTTCAGAAACTTCCACCTGCATTGGTGGAATCTTGTGTTGGGCTCTAGCCTTGTCTGAGGTCGATGGACATGTCTAGTCCTGCCCACTCATTGCTTAAGATCAAGATTACTGCAGTGCGGGGCCGGAGCAACAGCGCAGCTATAGGGCGTTTGCCTTGCACATGGCTGACCCTGGACAGACCTGGGTTGGATCCCCAGCCTCCCATATGGTCCTCCAAGCCAGGAGAGATTTCTGAGCACATAGCCAGAAGTAACCCCTGAGCGTCACTGGGTGACAAAAGATTACTGCATTGGGTAGCTCCCTTTCTGCATGGAGTCCTCTCTGCATTAAGGTGATACTTAGTGGTCATCATAACAGCAGACTTGAGTCTTGTACATTTAGTTCTCACAAGTCTCAGACAGTGCCTCTACTTCCTGCTCCTCTTCAATTTGAAGGTGGCAATGATTTATCTTTTTCACTCTATTTTGTGGAATCAATATTCTTTGTTTATTTTCTATTTTTAACCATACATTTAAAAGATCCTTATATTTGGATTGTTTGGTTTTTATGAAGCTTTGGTAAAGACCTTCCTGTATGTCTATCTGACACTCATAAAGTGTCCAGTGACAGCCCCTTGTTTCCACTAACTTTTCATATAAACACAAATTCTAGGCCAGTCACATATCAAGGTCAGTCTCTTTGATATCTAAAATTGACTAAGACTTCTATTAACAATAGCCAGTGATCTCACTTCTCCAAATATCTGGTGTTTTGTTCCTGATATTTATCCCCTTTCAACTGGAAGATAATCAGAATCTTCAGATAAAAGCATAAATTATTGACAATTGAGCTGTTATAATTTCATACTTCCTTCTGTTAACACTACACATTCAACATTTAAAAAATGTATTTTCCTCATATTTGTCCAGTGTCTATCTTCTCTCACATGAATGTGAAAAACACATGTCAATTACTAGGTTTTTTTCTCTATTATAATCCATGGCCTAAAGCAGCAAAACGTAGACTATATTAGTCAATAAATATTTGTGATATAAAAAGATAAATGGTTAACAGATGAGAATGGAAATAAATAAGATAGACATATGTTTTAAGTCAGTCCAATCAGTGACAAAAGATAAACACTTTTACTCAAATTGCAGTGATGTGAAAAGTTAATTTAAAAATTAAGCAGAAATAAGCAATAAGAGAAACAGGAAATCTCCACAGCATAGCACAGTGATAATCGTTTCAAGCAACTGATAATGCTAGAATCAGCAGATGCTAATTTAAAAAGTAAGAATCCATAGCTTCAAAGGAAATTGCACAAAGCATTTTATTACTGTGCTGATTTTTAACATATGTCCAGAATTTTTTTGGAATTGCTCATTTCAAAACGTTAAACTTAATGAATCACTCTGTGTGGACTATTATTACTAACTGATAGGGCAGGATTTCTCCACTTTCACTCTTTGTTGAAAGTACTTTCTATAAAACATGCTTAATAGCATCTGTAGGTGCCTGAGTGGTATTGCATTTGACAGGGTACTTGCCTTGCTGAGCCAAGCATAGGACCTACTTGGGTTCAATCCTTTACACCTTGAAGTTATTCTAGGAATAATCCCTGAGCGCAGAATTAGGAGAAAACTTGATTGCACTAAATTCCTCTTTCTATTCGTGAAAAACCAAACTTTTATGTCTCTAGGTGTTACTGATATAATTGAATATCTGGCTATATTCAATCTTTTCTGGGAAGTAAAATTACCCTGGTTAAAAAAGACTAGAGTCTGGAAGAAAGTTAATAATGGCTTTGTAATGGAAAAAAATAACTAAAACCACTGATCCCAACATCAACATTAATATCGCCATTCATAGGATGTGGACAAATAGTAGAGTGATTGCCCTGCACATAACTGTCTCAGTTTTCTCTTCAGCACCCCCTGTATGTTCCTTTGAGTTCTGCCAGTAGTGATCCATGAGCATTGTCAGATATGCCTGCAGTGAAGCAACAATAAAACACACTATAGATAAAATCTATTATTGTGGTGAATTGAGGAAAATAATACTGTAATTGTGATAAAGTATTTGACAAACTCAAGTGGAGTTGAATCCTACATGTATATCAGCATGTATGGCTCAAAACTAAAAAAAATGGGGCATGATTGACAGTACATCCAGGAAGGTACATGCCCTAGTTCAATCCTGATACCCATATGGTTCTCTACTCCACAAGAAGTGATCCTTAAGTTAAGAGTCAGGAATAAAACCCGAGCATAGACAGGTGTGGCCCAAAAGCAAGAACAAAACAGTGACAGACAATAAGGAAAGAATAGAAGTACTGGATTGACCTCTAATGGACACTATACGAGAAAAAAATTAGTGCAACACATACTGAAGTCTGAGTAAAGTTAATATTTTGTTGTATTGGTGTTATGCAATGTAAATTATTAATTTTAATAAATGTCACATTTAACAGTTTTGATATAATTACATAACATATATAGAAACTTTATTAATTTAATAACTTTTTTTACAAACATAACTATTGGAAAATAACACCAAATTATAAAACCAAAATAATGAGTCCTGAAAAGAATAGGAAAGCACTCTTTTATACTCCCAACTCGATATTTATTCCTTGACCATATTTTCCTACTGCTTTTTATCAGCCCAATTGCTTACACTTTCTAATTTATATATTTTATTTCTGCTTCCAGGACAATCTCACTCATGAAGTAAACAAGATGATAAAATTTTCAAGCCTCAGGTTAGCAAAATAGCTCAGGCAAATTTGTCCCTAATGTAGGTACAATTAATGAGAATCTCTGGGAAATAAATTACTTCCATTTATTTCAAATCTTATTGTTTTTGTGAAATTCCTAGCTCATCCTACAGGCTCCCCAAAATAAGTCTCCTTTGGTGAAAATATTTCTTTTGCTTTGAATTTTCTCTTCATGTTTTTTTTTTAATGGGCAGGTTTCAGGTGGATATCTAAACTGGAAATGGCATGAATTCTTGAAAATTTAGTTATGTGTCTATAAATGTACAAAAACTATGGCCTACAAAGCACAAGTGAGGTACTGAAATATACAGTTGCACTTCAGAGAAGCCATGGGGAAATGGGGAAGGGGGACATTGGTGGTGGGAAGATTGCACTGGTGAAGGAGGGTGTTCTTTTTTATAACTGAAATCCAACACAAGCCTGTTTATAATCATGGTGCTCAAATAATGATATTATTTAAAAAATAAATAAATAAATTTTTTTTGGTATGTGTCCACATCAAGGGACACAGTGTCTGTGTTCCTAGTTCTGTGTTCCTGGATCACTTAGGGTACTGGGGATGGAATTCATGTTGACTACATGCAAAGCAAGAGTAATACCCACTTGCTACCTACTTGGCCTCAAACTGTTTCTTCACAGAAAAAAAGGGACATATTTTCTGTTAATACAAAGTCACTCAATTCCCCAAACTTTGAGTAAAGAGGAATCCCTGTCCGTTCAATGATTTGGGCTTAAACAAGTCTGGAGTCAGTAAAATTTTCAAATCAGTACCTCTCTTTTGTCTAGCTAGAGAAAGGCTTAGATGTAGTATTCACACACTGATTTTTCAGTTATAAAAGGAGACAAAAGAGAAGAGCTGACATACTTTTGTCTGCCTTGGTATTTATATAAATTAAAAATTATGACCATTTTTTAAAACTGAGCATAGTAGACACATACCAAAAAAATAAAAAAGTATATCAATAAAACAATTTGCAAGATTTTGTTTAATCTTTAAATATCCTTGGTCCTACAACTTCATCACTATAAATGAAGGCAATATTGGAGAAAATATTGTAAATTTGGGTAAAAAAATAGTATAATAAAAAAAAGAAAAAAGAAAAATAGTATAGTTATAGTAGATCAGAAATTAACAGAAAACTAATAAAGTTTTGAAATAATTTTGAATTTTCTTTACTAAATATTTAAAATATTAAAAGTTAGTAGTAATTGAACAAAACTTTAAATAAAATATTTAAATAAAAATTAAAAACTAGAGATAAAGGTACAAGGTTTTAGGCACTTGTCTTGCATGTGGCCAACCCCAGTTTGATCCCCTCAGCATATATTGTCCCCAACCAGTAGAACTTATCACTGAACACAGGGCTATGAGTAAGCTTGAGCATCACCAACCCTGAGCATGCTATGGCCCCAAACTTCCCTGAAAAATTTCAAACCAAGGTGATAATTTTTTCCTGATAATTGATAAGATTTTTATAAGATGATTGATATGAAATCAGAATTAGAGAAATTAGTAGAATATCAGTTATGTAAATTAAAATTAATATATTCAGAATCTCACCTACATAAAAGAACCATTTGGGTCTATAGATAGGAAAAAATATTATCATTGTACCCAATCCTAAAAGCAACTATAAAATTAAAAATGAAAAATATATTTTTTGTTTTTAATGCTTGCTTGCTTTTCTTACTTTTACAAATTATTAATGGTGATAGGGTTTTAGTAATCAATATAGATTAAATTTGTCTAAATATTCATAATTGGAGAATAATTAAATAAATCATACTACAGTTGGGACATGGTTGTTACATATTTGTTTTTTTTCTTTTTTTTATTACTATATATATTTTTTTTTTAATTTTTTAATGGTTTTTATTTATTTATTTTTCAAACAGAAAAAGCCATTTTAATCACACATATACATTCATAGGACTTTAAACAAAATGTAATATAAAATATAAAAAAAACCAAAACCCCACAACAAAAAAAAATTGCATTTACTTGTCAACTGCTTAACAGCTGGTGGGTTGGCTGACAGGGCTGCCCAAGAAAAGCAAAAGCAGATATAATGAGGTACCTTTTCAATGAATAACCACCACAGATCATGTGAACTGCTCTAGCGGCCCAGTCACCTGTGTCGCGGCCCAGTCACCTGTTCCCCAATCTCGCCTCCTTAGAGACAAACCAGGGCAGTCCTCCCATGAATTGAGGGCTCCAGCTATATCGATAAGCACCTCAAAGAACAGACAAAACAAACAAACCAACAAAAAAAAACAAAAAACTAAAACAAACAAACAAAAATCACGCCATGGTCTTGAATTAAGAAACATGGTATAGCACATAACGAAAGAGAAGAAAGGAAGAAAGAAAAAAAAATAAATATAATTGGGGGCAACACTTTCAATAATCGCACCCAAACAGAAAAATCGACCAAAATAGATAAATAAATCAAAAATAATAATAACAATAATAAATAAAGGTAATATATATATTTATATAAAAAAATAACCAAGATTTTGTGCTTTTTGTATTTGTTTTTTCCCTCCTGCCCTGGCACAGTA
Source organism: Suncus etruscus (assembly GCF_024139225.1). NCBI lineage: Eukaryota > Metazoa > Chordata > Mammalia > Eulipotyphla > Soricidae > Suncus > Suncus etruscus. The sequence goes on from NC_064849.1 coordinate 13,681,159, forward strand.
AATATTGGTGTCATTCGAAAAGGAATTCACTTGGCCTAAGAGATATGGGGTTTCTCTGTCCTTGGAGCATACTGTCATGGGATCAACTCTAGACTTTGCTCATGATCAGGATCCTTTACTTTCCCGATGGTGTTTTTTTTTTTTTTTTTTTTTTTTTGGTGTGTGGAAGACTTCTGCTCTATGTTTAGAGGTCTCAGTATCTGCACAGATCCTGAGGTGGGACTTATGATGAAGTCAGTCTTTGTGGTTCTAGAGGTTCTGTTACCTCAGTGTCATTTTAATCCATCTTCTGTGGTTGGTGATCTTGGTCTTTGCACTGAACCTAGGGTGGCACCTAGGATAGCGTCTTTCTTTGTGCTTCCAAAAGCCCCATTCCACAATTGTCTCTGCCGGACCTTTGGGACTGGGGATCATGATTATTGTGCAGGTCATAGTTCAAACCCTAAACTAGGGCTTTTTTATTGGTCCCAAGATGTATACAGTCTGGTCGTGGTTCTTGCAGCCAGTCATCTGCAAATCCCGATCTTGGTTTTTGGACTTACCAAAGGGTGCCAAGACTTCTGGTTTTGTCTTGTCGTTAGTTGGTAAGGTAGGTTGTTACATATTTGTTAAACAGATGATGAAGGGAGAGAGACAATAGAAGCTTAAGGTTGTTTCACCAACCTTAAAGCTTGCTTTACACACAACCAACATGGATACTGCATATTGTACCCTTAACTTCGCCAGGAGTGATCCCTGCACACAAGGAGTGATCCCTGAGTACTGCTGTCTCAGTCACTTCCAAACAATTTTAATTTTCTTGGAGTATATTTCATAGCATGTTTCTGCACATTATGGAGAGTTCCTGAATATCCTGCACATCTTTGCCTGGAGCATCCCTATTTTCTTCCCAGTCTCTACCAAAGTAATCTTTTGTCTTTGTTAGAGAGACACAGATCAGTCTGCAATAGAGGACCTGTCACAAGTGAAACCTCCTGTATTTCAGAAACAATACCAAATACTGTCATAATCCAGCTTTTCAAGACTATACTCTAATGTCTGTAGGGTGCTTGGTGTGGTCTCTGAGTTTCCATAGAGGATGGCTGTTACCCAGGCGTTCATAGTGCTAGTCCCTCTCCTTTTTCATGACCACTGACCCAGAGCCAGCCTCTATTACTTTTGAAGCATTCTTTAGGGTTTATGAGATGAAATATAGATTCTCATGCATGTTTGGCTAAAGATAGGATAAGGAAATAATTTGCTTTCTATGTTTACCATGTCTTATTAACCCAGGAATGATTTTTACTTCATGCTTTAAACTTTCTAAATATATTAGGGATTCACTGATTTCAAGTACTAAGAAAGAAGGAAAACAGACTTCCTTCAAATTGCTGAATCAATTTTATGGAATATAGTTTAAGTCCCTCTAAAGTTTCATTCTATTTTCTTATTTTTGTCAATGTTTATTATTTATCAAAGTTTGAATAAGAAAGACTTAAGAGCCCCTGAATCAATTAATATGTCAATGGGTGCAAAATAATGTTCAGGATTATGCTAAAATGTGATATTCCTCTAATTTAATTATTCACTTATTTATTTTTGGTTTGAGGGCCATCCCCAGTGGTTCTTCAGGTGTATTCATGGCTCTGTGTTCTGGGATCACACTTAGGTTATCTCATTAGCGTGGTGATTTTCTTTTTTAAGTGAAATAGGTTTTGCTATTGTTCTCTCACCATTGAACAGTAAAAAAATAAATTAGTTAGAAACTAACAATAATGTGATATCAGTCACAAGTAGAACAACTAGAATTTAGCTTTTTGTCTAGAAAGATAATATAGTGGATAGAGTGCTTGCTTGTAGACAGCCAACAAGGTTTAATCTCTAGCATCCCTGACACTATCAGGAGTGGTTTATGAGTGCAGAGCCAAGGATAAACCTGAACACCACTGAATGTGACCCAAATCCAAAAAAAATTTTTTTTTAGCTTTTTTTAGCCAAGTGTTTTGGGAAGAGAAAAGTAATATCAGTGTTCTGTTTGCTTTCAAAATCTACTTTTGTTAAACTTCATAAAACAATATTAGTGGCTAATGCATATTTTATTTTTAATCAGAAAATAAAATATGACAATATATGTCAGTTTTAATTTATGATACAGAAGTTACTGCTAGATTAGTTTTAAGTTGCATGATAATAATATTAAGAGTAAAAGTTGAGACTAAAAGTTCTAAGAAATGATGCTCTATGGAACATTGTTTTCTATTGGTACTTCGGGATGATTATTAAAAATAATAAAAAATATAAAATATATATTCATACTTATGTTCATTATAGTTCTTAGCATAACATCCAAAGTATGAAAAAATCCAAAATGTCCATAGACAGATAACTGTGTAACACTTATACATACTTGTGTGACATATATATATACAAGGAATATTATGCAGCTTAATAAAAGATAAAATTATGTCATTTTCTATAACATGGATGAAACTAGAGGGAACTACGTTATGCAAAGTAAGTCAGGAGATGTAAATAAAATACCAAATGGTCTCACTCATCTGTGGATTATTATAGATATGTATCGAACAATGACAAACCTATGGCTTTTAATTACAAAATTTATCAACCGAAAAGGAAGGCCAGATGAAGCTAGGACCAGAGATAGCATAAGGACAGGGGTGGGGTTATATGCTGTGACTTTGTACATTGTGACCATCAACTTAAACTTAATTGAAACCCATATGCCCTAAATTATCTATAATTTTTAATTAAGGCCATATTCTTACATGCTTTACACTCATTTTTTCTGTCTCTAGTTCAATGCCCCTTCTTTCCAGTTAACCTTTCTTTTGTGATTTTTATTGCTTGCCTTTTAATCTCTACTTGAGATGTGAAATGCCAATAATAATTTTAGGAATAATCTCATGACCACAATCTCTCCTCCACAAATTGTATCTTTATGATACTTTTATGAAGCTTCTATAAAAGTTCACTCAATAAATTTCTATGAAACATTTTAAATATTTGTAGTATATTTATAATATAAATTTTAATTTGGAAATAATATAACTTTGAAATAACAGATTTCCAAGACTTAGGAACATATACATATAAAATCCTGACTTATAACTTTAAATAGATATAAAATAAATACTGCATTCTCATAGTAAGAAATTTCTAAAAATAACTTACTTGCTTCATAATATATGATTTTCTTACTATTGGTATTTTTGCATTCTTTTTATGAATTTGCATTCTTATTATATTCCTGTTTACTAAGACTCCTTATAACTATTATAATATTTCTTCAGAACCATTACTATTTCCAAAAATTAACTTCTAGAAATTAAAATACTAGCAAGAAAACATTGTTTTTACAATTCTGACCAAGTTGGTGTTTAGAAACATTATAATAACCCACACTTCCAAGAATAGAAAATGAGAAAACTCATTCCACAATACCTTTCAGAATCAAATTGTAACTTTTTCTCCCACTATCTTTAATAGTCAATAATTGTGACAGAAAAAGAATAGGGATAACATGTCTCTGCTGTATGATTTCTGAGACGCAGCAGGTGGCATTACAGACTAGGAAGCTGGTATTATCTGAAGCTCGAGTGGGTTTGAGAATTCACTTCCAAGCTGTTCATTCTGGTGGTTGGCGTGTTGGTACTGACTTTTGGTGGAAAACCTCAGTTTCTGACCACATCCCCATGGGATTTCTTGAGTCCTCATAGTAATAACTGGTTATCTGAGAGTCGGCAGTTCAAGGTTGAGGCTGAAAAGTCGTTGGGTATCCTTGGAATTTACACAGTGTCACTTCTGTTGTGTTCTCTTGGTCCATGAGATAAACCTGATTCAGTATTGTAGAGGACCACGTATAGGTTGGAATACCAGGGACCATCTAATAAAATGTCTATTATAGCTAGGTAAAAACAGTTAGAGCTAGATGGCCAAACAAGGCAGCCACTTATGTTGGCAAAGAGTGGAACAATAAGCTTGGAATTTGATTAAACTGTAGGATCATTTTTTGGGGAAAGGATGTATTTCTTTGTTATTTACACTTTAATTATTTGACTAATAGTGTGACAACATTTTTCCCAGGTGAATATTCTATGCTTGTTTTGTATAGATAAAGATATAAAGAGAAGATAAAGTGGTAGATATATTATTATGTTTTTATAAATATACACACATATTTTATATATTTTGTTCTGCCAATAATTATAGATCTAGTTTTTACTTGAAATATTTTTCCATGTCATTATCCTATCAATGTAAAAAATTTGAATTGCTTCATGTCATATCATAACATGGGCATATAATACTTACTGAAATATTTCCTATTTGAGGTACATTAACCCCAATTGCCTATTCATCTAAATTAGTTTTCTAAGACTACTGAAACGAGAGATATAATTAAGAGCATGTGTTCTCATGGTTACTAAGATATAAATTCGTAAACTAGTTATTATTAATGAATTGGTTCTTCATTGGAGAGAAGTTGTTTGAGGCCTGTCTCCTTGAATTAGTGGTGACTGTATTCTGTCTCTTTTAGTCATCTTTATGCACATTTCTATGTCCAGATTTCCTCTTTTTATAAAATCAGCATAGAGAGTTAAAAGGTTGTTGATAGTTGAGTTTCTGTTATAAAATGTTTTTTTTTTATAAGGACATGAATATGTGATTAGGTTCCATCCTCATGACCTCATTGAACTGACTTATCTCTGTGAAGGCCTTCCTTTAAAGTAACATATTTGAATCATGATTACCAACCTAGAAATAGTGTATGAAGATAATCCAACCATAATACTATATTTAATCTAATTTTTGTCTGCATTCATGAATATTTTTTACTCAAAATTGTAGGAACAGGTATAATATCTAAAAAGTTTGAGACTGCTATCAGTTAGGTAAGTGATACCTTAGATGTATGTAACAAATCACTTGCCATTTACAGTCAGAAAGAAGCATCTTTAACTCCTCTGGAAAGCATAGGTCCATAAAGCAAAGGAAAAGAATAAAAAGTCTTTTTTCAGAACTAAATGTCTGAGTCAAAGTCAACAACAATAGAATCAAGGGACCTAAACTTTAATAATCTAAATTAAAGGCGCCTGTTATACTGGCAGGCTAGGGGTAAAAGGTGGTGGTATAGGATACAATCTGGGTCCATTGGTGGAGGGAGGCTGACGCTGGTGGTGGGAAGGGTCCTGATTTATTGTGTATCTGAAATTCAACTTTGAAGGACTCTGTAGATCACAATTGTTTCAATAAAATAAAATAAAATGTTTGCTTTTGGACTAAATTTTGGTGAGGAAATTCTGGGTTGCATGCAGAGAACTTGTGAGCGGAGCCACCTGGGAGTTAATCTGAAAGAAAAGGACAATCAAAAAGGAAAATAAAATTATAAGGGCACACTCTGCCTTATTCTATTCACACCTTTTCCAAGGGAAGCCTGCTGCAAAAGATCGACAGTCTGATGGAAAAAAATTGTTCCCAGTATCCTCTACTCACTGAGAGCCTAGGAAAGGCTTAAAGGCCTGAAAGAATCTGACAAGGAACTAGAAACTGTCAGATGAAGCATATACCTTTCCTTGGTAAAGGCCATCTTTAATGAGTTATTCACTATGTGCTTCTTCTAACGTCCATCTTGTGCCTCTTCATTGCACATCCATTTCTTAGTGGACAGAATCTAATTAAGAAACAATTTAGAATAATTAGAATCCAGTGATGAATAAAAGGTAATGAGACATTTGATCAGCCAGTAATTTCGCTGAACTCTGCCTTTGCTAATTAGGAAATAAAGCCTCCACTTGAACTTGGAGCTATGCCAGAGTACCCAAGTATGCTCCAGAGTCAGGTGACATAGAGAAGAATAATTGATCCTCTGTGGGGGCAAGAACCGATGTCCTTGGAAGCAGAATAAGTTTGATGAAAAAGATATATAGACACAGAGTTGTTAGTTTCTGGTTAATGAATCCCAGCCTAGGGATCACTGAATTTGTTTATTTATTACATTTAACTCTTGCAATAAACAACAAGGTACAAAATTAAATGAGTAAATTATTACTATCGAAAAAACTATAAAGAGGAAGTCAATTATTTTCCTTAATAACTCAATGCAATCTTATTACAAAATCTGGAACTTTCTAATACCTTAGAATTTATTCTTTTGCCTTTTTTTGAGAGGGGCACTCCCAATTTTGCTTAGGGATTATGTCTGCTCATTTGGGATTCTGGGGATCAAACCTGACTCAGCCACATGTAAGCCAACCATTCCACCCCACCCTTAACCTCTATTTCTTTCCTAATTCATTGTGTTATGATTGATGCATCACTTATTATATCCATGCTTATTATTTTCTGAACGAATTCCACCTATTTTTGGTTTATCATATATTTTATTTTACTTTTTTAAATATTTTTTATGGATTCCACCTATTTTTAAAGAATAGCTTACCAGGCAACAATGAACAAATTGGACAACATTAAACTAAAATTTCTGCACTTCAAAGGAAATGGTGAATAGAGCACAAAAACTCCTCATGGAAGGGGATAAAATATTTACCCAATAACTATCTGCTAGAGGGTAAATATCTGTGATATACTGTTATATCACACTGGTAGAATTGAACAAGATAAACATCTAACCATATCCAAAATGTGGAAAGAAGTGAACAGACATTTCCTCAAAGAAGAAATACAGATAGCCAAAGGGCACATGAGAAGTTCTCCACATCTATAGTCATCAGGGAGACGCAGACTAAAACAGTAATGAAATATCTCATACCACAACGACTGGCATGCATCGTAAAGAACAAGAACAATCAATGCTGGCAGATACAAATGTTGAGAAAAAAGAAAATCTCATTCACTGCTGGTGAATGCTAACTGTCTAGCCTTTTGGGAAAACAATATGGTTATTCCTCAAAAACCTAGAAATTGAGCTTTCATTGATCCAGCAATACCACTCCAAGGGATATGCTCTAGGAGTCAAAAATAGCATGCAGAAAAGTCCTCTTCATTCTTATGTTCATTTCAGTACAATTCACAATAGCCCGAATTTGGAAACAATCCAAATGAAAATACAGAATTGTTTTGTAACTTAATAGAAATAATTTTCCAATTTACAAAAACTTATCACACATACCCGAACATGTTCCTAACTGAAAATTATAACTTTAATATTTTTTATGAAAAAGGACAATGCTTTTAATCAATTTTGATTACTTATCTACTTAGAAAATAGAATAAGTGATCTAATTAAACTAAAATTTTAACTAATTCATAGAGTGAATTAGAAATTAATGAATTCAAAACATTTAAAACAAAATTTAAAAAAAAATAAAAATAAAAATTTAATTTATTGAAAGATCAACATTGGCATACCCTTTGCTGTATTGGAGACAAAAATTCAAGAGAGATCTGTCATTCAGAAATAAAAGATAGATAAGTATGGTAGTTCATCACAACTAAACATGTTTATACAATAAATGTAAGTAAAAAATGTTTCAAGTTGAAACAAAAGTTTTCTAAACACCTTGGACTTCGGGAAGACTGACAATGTAAAATACTGTCAAAACGAAATTGAAAGAAGCAAATTGAAACTACAAAAATTTACTATAAAATTGGAAAAGCAGGGCCCTGAGCCTTTGCTTTGCGCATGGCTGACCTAGGATGACCTGGAATCCCATATGGTCCCCCAAGCCAGGAGTGATTTCTGAGTGCATAGCCAAGAGTAACACCTGAGCATCACTAGGAGTGGCCCCAATAAATAAATAAATAAACAAAAAATTGGTAAAGCAGCACAAAACCCACAAGATCTTGCTATCCCAATAAATCCCCTAATAACTGATATAATTTTTCTGAAATAAAGTTCAGGGTGAAAAATTTCAGTATGTTCAATGGACTCAAAGAATTAATGGAATGGATTTACAATAAAATAGGAGTATATAAGTTCAGGAATGAGAAAAATTCAAAAGAAATGTTACAACTAAAAAACTTGATAAGCAAAATAAAAAAAGTATTGGAAGGCTTCACCTGCAGAGCAATAACTGCTGAGGACAAAAGCAGTGATCTTGAAGATGAAATGCAAAAAATTTTCAGACAACAGGAGAACATGGAAATATTCTCAAAATTAATAAAGAGTCAACTGAAGCCTCGAGCCCTATTTCTTTACTTCCCTTTCTCATCTAACTTCCTCACTTGGTCTTTTCTCCTCTGTACTTTTTAGGCTCTTGGGTCAAGGATTTTCCAGACATTTCGCCTTTACTACATTACATTTCCTCCTCTAGGCATTCAATATTTCACAGATAAGTCAAATCATCCTGTATTTGTCTTTCAACTTCTGCCTTAATTCTTAATTCATTCACTCAACATATCTTCCAGTTCCAGTCAAGAAAAAGCAAATTCCATGATTTCACTACTCGTTGAAATTGAATATAATTCTACTGTGTATAAATACCACAACTTTATAATCCATTTCTTTATCTGTTATTGGACACCTCGCTTGATTCCACATCTTAGTTACTGTGCTAAGTTCAGTAATGAAAAATGGTGTATATACATCCTATTGAATGCATGTCTTTAAGTTTTGGGGTTAGATACCCAAATATAGAATGACTGGGTTATATGGTATCTCCATTATAAGTTTACTGAGGATTCTCCATACCTTTACTCACAGGGGTTAAACCAGACAACATTTCATCAGCAGTGGATGAGAGTTTGTTTTTCACAACATCCATGCCAGTACAGACTCTTCCTAATATTTTTGACATGTGCCATTCTCAATGGTATTAGATAGTATTTCATTGTTGTCTTGATTTGGATTCTCCTAATAATAAGTGATGCTGAGCATTTTGTCATGTGCTGATTGGCAATCTGATTATCATCTTCTGAGTTGTTATGGGCTCAAACATGCATCTAAAATCATAACACTGGGGGCAGATGCTGCTGGCCGTGAGGGAGGCCGGGCGCCACAGGAGCTGAGCTGCGAGGGAGGCCCGGAGGAGGTGAGCGGGAGCCAGAGTGGGAGCCGGAGCAGAGGTGAGGTTGAGCGTGCACACCCAGAGTGCAGCTAGAGCCATTGCAGATGGCTGTGGGGAGACTGTCTCAACTGTTAGAAATACACTGTTTGGATGGCCGCCCAGTGATTCCCAACTGTGAGTGTTGCCTGTGCATGTTTTTCCACTGTCTTGTCTCCAAAACCTCTTGGGAGTGTGCCGAAAAGGGCCCAGAAAAATAGCTCTCCCAGAGACTCATCCAAGGGCCGAAGCACCAAGGAACTGTGTCTGACCATGAAAACTGGCTATCTGCAGTATTCTGCAGAAAGGAAAGTCCCCTGTTTGTGACGTCAGGCTAGGAAAATCTACGCCCGCCCAGTGATTCCCAACTGTAGGTGTTGCCTGAGCATGTTTTGCCACTGTCCTGTCTCTGAAACCTCCTGGGAGTGTGCCGAAAAGGGACCAGAAAAATAGCTTTCCCAGAGGCTCCAGAAGAGCATGGCCACTCCACTTCATGGCCCGCACTCTTTCTAACCAATGAACCCCACCACAGCACGCAGAAAAAAATCACACTACAAGCGTGACAATGGGGAAACCTCGCAGGCAAACACCATGCACAGAGAATGAAGACAATAGCTCGGATGACCTAAAAAATCCCAACCATCTGATTAACTTTTCAGATAAGGAGTTTAGAATAGCAATATGGAAGATGTTTTTAGAACTCAAAGAAAGCATAGATCAATCCGAACAGAACACAAAGACAGAAATCAGAAAACTCCAAACTGAAATAACAGATCTGAAAAACACTGTAGCTCAACTGAAAAACTCAGGGGATGGCCTCACCAGCAGGGTAACAGCAGCTGTGGACAGAATGGGCATGCTGGAAGATGAGATGCATAAAAACTCAACACAGCAGAAGAGATTGGAAAAGAACCTTAAGGCAAACAATCAGGCAATGGAAAAAGTACTCAAGGAATGTGAACAGATGAAAATAGAAGTATTTGATAAACTCAAAAGAAACAACATAAGAATCATTGGAGTCCCAGAGGCCCAGGAAGGAGATCTCCAGGAAGAATCAACTGTCAAAGACATCAACAAAGAGATACTACCAGAGTTAAAGACTACATGCAATCAAATCCTGCATGCCTGGAGAGTACCAGCCAAAAGAAACCCAAAGAAAAACACCCCAAGACACATCCTCGTTACAATGACAAATCACACAGATAGAGATAGAACACTGAAAGCAGCAAGATCCAAAAGGGAAATTACATTTAAAGGAGCATCCCTAAGACTTACAGCACACATGTCACAAGAAACTCTCAAGGCCAGAAGACAGTGGTGGGATATTGTGATAAGATGAATGAAATGAATGCCTCACTGAGAATACTGCACTCAGCCCGAATCACGTTCAGGTTTGAAGGAAGGATACATAGCTTCATGGATAAACAACTCAGAAACTTCACAGATGAAAAAAACAGCCTTAAAGGAAAAACTGACAGGTCTAATTTAAGACAAGAGAGACCAACAAACACAGCAAACTTATCTACAAAGATGACATTAAATCCTATGACAATCATCTCCCTCAATGTCAATGGACTAAATTCACCAATTAAAAGACACATAGTGGCAAAAATGGGTCAAAAAGATGAATCCAACCTTCTGCTGCCTACAAGAAACACACCTGAATAGTCAGAACAAACATAGATTCAAAATCAAAGGCTGGAGGAAAATCATCCAAGCAAACAATATTCTCAAAAAAGCTGGTTGGCCATATTAATATCTGATGACACCAACTTTATACTCAGAAAAGTGGTAAGGGACAAAGATGGACACTATGTACTAATCAAGAGATATGTGCAACAGGAAGAAATCAGACTATTAAACATATGCACCCAATGAGAGACCAGCAAATTATCTAATACAATTACTGACAAATCTGAAAGAAGACATCAATAATAACACAATAATTGTGGTAGACCTCAACATGGCACTGTCAACACTTGATAGGTCAACCAGACTGAAACCCAACAAAAACATACTAGCCCTGAAAAGAGTAATGGAAGAAAGAGGACTAATATATTGAGATGAAATCAAAGAGGAAATCAAAACTTTCCTGAGACAAATGATAATGAAGACACAAACTTCTAGAATCTATGGGACACAACAATAGTGGTCTAGTGAGGAAAATTTATAGTTTTACAAGCACACACCAGGAAGGAAGAAGGGGCATAACTGAATAGGTTAATAATGCAGTTCATAAAATTAGAAAATGACCAACAAAAGGAACCAAAAATAGGGAGATAGAAGGATATAACAATACTGCAAGCAGAAATCAATGAAGTGGAAAACCAAAAAACAATCTGAAAAATCAACAAAAGCAGAAGTTGGTTCTTTGAAAAAATAAACAAGATTGATATACCATTGGCAAAACTTACAAAGAAAGAAAGAGAGAAATTTGATAATCCATATTAGAACTGAGAAGGGGGAGATCACTATAGATATTGCAGAGATCTAAAGGGTGATCAGAGACTTCTTTGAGAAACTTTATGCTACTAAACATGAAAACGTAGAAGAAATGGATAAATTCTTGGACACTTATAACTTTCCAAAGTTAAGTAAGGAGGATATAGCATATCTAAACACCCCCATCACTAGAAGGAAATTGAAACTGTAATCAAACATCTGCCCAAAAAGAAAAGACCAGGCCCAGATGGATTTCCTAATGAATTCTTTCAAACCTTTCAAGAGGAGCTACTACCAATCCTAGCCAGGCTCTTCCATGAAATTAAAAAACAGGAACACTCCCAAACAGCTTTTATGAAACCAACATTACCTTGATACCAAAAGCAGACAGAGATGCTGCCAAAAAAGAAAATTACAGACCAATATCCCTAATGAATGCTGATGAAAAGATCTTCAACAAAATCCTGGCAAATAGGATTCAATGGATCATCAAAAAGATTATACACTATGACCAAGTAGGTTTCATCTTAGGAATGCAAGGATGGTTTAACATCCATAAATCTATCAACATCATACACAACATCAACAACAAGAAAAATAAAAATCACATGATCATATCAATAGACGCAGAGAAAGCATTTGATAAGGTCCAACACCTATTCTTGATCAAAACTCTCAGCAAGATGGGAATGAAAGGAACCTTTCTCAATCTAGTTGAAGCCATCTACCACAAGCCAATGGCAAATATTATCCTCAATGGAGAAAAACTAAAAGCCCTTCCTCTAAATTCTGGTACAAGACAAGGCTGTCTGCTCTCACCACTCCTCTTCAACATAGTACTAGATGTGCTTGCTATAGCGATCAGGCAAGAAAAAGATATAAAGGGAATCCAGATAGGAAAGGGAGAAGTCAAGCTCTCATTGTTTGCAGATGACATGATACTCTACTTAGAAAACCCTAAAAAAAAAAAAAAAAAAAAAAAGAAAACCCTAAAGACTCTACCAAAAAGCTTCTAGAAACAATAGATTCATTTAGCAAGGTGGCAGGCTACAAAATTAACACACAGAAATCAACAGCCTTTTTATACACCAATAATGCTAAGGAAAAGAAGGAAGTCAAGAAGGCAATCCCATTTACATTAGTGCCACACAAACTCAAATATCTTGGAGTCAACTTGACCAAAGACATGAAGGACCTATACACAGAAAACTATAAAACCCTGCTCCAAGAAATAAGAGAGGACACATGGAAATGGAAACACATACCCTGCTCATGGTTTGGCAGGATTAGCATAATTAAAATGGCAATAATCCCCAAAGCATTATACAGATTTAATGCGATCCCCTTAAAAATACCCATGATGTTCTTCAAAGAAGTAGATCAAACACTTATGAAGTTCATCTGGAACAATAAACACCCTCGAATAGCTAAAGCACTCCTAGGGAAAAGGAAAATGGGAGGCATTACTTTCCCCAACTTAAACTACAAAGCAATAATTATTAAAACAGCATGATATTGGAATAAAGACAGACCCTTAGATCAGTGCAATAGTCTTGAGTTCTCAGACAATGTTCCCCAGACATACAATTACCTAGTTTTTGACAAAGGAGCAAGAAATCCTAAATGGAGCAAAAAAAACCTCTTCAACAAGTGGTGCTGGCAGAACTGGTTAGCCACTTGCAAAAAAAGCAAACATTGAGCCACAGTTAGCATCATGTATGAAGGTAAAATCCAAATGGGTTAAAGACTTTGATATCAGACCTGATACAACACGTCAGTAAAACACTCCATGACATTGTGATTAAAGGCATCTTCAAGGAGGAAACTGCACTTTCCAAACAAGTGGAAGCAGAGATCAACAGATGGGAATACATTAAGCTGATAAGCTTCTGCAACTCAAAAGAAATAGTTCCCAGGATACAAGAGTCACCCACCGAGTGGGATAAACTATTCACCCAACACCCATCTGATAAGGGGCTAATATCCAAAATATACAGGGCACTAACTGAACTTTACAAGAAAAAAACATCTAATCCCATCAAAAAATGGGGAGAAGAAATAAACACTTTGATAAAAAAAAAAGAAATACAAATGCCCAAAAGGCACATGAAAAAATGTTCCTTGTCACTAATCATCAGGGAGATGCAAATCAAAACAATGATGAGATACCATCTCACACCACAGAGATTTGCATACAGCACAAAGAATGAGAACAATCCATGCTGGCAGGGATGTGGAGAGAAAGGAACTCTTATCCACTGCTGGTGGGGATGCTGTCTAGTCCAACATCTATGGAAAGCGATATGGAGATTCCTTCAAAATCTGGAAATTGATCTCCCATTCGACCCAGCTATTCCACTCCTAGGGATAAACCCTAAGAACACAAGAATACAATATAAAAACCCCTTCCTCACACCTATGTTTATTGCAGCACTATTCACAATAGCCAGGCTCTGGAAACAACTAAGATGCCCTTCAACAGACGAATGGCTAAAGAAACTGTGGTATATATACACAATGGAATATTATGCAGTGTCAGGAGAGATGAAGTCATGAAATTTTCCTACACATGGATGTACATGGAATCTATCATGCTGATTGAAATAAGTCAGAGAGAGAGAGAGAGAGAGAGAGAGAGAGAGAGAGAGAGAGAGAGAGAGAGAGAGAGAGAGAGAGAGAGAGAGAGAGAGAGACGCAGAATAGTCTCACTCATCTATGGGTTTTAAGAAAAATAAAAGTCATTTTTGCAACAATCCTCAGAGACAATGAGAGGAGGGCTGGAACTTCCAGCTCACTTCATGAAGCTCACCACAAAGAGTGGTGAGTGCAGTTATAGAAATAACTACACAGAAAACTACCATAATCAAGTGAATGAATGAGGAAACTGGAAAGCCTGTCTGGAGTACAGGTGGGGGTGGGGTGGGATGGAGGGAGATTTGGGGCATTGGTGGTGGGAATGTTGCACTGGTGAAGGGGGGGTGTTCTTTACATGACTGAAACCTAATCACAATCATATTTATAATCAAGATCTTTAAATAAAGAAAAATAAATGCATACCTTTATTAAAGACAAAAAATAAAATTATAACACTGAAATATTTATAGGAAATATAATAAAATAATATCAGAACTAGATTATATATTTTATAATATTCTTTTTTGCATAGTATTACAGATTCTCATCTCTTCTTGAGTGCTTAGATTGTTTCCAAATCTTTGTTTATTGTGAACAACCAATCTATAAACACAGGAGTGCAAATATCTTGTAGAAAGATAATTTGAGACTGTTGGGATTGATTGTCAAGAAGTAGGAATGGCAGGACAGATTTCAGTTCAGTATTTAATTTATCTCCATTGTGTTACACTTATTTAGTACAGATCACAACTGTTTGGCACTTTCCTGGCTTTGCTGACTATGTTTTATGGCCTAATCATTGTAATAATAACTTCCAATTTTCCAGCATATTTTACCACATGAATTAATATTATTTTTATTCTTGGCAAGCTAACCATTCTGTAAATTTTTACAATTTTCTGAGTCTGTGTAACCTAAGTGTCACTCAAATTCTACTAACCAAAAGGTAGGACTTAGTAATTATTAGCTACTCATGTCTTAATTTCTGTTATTTTTTTCTAATTAAAATACTGAAGAAAACTTACTAAATATAATTTAAAGTGTTTTGTTTGTTAATTGTCTTATCTCAGTTAATTTTAATGGTTAATCTCAGTTAATTTCTAAAGTAATTTAGAAGTACTTTAGAGAAGTTTTATATTTGAAGAAAAATTGAAAGGAGAGTACTGAATTTCCATACACTACTTCACCTCCCTCACAATAGTTTTATTTCTTAGTATTTTAACTAGTGTGATACATTGTTGATAACTAATGTACATGGTTCATATTAGAATTCATCTGTGACATTCATTGTATGCCATAGGACAAATAAATAATGTAGTGAAACTATCAAGTAGTTTTATATAGATTAGTTTTACTACCTTAAAGTTCATCAGTGCTATACCTATTAATTCCTCCTCTAAGTTTCTGCTTTTGCCTTTATCTAAATGCCATGTATTTAATATAAAATAGTATGAAGCATTTTTATATTGGCCTCTTTAACTCCAAGCTTTCTATGTTCCTCCATGTATTCTAATCAGCTTGATAGCTTCTTTTTTTGACTGAATAATAAATAGCTCATTGTCTGAATGTACTAATATTGATCACTTCATCTATTGAATGTTATGTTAGCAGTTTTCAAGTTTGAGGACTTATAAAAATATCCCCTTTAAACATGCATGAATATGTTTCCGATGACAAATTGTCTTCCTAAGTATCACATCCTCATCAGCATTTGGAG
Organism: Suncus etruscus; assembly: GCF_024139225.1. Lineage (NCBI taxonomy): Eukaryota > Metazoa > Chordata > Mammalia > Eulipotyphla > Soricidae > Suncus > Suncus etruscus. Next base: position 13,696,954 of record NC_064849.1, read on the forward strand.
TTGTTAATCACATGAAATTTGAGCTATTCTAATGGGTATGTAGATATGGCATTATTATTTTAATTGGTAACTGTCTAATGATATATGGCATTGAGCATCTTTCATATGACTTTGTATCTGTATCTGTAAGGATCGTTTTCTCATTTGTTAGGTGAGTTATAGTCGGTCTGCTGGTATTTTTCTGAGTTCTAACTATTATTACTATGTTTTGGGTACCAGTTCTTAATAAAATATGGTGTTTTGCAAATATTTTCTCCCACTCAACGGACTTTTCATTCTTTACATTTTTAACCACCTGTTAAAATGCAGGAATCTTTAAATATGCAAGTTATGTTTTTCTCATGTGTTGTGCCTTTAAGGCTTAAAAAAGTCATCGACAAACCCAAGGTAATATATATTTTTGTATTCTATGTTTAGTTTTTTTGTCTTGAGATCTTTGCGAAAAGTAAAGTCTGTGTGTATAGATTTTTTTTTCAACTGTAGATGATCTGGCCTCCTAGCAACATTTATTTCAAAGGAATATCTTTTTTTTTCTTTATCTTGACCCACTCAACAAAGGTGAATCAGTTAATTTTGTTAGGAAGTGGCAAGCTATTTATTTATGAATGTTAATATTCTGCTCTATTCATTTATTGCTTATTTTAGGTCCAGTATCAATAATTATTATCAGTGTATAATGTCAATCTTTTAGCTGTTCTCCTTTGATTTAGTTTTATTTTGAATCTCTTTTGAATCTTTATATGAATCATTTAAATTTTTTATTCTATTTTAGATAGTCTCATTAAATTATTAATGATTAAATACTAATAATTAGGGGCTGGAGCAATAACACAGCACTAGGGCCTTGCATGTGGCTGAATTTGGTAACCCATATGGTTCCCTAAGCTTGCCAGGAGCGATTCAGAGTGCAGAGCCAGGAGTAATCCATGAATGCTGCTAGGTGTGAACCAAAATAAACAAAAAATAAAATAAAAAAAGTTAAAAAGAAAAATACCTTTAAAAACACTAATAATTAAAATAGTTAAAATAGAATTAATTATGTAAAGTTTATGTAAAAATTACTGAACTTTATCACCACATTTTTGTCCATGATACAATGACAATGTTCTTGTCATTTTTAGAACAATCATACATAAACTTTATCCTTTCCCCATTTGTTTTGCAAATGCATTTGTAATTAAAGGCTAAAATTTTGTCACCATTAAATACTTTTCAATAATATTTCCTGGTTTTGTTATCTATTTCCACAGATGAATGAAGCAATTTGACATTTCACTAATTTATATCATTTAGCATGGCATCTGTAAATTTTATTCACATTGCAAAATTTCATGTTCTCATATCCCTCTCCATCAGTTTATTTTGGGATATTTAGGTTTCTTTTATATACTGACTATTGTACTAAGCACTGAAAAGTAATAAGCATACACATACATTTTTTAAATCAGTGCTTGTGTTTTGGTGATAGATGACAAGAAGTAAAATTACTGATCTGTTTGCTAGTTCTCTTCTTTTTAAATAAATTCTTTAATTGGGTAATGATGAGATAAACTGTCACAAAGTTATTTATGGTTGAGTTTCATTTTTATTATGTAAAACACCCTTCACCAGTGTACATTTCTCACCACAATGTCCCCAGTTTTCCTTGCATCCCATCCCCTGCACTCTCCCTGCTTTCTGGCCCTTGTTTGTATTGCTTCTGCGTATTATTAACACACCATCTTTTCTATATCCCACAAGTGAATGTGATCATTTTATGTCTCTGTCTATCCCTTTCTCTCTGACTCATTTGGCTCACCATAATACTCTTCATATCCATCCATTGTAAAAGTAAATCTCGGGATTTCATTTTCAAAAGAGTTGTATGGTATTTAATTGTTTTTCAGAAAGGCAGAATCAGTCAACATTCTCACCAGAGGTAATAGAGAATCTCATTCTCTTCGCATCTGCACCAACACTGGTTTTTCTTGTTCTTTTTAATGTGTTGATTTGCATCTTCCCAATGATTAATGACTTGGAACATTTTTTCATGTGTCCATTAACTATTGGCTAATAGTTTTATTTGTATTTCTTCTTTGAGAAAGTTTCTGTACATTTATTTCCATTTTTTGTATGGGGATAGATTTATTTCAAGTTCTTTCAGTGCTTTATATACTAGATATTAACACTTTTCAGATAGATATTGGGTGTAAAGTTTCTTTTATTCTGTGAGTAGTCTTTGTATCCTAATCACCAATCAACCAAATCACCAATAAAACAAATCAGTTGCTTTGAGATGCAGAAGCTTCTTCATTTAATATAGTCCCATTTGTTAATTTTTCCTTCTACTTTCTTGGTCACTGGCATATTATTAAAGATGTCTTTGTTATTAATGTTATGGAGAGATGTGCTATGTTTTCCCCTGTGTACCTTATGGTTTTAGGTCTGATATCAAGGTCTTTAGCCCATTTTTATTTAATTTTTATTTTTTAGCTCATTTTTAGTTGTGCATGACATTAAAGAGAGTACACCTTTTTTGCAGAGTTGACTTGTTTCTCAATACCACTTGCTGAAGAGGCTTTCCTTGCTCCACTTTGTACTTCTTTCTCCTTTATTAATTATTAAACAATCATATACCTGAGAGGCAGACTCAGGATATTCAAGCTTATTCCATCAATCTAAAGGTCTGTCTTTATTACCATGCTGTTTTAATGTCTACCACAATATAGTGTGAGTTGAATTTAGGAAAAGCAACCCCCAAGGACTTCTTTAAATATACATAATATACATGGAGGGTTTTTTTTTTCTACTTGAATTTCAGAATTGTGTTATCTATTTCTTTGAAAATTTCATGAGTACTCATAGGAATTGCATAAAATGCTTTGGGAAGTAATGCCATTTTGATAATCCCAATTCATAAGCAAGGTACATGTTTCCATTTATTTGTATTCTCTTTTATTTCTCTTTTAATGTAAATAATTATTTAAGCACTATGATTACAAGCATGTTTGTAGTTGGGTTTCAGTCATAAATAGAATAACCCCCTTCACCAGTGCAACATTCCCACCACCAATGCCTCTGCTCCTCCCCGGCCTTGCTTTTATTTGCGACAGTCATTTCACTTCTCTCATTCTTTAACATTGTCATGCTAGTTGTTAGAGTAGTTATTTCCCTAATCACGTGCCCCACTATTTATGGTGAGCTTCAAATTGTGAACTGGTCCTTCCAGTCCTTCCAGCCCTTAACTCTATTGTCTCTGGGCCTTATGACAGTAATGTCCTCAATTTTTCTAAAACCCATAGATGAGTGAGACTATTCTGTGTCTATCTCTCTCCCTCAGACTCATTTCACTCAGCATAATAGATTTTTATGTACATCCATGTATAGGAAAATTTCATGACTTCATCTTTCCCGATGGCTGAATAATATTCCATTGTGTATGTACCACAGTTTCTTTAGCCATTCATCTGTTGAAGGGCATCTTGGTTGTTTCCAGAGTCTGGCTATTGTAAATAGAACTGAAATAAATATAGGTGTGAGGAAGGGATTTTTGTATGGTATTTTTTGTGTTCCTAAGGTATATACCTGGAGTGGAATAGCTGTATCATATGGGAGTTCAATTTCTAGTTTTTTTGAGGAATCTCCATACAGTTGTATGGTGTACTATGTTGATTGTTTTATGGATGTTAAGCCATCCTTTCATTTCTGGAATGAAACCTACTTGGTCATGGTGGATGACCTTCTTGATGATGCTGGTTTTGAGTCTGTGAAGTTTCTTAGCTATTGTTTATCTGTGAAGCTATGTAATTTTACTTCAAACCTAAAATGTGAATTTTTCTGAGTGCAATATTCTAGGCAAAGCATTTATTTCATTGAGTTTTGTCGCTATATCCCACCTCTGCCTTCTAGCCTTGAGTGTTTCTGGTGACAGGTCTGCAGTAAATTTCAAGAATGCTCCTTTGAATGTAATTTCCCTTTTTGATCTTACTGCTTTTAGTATTCTAACCCTACCTGTGGGATTTGTCATTGTGCTTAGGCTGTGTCTTGAGGTACTTTTTCTTGGGTCTATGTTAGCTGGTAGTCTTGGGGCATGCAGGATTTAGTTGCATGTATTCTTTACCTCTGGTAGTTACTCTGTTATGATGTCCTTGACTGTTGATTTTTCCTGGGGATTTTCTTCCTGGGTCTCTGGGACTCCAATGTTTCTTAAGCTGTTTCTGTTGAGCTTGTCAAAGACTTCTATTTTCCTCTGTTCGCATTCTTTGAGTAATTTTTTTTCATTGTCTGATCATTTGCTTTTAGGCTTCTTTCCAATCTTTCCTGCTGTATATAGTGGTTATGCATCTCATCTTCTAGCTCACTGATTCTGTCCTGAGCTGCTGTTACCCTGTTGGTGAGTCTTCCATTGAGGTTTTCAATTTGTCTACTGAGATTTTGAGACCTATTATTTCAGTTTGGAGTTTTCTGATTTCTATCTTCATATCCTCTTGATTCTTATTAGTTTTCCATTCAACTTGATCTATGCTTTGAGTTCTGTGAACATCTTCCATATTTCTTTTCTAAACTCTATATCTGAGAGACTAACTAGGTGGTTGGCCATTTTTGGTTCATCAGATTTACCATCTTTGTACTCTATGCCTGGTGTTGGCCTACGTTGTTTTCCCATTGTCTCTCTTGTATTGTGACTATTTCTACGTGTTGTGGTGGTATTTTTTGGCTAGATGATGCATGAGGCTCTGGCTCCACCATCCTTAGAAGACGAGCCCTCAGGGACGAATGCAGAAGATGATCAAAATGTCAGGCTGAAGCAAAGCAGAGAAAAGGCCCAAGATGTCTGCCGTGCATCTGAGACACAGCAGAAATCCTCTTTTATTTCATGAATCACTGTTTAGTAGTTTTCTCTGCATAGGTATTTCACCTCTTTATTTAAGTTGATTCCAAGGTACTTAAATTTCTGAGACAAAATTGTGCATGGAATTGTTTTTAAATACCTCTTCCTTCTATTTTATTTGTATATAGAAAATAAATGGATTTTTGCATATTAATTTTGTAGCATGCCACTTTCAAGGCAAACATCCTATCCACTGTGCTATTGCTATGGCCAAAACTACCTTCTTGATTCACTAGTTTGGTGTGGTTCTGTGTTGATTTCCTCATGTGATCTTTGCAATGCAGTGTGTGTGTGTGTCTGTCTGCCTCAGTGCCTAGAAGAAATGCATGGCTATGGAGTGAAGCAGATGACCTCAATAATCTCAGATGAAATTGTATTTTCTGAGTCAGAAAGTGGACCCTACTGCTATTCTTTCTGTTAACCTGTTTCTTGGGACTATGTGGCTGGACAGCTGGGGTGGCTGAAATACCCCACCCCATCCTCTTTTCCTGGTGCTTCTCTTTCTCTTAGGGTGCACTGGTATAGAGTCAAAATGGCTCTTCTGAGTCAAAAAAAGGATGTGCTATTTTCACTGGTGTGAGATGATATCTCATTGCTTTGATTTGATTTTCCTTGATAATATGTGAAAATGAAAAATGGACATCTGGGGCCGGAAAGATAGCATGGAGGTAAGGAGTTTGCCTTGCATGCAGAAGGTTGTTGATTCAAATCCCAGCATCCCATATAGTCCCCTGAGCTTGCCAAGAGCGATTTATGAGCATAAAGCCAGGAGTAACCCCTGAGCATGCTGGGTGTGACCCAAAAACCAAAAAAAAAAAAAAAAATTTGGATTTTTTTTCAGGGAAGTATACATTCATCTCAATTCCCTATATATTGTTTAGACTTTTTGATGAGTTATTGAATTTTCTGAGTGTTTTACATATCTTGTAAATTGATACTTTATTTGGTGTACTGTGTGTGAATATTTCCTCTCATTCAGTGGGGTATCATTTTATTTTAGCTTGATTAACTTTTACCATGCAAAATATTTTAAATTTGGTATAGTCCTATTTGTTTCTCTTCATTTTGTTGTATTTCTTTCTGAAGTGAAACTATTAATGAAACTTCTGAGGTTCACATCCTAAAGATATTTGGCTTTTATTTTTCTTCAATGCATTTTGTGGATTCTGAGCTAATCTTGAATTCACTTTGAAATAACTTTTTTATATGATGATCATTTATTGAGACTTTCCTTGTTTTATTTCATACAGCACATCCCATGTTATAGATTAATTTTGCGTACATCTGAAGGTGTATATAAGGTTTCTCAGTATTTTAACTGGTTTTGGAGTCTGTCATTCAAATACCACTAGTTCTTATTGCAATTATTTTGTAGTACAATTTAAATTCAGAAAACACAGCAACTCAATTTTTCCATTTTGTTAAGCTATTTTCATTTGTTAGCTATTTAGGGAGTTTCTTGATCTTATATACTTTTCTTTGTTGAGTTTGTTCTATGCCTTTGAAAAATGTTTTTGTACTTTTGATATTAATTGCATTGAATCTCTTAAGGAATGATTTCTAACATGGTAATACTAAAGTCCATGATCATGTGAAAATTTCCATTTCCTAGTGTCCTCTTTTATTTCTTTTCAATAGTGACTTATGATTTTTAAAGTAAGTTTTCAAATTATTTAAGTTTATTCCTAGGAATTTTTTGTCTTTTGACACTATTTTAAAATAATTTATCATAATTATTTCTTTCTCTTTTGGTTTATTATTTCAATAGGGAAATAAAACATATTTTTATGCTCAGTTTTCAGCTGGCTATCTTGTGCAAATTGTTTTTCTGAAGTTCTTTTAGTGAATTAAATTAGCGATTTCTTAATATATTATCATATAAACTGAAAATAGTGATGTAACTTCTTATTTTTAATTAGTACCAGTTTTGGCAATTACTTTCAAAACTATAAACTAAAAAATTGAAAAGGGGGCCCAGAGCACTCCACATGCCAGGATTTCGTAGGCTTTTGACTGGTATGATGGGGGCTCTGGGCAGGACAGCTAGCCATAGGACCCCTGGGCTGACCACTTAGTCCAGGCGAGCATGATTCCCCCCACACCAGGTGGGTCTTCAGGGCCACGCCTGGTTAATCGGGCCCTGGGGGGAGGGGGTGAGAAATTCCTCCCTAGGCATCCAAAAACTACAGAGGCTCGGCTGGGCCCAGAACACTCCGAATGCCAGGATTTCTTGGTGTGTTTGCCTGGTATGTTGGGGGCTGTGGGCAGGACAGCTAGCCATAGGACCCCTGGGCTGACCACTTAGTCCAGGGGAACAAGATTCCCCCCACACCAGGCGGGTCTTCAGGGCCACGCCTGGTTAATCGGGCCCTGGGGGGAGGGGGTGAGAAATTCCTCCCTAGGCATCCAAAAACTACAGAACCGCGCGGGGGCGTGTACTTCATGTACTTCATGTATTCAGAATATTCCTTATTCTTATGTTATATTTTCCGTATACAGAATGTTTATTTTGTATTCTCCCCTTTCCCACACCCCTACAAAGCTCATTTTTACTCCTTAACTCTCTAACCCCCTCTAAAACATCACTAACCTAGTTTACTCTTTTTAACTTCAGTAGTGTACCATCGTAATCACAGTCCAAAGCTCTGCATTGTGTGTGACAACCCCAAACTCTTTCAAGATACATAAAATGGACACGTATTTCTTTAGAATATTTTGTTTTTTATCTGACAGCTATAATTCTTACTAAATGTTGTCTTATACAGTGATGATTCTAACCACTTTTTATCTTCTCTTTTTGAGCTGTTTAACAAGGAATTTTGGTGGAAGAGTCCCCCAGTTTAATGCTTATGCTTGAACCATGTCATGGGAATCATTGTAATTGTTCTTATGGCCCCCATATGCGCCAATAACACCATGTGGCATTGCTTCTTATTTGCATAGGCACATTAAAATGGGAAAATAGTATAAATACAAATAAGATCCTATCTAATAGAGATTGGAACACACAGATCTTGTAGTGCAAAGGGACCTTACACCCTGAACATTGACATAACGACCTGGCACAGACCTCAGAAGAAAGGGCATATTCCATTCTCCCCTGAACCAGGAAAGCCATCCACGAAACATCCAGGCTGGTCTATAACATCACCTGAAAGCAATCCTCTACCACAGAAGACCTACACTGCTCAGACTTCGACCTGCGCAAAAGAGACTTCCCTTAACACTGAGAAGACTTAACAACAACAATAACCTGCTTACAGGACAGGGCTCCCTGCATTGCCCTTTGATTGTGAGGTGAAAGGAGAGGATGCTCCACGTCCTGACTTCAATGTAAGATATGCAGATTCCAGGATCTTTAATACAGAAACATGATACCAACCACAGAGACTGTGTGAAAAATAAAAGTGTGTTGGCACTACAGACAATGTATTGGATTGGACGATCTAGCTTGCCTGGAGCCTAGACTTGGTCTTGTGCCAGGAAACTTCAGGGGTCTGGTCTCTTTGTACTTAGGCCAAGGTTATTTCTTTCCATGTCCCTCATATTTTGGTGGGCCTATGCAAACAACAATTGCCACTCTAACACCATTCTTACTGTGCTCCTTTGACTCTAATCCTTAAAAAGAACTCACTTAAAATTTGAGGTTAACTTAAGCTAATATGCATGTTACGTAAGTTTTATGGCTTTAGATTGCCTTGTGTACTGTTAAGAAATATTATAATGTGTTACAATCTGGGGACTTGAGGGACAAAGTAATTGTACATGGATTCTGTCTTATTTATCTTAATGTTCTTTGGCTGAAATTTCAAAGTTAAGATATCAGCAAGGGGACTTCTGAGAATTATGTTATGGGTGATTGTCCTTCCACTGTAACTTTACCTTGTCCTCTTTCTTTGCACCCTTGTTCTCATAATTAAAAATAAAAATTAAAAAAAATTGAAAAGGATAATATTCTAATATCTCTAATTTAGAAAGATAGCTTTCACCATTGTATATAATGCTGCCTGTGGGTATATTATAAATGGTTATTTTTATGATGTGCTATTTTCCTCTATACCTAATCTGTTGAGAGCTTTATCTTAAATAAAGGTTTAATATTGTCAAATTTTATTTCTGCTTTTATTGATAAAATAAATGTTTTTATTTATTACAGAATAATAAATAAAAATAATAAAATAAATAAAAATTAATTTTATCAATTATTTACTCTAAAATAAAAATAATATTATTTCCATTAAACTTATGTTGAAATGATATACGTGCATTTCATTAATTTATTATTTTATATTGAGCTATAACTGAATCATGTCTATTGTGAATGCCATTTGGTCATATTATATAATCCTTTTGATTTGATATAGTGTTTCATTTGGTCCACTAAGGCTTTGTGGAGGATATTTGATCAATGCTATTAAGAATACAGGTGTATAACTTTTCTTTTTTAGTAATATATCTCTATGCTTTTATTTTTAGAATAACGGGTTCATAAAAATGATTAAGTAGGATTCCTCTTCAATAGTTTGAAAGATCTTCAAACATATCAGCAGTAAGCCTTTAAAGGTTTAAAATAATTTACAAGTAAGCCCATTTGGACTTGGGATTTTTAGGGGAGAATAAAAAAATTATTTAAATAATTATTAAAAATTTTACTTTTAGTCTGAGGAGCAGTGTACCCAGGAGTTGCTTCAGCTGTCATCTCTACTGGGCTTTACTGTGAAGCTGTGAATTTGGGCTATTTGCATGTTGGCAGATGTAGTACATTTTAATTTTGTTTTAATTAGTTTTTTAAATTTTTCTCAAATGATCTTTTCAAGTATATTTATTTTCTTTTCATCTTTATTTTTACATAAAATATCAATAAAATTGTTGCTATAATTTTTTCCAGGCATATTGAAAAGTCTGTTCTGTGAATCTTTCTGGACTTTTGACACTCTCTGTTGACATGGCTCAGTGCTCTAATTTTTTTTTGATGGTTCCTAATATTCAAAGGGTGAGACTCTGGCCACTCACCGCTCCTGGGCTTCTCTCATCAGAATATGGGATTAAAGGGGCCGGAGTGGTAGCGCCGCAGTAATGCGTTTGCCTTGCATGTGGCTGACTTAGGACGGACCTCGGTTCGTCCTATATGGCCCCCCAAAGCCAGGAGTAATTTCTGATTTCTGAGCTTATATCCAGGAGTAATCTCTGAGTGTCACTGGGTGTGGCCCCCAAAAAGCAAAAACCAAATATATATATGAGTTCCATATTAGATAAGAACTTGTTTCAAAACAAAAACAAACAAAAACCAACGGAATATGGTCTTAAAACAAACTCCTTCTAGTCTACTTATTAATGTAGGCAGTTTTGCATAGGGGCAAGGCTCTGTCTGCAGCTCCCCTGAGAAGGTGACAAGGCCAGGCCTAGGGATACGTACTCCTGGGATATTTCTACTGTATTGTGTGGTTGTTGGTACAGAGAGTTTGACTCAATATGTGACTGGGTTCTATCTGATATTTACTTGCTCTGTTACTGGACTTGGTGTAGGATGACTTGTCTGGTGTTTTTACAACTACACTAGGCATTTGTCAATGCTGATGATCAATCTCCATCTGTGACTTCAGAGTAGATGCAGGGAATACTAGACTAGGGATCCTGTGAACAGGAAAGGCAGGTCTCTGGCTGTGACAGTACACTTAATTTGGAACACTAGGCTGGGAAGGGCAGTAACATTCAGGCAATCATTAGTGTGCAGGATGAAGCTTGGTCAGCATTTCCATATATAGTAATAAATTATTCACACAATATATTTCTTGGGTTTCTTTTGATCATAATGAATATCAAGACAGAAAGAACAAACAATAATATTAAATATTCATATCAGTGATTCTCCACATTTTTTCAAATATTCATTGATCTCTTTTATTGTTGATTATATTAAGGTAACATCTTAAATACTGTTAAAGATTATGGCCTATGAAAAATATATTATTTTTATATTTAAATATCATAGTTTATGTGATATTACATTCATTATTTTTATAGTTGTGGAGTAGGATACAAATATATCCACCATTATACTATGTCCCCTTTCTTCTTTTCTTCTTCATTAACTCAGACCCAGGTTCTCTTATCATGTTTCAGGATTTACTTTCTTTAGATATTGTCTAGTACCTTTCTGTGTTTTTTATAGTTGGCCTACAGACAAGATCACCTCATGCTTCTCTTCTAATATTTCAGTTATTTTATATAGCATGGCATCTTCCAATACCATTCAGGTTGTAGTGAACTGCATTTTTTTTTCTTTTCTGACCATTGAAAAATATTTTATTCTATGTCTATTATTTTATATATATATATACGTAGACATATATGTATAATACAATTTACCTACTCATCTGTTATTGGGAATTGGAGCTGTTTCCAGATCTTGACTATTATAAGTATTGCTGAAATTGACATAAATGAACAATGTCATTTTAGAATACTGTTTTTTTGTTCTTTAGTTAAATTTTCAGAACTGGCATGCCAAGGTAATACTTAAATTATATTTGTAAATTAAAAAACAATAATATCTTATTTATGCACCATGGTTACAAACATGTTTATAGTTGGGTTTCAGCCATAAAATATACACCCCTTTACCAGTGTGACCTTTCCCAACAACAATGTCCTTCATTTTCCTTCTCTTCCACCCCTGCCTCTCTTATAGACAGGCATTTTATTCCTCTTCCTCACTATCATTATCATGATAGTTGTTAGTGCACAATTTCTCTAAATGAGCTCACCACTCTTTGTGGTAAGCTTCATAGCATGGGCTGGTCCTTCTGGCCTTCATCTCTATATCTATGGATATAATTAATATGTTTATTTCCCTATGTTAAAAGTAGAATAGTTGTATTTTATTTTGTTCTTTGAATTTTATAATTCCTTAGAAATTTTATCATATCATTACAAAACAATGGGCATAAATCATGCATATTTTCGAATTCCATGATGCTGTGCAGAAGATAATTTAGTTTTGACCTCCTATTACAATTGAGTCCATGTCCCATGATAACTTAGCACAGGAGAGTGCAGCTAAATGTTACAAAGACATATCTGCTTTTATTTTTCTGACATCTTAGATGGTTTCATCTCTGATTAATGTAATCAGATTTACTGCCTATGGACTTGCACATGTTATTTAATGTCCTTTAAAATCATTAAAAACTCTAAGAATCCAACTAGAGTGACAGAGAAGTGCATGTGAAAGTACTTGTAAACTGTGGAATACCATAAAATATGAGCTATGGATAATAGCTAATTATTACTGATAATATTGGGTAGGTGTTGGAATAGTAGAATTAGAGGCAGAGACTGACTTGAGAAACTGTGGCCTTTATTGGAGAGTGTTCCCTATAATAGCCACAAGAGATTACAGATGGCAACAGTCTGGTTCTTTAGGAAGAGATATGTTTAAGACTCAGAATCACACATAGCCAGAACCTCTTATGACAGTTCTAATTCTTGTATTTCTTTTGTAATTTATACAAGTTCCCATCCCAGTTTTTTAATGATAAAATATAGATGTTCACCATCCTCATTTCATCAGCAGTGGTAACATTTGCAGTTATCAGAATTCTTGGGCATTAATAGATTTGCACTTCAGGTTCTGGTACACTAAGGTAGAACAATCACTGTTTTGTCTTTGATTTTCAGACACAGGAAATGATTAGTAAATCACACCACTAAAGGTTAAAAGGAAGAATGCACATTCAACCTTAGGAGGAATGCCTGGTCTGAAATAAGACCTCAAATATATTTGTCGAAATCTATTTTGCTGTCATAAAAAGGAGTTGTTGTGTATGTGACCTCTAAGGAATATTGACAGAAAGTGTGGAATTAGGCAGTCAACCCTGTCCAGAAAATTCCCTGTCACAGCTTCCTGGCCTACATTATTTTCCTTATCATGATTTTCATGTGCATACACATCATACCAAACACATAATAACAAGTCACACATATTTACCCATGAACAATCTATGTCACATAATAAACACCCACCAAACAGAAACCCACCCATGCAATACACATATATATAACATACACATATACTACACAAATATTACATACATATACCCCCATACACACCCTGCATGGCATATATACATGTTACACCACACTACACATATCACAAACACTTAAACACTGAACCATATTTCCAGACTCAATTAAGTACTCCTTTGTGCTTCTGAATCCCTATGATTCATTTTTCTGAAGATCTTATAAAGAAACTGAAAGATGTTAAATCCCACAAAATAGATAATTTTTTGTTTATTTTTGTAAATCCATTTATAATACATGGACCATAGTGATTTGTAAGTTAAAATGACAGATTCTTTGAGAGGAATAAGGGTGAAGCATAAAGAGAAAATAGTTTTAATTTTATATATTTAGTCATCTATTAGCCAGATTTCATTGAGTGCTTTATTACATATAGCCCTTTTTTCCCCACTCAAAGTGGTGGGATCCACTTTGAGTTAGTTATAGATACAACTAAAAAAAAAATTAGTCCAATGGCTTTGCAAGAAACCCATCCAGATTTGATCTTCAGTTAACGCACATGGTCTGCCAACCCACTAGGAATGATCCTTGAGTGCAGTGCTAGGAGTGAGCTCTAGAACTGCTAGGTGGCTCAAAACAACACCAACAACAAAACAAAAACAAAATAAAAAACCCAAAATCGAAACAAAAAGAATTAGGTAATGAACAAAGAACTTAGTGACAGCAAATATTAAAATTAATTTGACAAACATAGCAAAAGAATTGCTTTTAGCAATATTAGGACAAGTGTGAAGTTCATTGCTATGGAAACTAAAGAAAGGGTGATATTAATTTAGGTCAATCATTCAAAGCTCTATTCTCACTTAAGAAAAGATACAGGCTGTAAAACATTTTTAATAAAATGACTTTCCTAGTGGAAAGAAACTATGTCTTCATTTCTTTGTATCCCTTATTGGTTCCCACTGGCAAAATTAGGCAAAGTTAGTGGAAGGGATATTGTTAAATACATTAAACATTGGAGCACAGGCACAAATAAGAAAAGTCCACGGCAGCCTCTCCTTTTACTACACAATAAAACTATAAATCATTTTCCGTAACTATAATTTTGTTAGTTTAATAATATTTTATCCTTTAAAGAATAAAATATATAACCTTTTAAAATTAGCTTCCCCCTACTCATGTAACATGGTTCCCTTGAAGTTTAATAAAATATTCATAGAACAATAGTTTCTCTTTTTTGTAATATTATTTCAGAATAGAGTTGTATTGCTGTTTAACCATTTACTTGTCAGAGAGCAATTGAGTACTTCCAAGCTTGAGATTTTGTAAACCAAATCCTTGAGATTCTATATTTGACCCAAGAATTATTGAGAAATATCCTACTATGCTATGCAAGGACCCTAGCCGTTATAATAGAGGGGCACTGACTCCTCTATTTAAATTTTACATGTGAAAATTTTTCTTATTATGTTTAATATATATTTTCCATTTGTATCTATTCTGATTAGGAAACATACTTTTCATGATTTCAATTACTTTTATGTTTAAGATTTAGAATATGTTGCACCCCTATAAAATATTTAAGCATACTTGGACATATTGCTATATAAAAATGGTACTTTATTTAGGAAAAATTTCATGATTTACTGGCACTAGATTTAATATATAAGCTGCTGTTGTTGAACTATTCTAGAAATATAAGGTAAGTCCTTTTAGTATGATGTTATTATGATCATTTCTCTGTCCAATATTTCCATCAGTTGCTAAAAAATTTGAACATAAAACTCCCAACTATAATTACACATTATTCTATTTCTCTTTAAAGTTCTGTTTTTACTTCATGTATGCTGAAGTTGGTGTTGGCTAAATCCACTTTTGTAATTCTCTAAAAACTTGCTGATATTAAACTCTTATCCTGTTCTTTTGGCCAGCTTCGTAATTTCTTGGTTGGTTATGTTTCAGATAAGAAAGGTGACTCTCATGAAAATTAAGTAGTGGTACAAGTAGCTTGTGAATTCCTTTGCAAGTGACTAATGTTAAGAGGAAAAGGAGGTAGCCTCATAAAACAGTGCTTCCACCTCTCTGCTCAGCCCAACTCAGTCATCCAGGAAAATGCCTGGCATGGGTTAGGACTATTAAAAGATGGTTATGAGCTCTTATGAGTCATGAATGGTAGTATCCCACCAGCCCTATGAAACAGTTATAAATCTATACCTGAAATCTAGCAGGTTTCTGAAATATGTGAATTGATTCCACCACATGAATTCTGCTGATCTGTGAACTAAGGCTGGACTGAGGAATTTTATTTATATTTTTGTTTGTTTTGGTTTGGTTTTTGGGTCATACCCAGCAAGCACTCGGGGGTTACTCCTGGCTCTATGCTCAGAAATGACTCCTAACAGGTTGGGGACCATATGGGATGCTGGGATTTGAACCACCATCCTTCTTTTTGTTTTTGTTTTTGGGACATACCTGGTGACAGTCAGGGGTTACTCCTGGCTATGCGCTCAGAGAACTTTGACATCTCTGAATTTTGAAAGAACAGCCTGTTGTTTTATTGGCCCACAATATGCCCCTTTGAAACTTGTAGTCTCTGCTAGTGACTCAGAAAATTTGGGGGTTGTTGTTATTATTTTTCAGCAATGACTGTTTATATTTTCTGACTGAGGAAGATTGGTGACTCTTTCCATGCCTTGGCCTGCAAAGAATTTTAAACAATATACTGACTCTGTCTGAAAAGCATTTGCAAACTGCATTTGAATTTAAAATAGTGTGATGGAAGATGGAAAATAGAAAATTCTAAATGGATTCTCCCTTCTCTATTGGTGAGCTAACTGCAGGAAGGCCCAGGCAATAAGGGAGGGGGATCAAATTACTGTGGTAATTTGGTGGGCCCCTGAGCAATAGGACAACAAATAGGGCGTTTGCCTTGCAAGCAGATCATCTGGGTTTGAGCCTTAGCATTCCTTATGGTCCCCTGAACCTGCAAGGAGCATTTCTGAGCACAGAGCCAGTAGTAACTCCTGAGTGCTGCCTGGTGTGACCTCAAAGCAAACAAATCAAATTTAGTTTTATTGAATCAGCACTATTATCAACCTTACTCCAAGTCCTGTGTTTATGAGATTTATATGACCCTGTTTTTACCAAATTTATGTGTCTTATCCCAACATGTTTGAGCAACATATCACTCAATATCATACATATTTCCTGACCCTGCACATACTTTCCTCACTCCAGCTACAAGTGCAGATCTCTATAAAAGTGTGACCTTTCCTTAAAAAGGTTCTCAGCCTATTTAGTGCAAACATAGCTGAGCCTGTCAGAGTAAATAAAAATGGTTCCCCTTTGCATACCCTCTGAGATCCTTCTTGTTTCTTCAAGGAGGTTCTCTTTACAGCAACAGTCACAGAGTGATAGAAATTCTAAGGTGGGATTAAGTGTCTTCTGAAAACGAATAAGGGGAAACTGAGGGATCTACTTCAATTCACTTTATTACTTCACTGAATCAAAAGAACACTATCATTTATGTGGTGTAATATTTTAGGAATGCCCATAAGCCAGAAAATTGGGTGGTACAAAGTTCTTTATTAGAAACTTGCTTATAAGGGGCCAGAGAGATAGCATGAAGGTAAGGCATTTGCCTTGCATGCAGAAGGACGGTGGTTCGAATCCAGGCATCCCATATGGTCCCCCGAGCCTGCCAGGAGCGATTTCTGAGTGTAGAGCTAGGAGTAACCCCTGAGCACTGCAGGGTGTGACCCCCCCCAAAAAATAAAAAAAAAAACTTGCTGGCAAGCACGGGAGACCATATGGGACGCCGGGATTCGAACCGATGACCTTCTGCATGAAAGGCAAATGCCTTACCTCCATGCCATCTCTCCGGCCCCACTTACAAATATTTTAAGACACTGGAACTTAGGGGTTTTATTTTTATGTTTCATTGACTGCCTTTGATTACCATTCTAATTATATTGTAAACAAACTCAGATTCCCAGAAAGTAGAAACTTCAATGTAATTTCAAGGTAAAGAAACTGCTCACAGAGCAGAACTCACTTCACTCTTCTTTACAAAAGCAAAACAAGCTTTATGAGCAAGACATAAAAACAAATTTCATTTAAATGTGTATTGTAGTACATATTTGCAACACAAAGAACTAGGGAGAATTCAGAGAAAAGTGTGTGCGTGGAAGAGAGAGACATAGAGAGAGAAGCAGAGACAGAACACAGCATGGCATGGGTTGACACATATTTTTGAACATTACCTGTAGTCAGTGTGAGTTCATTTTGTCCTCCAGCTGAAGGATCACAACAGAATTTAAACTGATATTTCACATTCATCTTCTCAAATTCCTGTACTCAGGCTTAGGAAATCTGGGTAGACATTGGGTCCAATTTTCTCTTTTTCTTGTGAAGAGTATAACATTGCCTCCTTGCTCTGAAGGTGGCTGAAGTGGGTCTACAGTATACCTGGTCAGTATCCTTAGGGAGGCTGGCAAGACTTGAATGATTGTTCCCTGACGAAGTTCACATAGGCTCAGCCATGATGTTCTCAGGCATTTTAAACAAGATTATATGAGAAGAACAAGGGTGAAAGTCCTCTACTGTGGCTCTCTCTTCACAAGTGGCTGCCCATACAATCTACTGGAAACAATTTTATTCTATGGACCTCTCTCATCTTCCTCCTCCAGTCCTGTAACTTCAGCTGGATTTTGAAAAAACAAAACACCAGGCAATTTCCAACTCAGGACATCCTCCTAAATACATTATGCAAGTTCCATTGACAGTCCAATTAGTGTGCCTGAGATGACTTATATAGAAATGCCCAAGATATCAGAATAGGAAAACAAAAGAAATCCTAATAAAGGCATAGAAACAAAACAAAATTGCTTATTTCAGAGAGAATAGACAGATAGTACCTGAAAAGTTGGTGATGCCACGTGGAAATGTATTACCTTCTTTAAGAAGAACAGAGTAAGAGACTTTACACGTAAATTTAAAGCAAATTAATTCAAGTGTACCAAGGCCAGATACACTAAATAAAAAATAAATGAAAGTTCCTATAACGTATGACTAATTTCTGGTGCTTTTTATCTGAGGTTCAAGTAGTTTTGAGTTTCAAATCTATGACTTGTATTCTGGAACAAGGTATTTTCTCCTGCATGGCAGAAGTGTTAGATTGACAAATTTTAAGCTAGTGTTGCATCCTATGATGGCCTATATCCAGGCCCCAAACATTCCTCAAAGTCCACTAATTTTTCTTTTCTTTTCTTTCATTATATTTTTAAATAATTTTTATTGAGACCAAAGTGAATTATGAATCTTTCACAGTAATATTTAAGGTCCATAGTAACAATGAATCGGGGCCATTCCCACCACCAATGCTGTCTTCCCTCCACCCATTCCCAGCATGCATCTTATATCTCCCTCATTTGCTCCCCAGACTGCTAGTATAACTACTCCCTTCTGTGTATAGCTTGTTGTAGACTGGGTATTGATTCTGTTGTCATTGACTCTGGGTTTGGTATTTGAGTCTGAGCATTTTTTTTAATTTCCACTCAATGTTCATACAACTGTTTGGTCCTGGTACCCTCCATTCCCCCCATCCCTCAATTTATGAGGCAGAACAAGATGATTCAAGTTATGCAGTTCTGTTGGGAAAAAGGGGAAAAAAACTGGGAGGATTCTGTCTAGAGGTTATAAATATCAATTTAAAAGAAGAAAGAGAAAAAAGAAGAAAAAAACAATAAACAAAAACACAGCAACTACAAATAAAAGCAAAAGCTACTAAAGAAAACACCATCATATGATAACCATGAGAATGAAAGAAAATAAAAAAGAAAGAAAAACTGAAAAGAGAAGAAAAAAGAATAAGAATAAGAAAAAGAAAAACACTGAAGGAAGGAGGGCTGGCGTGGCAAGGGTTTGAGTTTTGTTTTGTTTTGTTTTGTTTTTTCCCCATAGGCATAGTAAGTATTGGGGAAATTAGAAAGAAAATTCCCTTGGCCTAAGAGATACAGGAATACAGGGTTTCTCTGCCTTGAATCTTACTGCCATGGGAACAACTACAGGTTCCATAAACGCTCATTTTTCACACCCCAACGTTTTTTAATGGTGCTAGGAAACTTTCTGCTCAGTTGTGGATGATAACATCATGCCTCTGTAGCTAGAGATCTTAGTATTTGCACCGGTCATACGACGAAGGCTAGGGTAGAATCTTTCTTTACGGTTCTAGATGTTCTGTTCCATCACTGTTGTTGTAATCAGTCTTCTGTAGCGGTCTTATTTTTTTTTTGCTTAGATCCAGGACAAAGCCTAGGATGGAGGCTTTCATTATGGTTCCAGAAGTTCTGCTCAGTATAGACCTCTGGAATTAGGGATCTTGGTTTTTGTACAAATCCTAGGCTGAAGCCTAGGCTAGGATCTTTTTTTATTGGTTCCACGATAGATTCTGCCGAGTTATGTTTGTCAAAAGTCAGTTTTGTCAAAAGTCCTTTGATTTTATCCTGATTACTATTGATTGCTAGCCAGTATTTAGGACTCTGACCTACCTCCCACGACCCATAATCCTGTGATTCTTTGTCCCTTTAACTTTCCTATATGGATGGTAACTGCTGCTTTCTACCTTGGCATAGTGAGGGGTGGAAGAGGACATTACTAGACCTTTATCCCCTGTTAAGTGCTTTTATTGCCATTTCTTAGAAATTTTCATAATCTATTTGTCTAGCCTTCAAGTAGAAAGATTTAAAATAACCAATTAGGAATCTTCTGAGGAACTGAGCACCGGAAGGGAGCCCTGTCCTACCCTTCTCTGTCTTTCCTGAACTCTGGAAGCTCTCCTCAGAGCCCTGGGAAGTGAACCCCAAAGAAACTACATTCGGGAGCTACCCAGCGAGCCAGTGAGTGAGTGAGAAAAGGCTGCAGGTGGGGGTTTCCAGGCAGAGTGCTGACTGCTCTACCTGCAGAATCTCCACCGGGCTGTGCTTCTTCTGAGGAACTGAGCACCGGAAGGGAGCCCTGTCCTACCCTTCTCTGTCTTTCCTGAACTCTGGAAGCTCTCCTCAGAGCCCTGGGAAGCTAACTCCAAAGAAACTACATTCGGGAAGAGATAACAATGCTATCTGGGCAAAAGCCAGCTCCCTGTGTGTGACACCAGGCGGGGAAAATCCGCGAAAGTACACCGGCCCAGTGGGGCTCAACTGTGAAAGACTGTGAGTGTGACCTGTCTATGTCTGTCTACTGTCCTCTTGCGTGAAACTCTTGCGAGTGGGGCAAAAAGAGGCTCAGAGGAGCACGGCCGCTCCGCTTCGCTACGCGGCCGTGCACTCTTTCTAAGGAAAGAACTCCATTGCAACAAGAAAGAAAAATCACACTAAGAACGGCGCTATATCACAGAAGCAAACATTTCTCTCTGGACTGTCTTCTCTGTTGCATGCTCGGGCCTAAGATTTGACCCAGTGTGAGGCTTCATCCACGGAGGACTCCCCTCCCTTAGAGGCAAGTCAGCCCATCCAGAAAGGGAGGAGCCAGAGGAGTGTGCTGCCTACATCATATAGACAATGAATACCACCACAACACGTAGAAAAACCCACAATACAAGTGTGACAATGGGGAAACAACGCAGGCCAGCATCAGACATAGAGAATGAAGATGACAATTCTGAGGACCAGATAATGACTGAACAACTAATCAACCTCTCAGATAAGGACTTTAGACTAGCAATATGGAAGGTGCTCAACAGACTCCAAGAAACCATGGATCGAGTTGAACAGAACACTAATAAGAACCAAGAAAATATGAAGGCAGAAATGACAAAACTCCAAACTGAAATAACATGTCAACTAACAGGACTGAAAAAGTCAGTAAACGAAGTGAATGACAAAATGGATAAGCTCTGGGACAGGGTATCAGAAGCTGAGAATAGACTTGGTGCTGTGGAAGATGAGATACATAACAATTCCATACAGCAGGAGAGATTGGACAAAAAACTTAAAGCAAATGAGCAGACAATGGAAAAATTAGTCAAAGAATGGGAACAGACGAAAATAGAAGTCTATGATAAGATCAACAGAAACAACTTAAGAATCATTGGAGTCCCAGAGACCCAGGAAGAAAATTTCCAGGAAGAATCAATGGTCAAGAACATCATTAAAGAGAAACTTCCAGAGCTAAAGAATATATGTGATCAAATCCTGCATGCCCGAAGAGTACCAACCAAAAGAGACCCCAGAAAAACCACCCCAAGACACATCCTAGTCACAATGACAAATCCCACAGATAGAGACAGAATTCTGAAAACAGCAAGATCAAAAGGGGAAATCATGTTCAAGCAAGCTTCCCTGAGATTTACAGCAGACCTGTCACCAGAAACACTCAATGCCAGAAAGCAGTGGTGGGATATTGTGACAAGACTGAATGAAATGAATGCTTCACCCAGAATACTATACCCAGCAAAACTCACTTTCCTGTTTGATGGAAGAATACATGGTTTCACAGACAAAAAACAGCTCAGAAACTTCACAGACACAAAACCAGTCTTAAGAGAAAAACTGAAAGACCTAATCTAAGACAAGACTACCCAAAAGACACACCAAATTTTGAAATAAAGATGGCGTTAAATCCCAGGACAATTCTTTCTCTCAACGTCAATGGACTAAATGCACCAGTTAAGAGACACAGAGTGGCTAAATGGATCAAAAAACTCAATCCAACCTTCTGCTGCCTACAGAAACGCACCTGAATAGTCAGAACAAACATAGACTCAAAATAAAAGGCTGGAGAAAAGTTATCCAAGCAAACAACACCCATAAAAAAGCTGGAGTGGCCATACTAATATCAGATAATGCAAACTTTATACTCAGGAAGTTTGTAAGGGACAAAGATGGACATTTTATATTAATCAAGGGGTACGTAGAGCAGGAAGAATTCACTCTCCTAAACATATATGCACCGAATGAGGGGCCAGCAAAATATTTAATACAACTGTTGACAAATCTGAAAAATAATATCAACAACAACACAATAATTGTGGGGGACCTTAACACGGCTTTGTCAACACTGGACAGGTCAACCAGACTGAAACCCAACAAGAATATACTAGACCTGAGGAGAGAAATGGAAGAAAGAGGCCTAGTGGATATATATAGGACACTCCATCCCCAGAAACCTGGATACACATTCTTCTCCAATGTACATGGGACATTCTCCAGGATAGACTACATGCTGGCACATAAAACATACCTCCATAAGATCAAGAGGATAGAAATTTTGCAGACTACCTTCGCTGACCACAAGGCTCTGAAATTATTTGTGAACTCCAAAGGGACTCAGAAGAAACACTTTAACACCTGGAAGTTAAACAGCCTCATGCTCAATAACCAGTGGGTCCGAGATGAAATCAAGGAGGAAATCAAAAGGTTCCTGGAAACAAATGACAATAAAGACACAAACTCTCAGAACTTATGGGACACAGCAAAAGCAGTACTGAGAGGAAAATTTATAGCTTTGCAAGCACACATCAGGAAGGAAGAAGGAGCTTACCTGAGTAGCTTAATGACACAGCTAATAGAACTAGAAAATGCTCAACAAAAGGACCCAAGAATAGGAAGACAGAAGGAAATAACAAAGCTGAGAGCAGAAATCAACGAAGTGGAAACTCAAAAAACAATCCGAAAGATCAACGAAAGCAAAAGTTGGTTCTTTGAAAAAATAAACAAGATTGATAGACCACTGGCAAACCTAACAAAGAAAGAGAGAGAGAGAAACTTGATAACTCGTATCAGGAATGAAAAAGGAGAGATCACTACTGATATGACAGAGATTCAAAGGGTAATCAGAAACTACTTTGAAAAACTCTACGCCACTAAAAATGAGAACCTGGAAGAAATGGATAAATTCTTGGACTCTTATAATCTTCCATGGTTGAAGGAAGAGGATGTAGCATATCTAAACACCCCCATCACCATTGATGAAATTAAAACAGTAATCAAATGTCTGCCAAAAAACAAAAGCCCAGGTCCAGATGGATTCACTAATGAATTCTATCAAACTTTCCAAGAGGAACTACTGCCAATCTTGGCAAGACTCTTTCATGAAATTGAACAAACAGAAACACTCCCAAATAGCTTTTATGAAGCCAACATCACCTTGATACCTAAACCAGACAGAGACGCTACCAAAAAAGAAAATTACAGACCAATATCACTGATGAATGCAGATGCAAAGATCCTCAACAAAATCCTGGCAAATAGGATTCAATGCCTCGTTAAGAAGATCATCCACTACGATCAAGTAGGTTTCATCCCAGGAATGCAAGGCTGGTTTAACATCCGTAAATCTATCAACATAATACACAACATCAATAACAAGAAAGATAAAAACCACATGATCATATCAATAGATGCAGAGAAAGCATTTGATAAGGTCCAACACCCATTCTTGATCAAAACTCTCAGCAAGATGGGAATGGAGGGAACCTTTCTCAATATAGTGAAGGCCATCTACCACAAGCCAGTGGCAAATATTATCCTCAATGGAGAAAAAACTGAAAGCCTTCCCTCTAAATTCTGGCACAAGACAAGGCTGTCCTCTCTCACCACTCCTATTCAACATAGCACTGGAAGTACTTGCTATAGCGATTAGGCAAGAAAAGGATATCAAGGGAATCCAGATAGGAAAGGAAGAAGTCAAGCTCTCACTGTTTGCAGATGACATGATACTCTACTTAGAAAACCCTAAAGACTCTATCAAAAAGCTTCTAGAAACAATAGACTCATATAGCAAGGTGGCAGGCTACAAAATTAACACACAAAAATCAATGGCCTTTCTATATACCAATAGTAATAAGGATGAAATGGACATTAAGAAAACAACCCCATTCACAATAGTGCCACACAAACTCAAATATCTTGGAATCAACTTGACTAAATATGTGAAGGACCTATACAAAGAAAACTATAAAACTCTGCTCCAAGAAATAAGAGAGGACACACGGAAATGGAAACGCATACCCTGCTCATGGATTGGCAGGATTAACATCATCAAAATGTCAATACTCCCCAAGGCATTATACAGATTTAATGCCATCCCTCTAAAGATACCCATGACATTCTTCAAAGAAGTGGATCAGACACTTTTGAAATTCATTTGGAACAATAAACACCCTCGAATAGCTAAAGCAATCATTGGGAAAAAGAATATGGGAGGAATTACTTTTCCCAACTTTAAACTGTACTACAAAGCAACAGTTATCAAAACAGCATGGTATTGGAATAAGGATAGGTCCTCAGATCAGTGGAATAGGCTTGAATACTCAGAAAATGTTTCCCAGAGATACAACCATCTAATTTTTGATAAAGGAGCAGGAAATCCTAAATGGAGCAGGGAAAGCCTCTTCAACAAGTGGTGTTGGCACAATTGGATAGCCACTTGCAAAAAATTAAACTTAGACCCCCAGCTAACATCATGTACAAAGGTAAAATCCAAATGGATTAAAGACCTCGATATCAGCCCCAAAACCATAAGATATATAGAACAGCACATAGGCAAAACACTCCAGGACATTACAGGCATCTTCAAGGAGGAAACTGCACTCTCCAAGCAAGTGAAAGCAGAGATTAACAGATGGGAATATATTAAGCTGAGAAGCTTCTGCACCTCAAAGGAAATAGTGCCCAGGATACAAGAGCCACCCACTGAGTGGGAGAAACTATTCACCCAATACCCATCAGATAAGGGGCTAATCTCCAAAATATACAAGGCACTGACAGAACTCTACAAGAAAAAAACATCTAACCCCATCAAAAAATGGGGAGAAGAAATGAACAGACACTTTGACAAAGAAGAAATACACATGGCCAAAAGACACATGAAAAAATGTTCCACATCACTAATCATCAGGGAGATGCAAATCAAAACAACGATGAGATACCACCTCACACCCCAGAGAATGGCACACATCACAAAGAATGAGAATAAACAGTGTTGGCGGGGATGTGGAGAGAAAGGAACTCTTATCCACTGCTGGTGGGAATGCTGTCTAGTTCAACCTTTATGGAAAGCGATATGGAGATTCCTCCAAAAACTGGAAATCGAGCTCCCATACGATCCAGCTATACCACTCCTAGGAATATACCCTAGGAACACAAAAATACAATACAAAAACCCCTTCCTTACACCTATATTCATTGCAGCTCTATTTACCATAGCAAGACTCTGGAAACAACCAAGATGCCCTTCAACAGACGAATGGCTAAAGAAACTGTGGTACATATACACAATGGAATATTATGCAGCTGTCAGGAGAGATGAAGTCATGAAATTTTCCTATACATGGATGTACATGGAATCTATTATGCTGAGTGAAATAAGTCAGAGAGAGAGAGAAAAACGCAGAATGGTCTCACTCATCTATGGGTTTTAAGAAAAATGAAAGACACCCTTGTAATAATAATTTTCAGACACAAAAGAGAAAAGAGTTGGAAGTTCCAGCTCACCTCAGGAAGCTCACCACAAAGAGTGATGAGTTTAGTTAGAGAAATAA
Source organism: Suncus etruscus (assembly GCF_024139225.1). Lineage (NCBI taxonomy): Eukaryota > Metazoa > Chordata > Mammalia > Eulipotyphla > Soricidae > Suncus > Suncus etruscus. The sequence goes on from NC_064849.1 coordinate 13,722,387, forward strand.
CTACATTTTGAACTGTCCTAATATTGAGAATGTACGAGGGAAATGTAGAGCCTGTTTAGGGTACAGGCAGGGGTTGGGTGGGGAGGAGGGAGATTTGGGACTTGGGTAAAAAAAAAAAAAAAGATCTGTGTCAAGCAAAAAAAAAAAAATAAAATAAAGTACTATGATATCCAAAAAAAATAAAATAAAATAACCAATTATATTAATGCATTAAATTAATGTAGGCATTTCTATCTTTCTCCTCCACCTTTACTCTAATAGCAATTCACATAAATATTTATAGGTATATATTTTTTTAAATTTTAACATGCACAATGCAATCATTTCTTTACTGGATTCATTTGTGTTTATAGCATTTATCTAATGTTTAGTAGATATCAAGATTTTATGCTTTTTCCTAGCCATATTTACTTTTGCATAGATGACATTTTGACTTATAATTAACATTTAGTTGGTCATTATTTCATTCAAGACACACCCATTTAACTATTAAAATTTCTTATATGAGTTATGAAGTTATACTTTTAGGGAGGCAAAAAAGAAAGTAGGACACTGTGTTTTCCCCTCCAAAATTCAACAACCTAGTAACTCTTGCCCTCTTAAATTAAACAAATTAAAATGGTTTTGAGAGTTTTCACATGAACATGTGAAGACTAAAACAGAGCATAGAAACTGGAAGGAGAGTGGAAACTAGCGACTCTTCCGTATTTTGGCGTAAAATCTTCCATCTGGCAGTTTATGGGTTCCTTTTAAAAAAGAATAATAAACTAGAAATTTTATAAATAAAGTGCTTCTCTGAATTATGTAAACCACTCTAGAAAATTGAAGGAACCCAAGGAGGGTAGACACAGCTAATAACCATCAGTTGGTCAGAAGCACAGGTCATACCTGGACTTACTATTAAAGCAGAGAAAAAAAATTTCTACATATTTATATTATATTCTAAAATTTGAAACTACTCTTATGAACTCTAGCATTTTGTGGATTAATTTCGATTTTATGTGTGATGTGACAGACTGTCTTGCTATTGATTTAAGGGGAAAAACCTTCAGTGTCTCACCATTAATATGACAGATTTTTGAAATTGTCATTGGGTTCAAGAAATACAGTATATATATGTATATATATGTATATAGTATATATATGTGTATATATATATATATATATATATATATATATTTGGGGGAAGGAGTCACACCCGGCAGCTCTCAGGGGTTACCTCAGAAATCGATCCTGGCAGGCTCAGGATTCCCTGTGGGATGCCGGGATTTGAACCAATGACTTTCTGGATGCAAAGCAAACACCCTACCTCCATGCTATCTCTCCGGCCCCATTTTTATTTGCAATGTTTTGTAAATTTTCTCATGGTAAAGTCAAGGAATATATTTATGCTTTATCTGTTGTTATGTTCTAATATGTTTTGTCCTTTGAGTATGTTTTTAATAAAAATACTTAATATAAATCAAACTTGCAATTCTAAGATAAATATCATTTTAATATATTACTGTGCTCAATTTGCCATTGTTTAGTTAAGGATTTTCATTTATCTTTTTAGAAACACTGGTCTATAATTTTTTTTATTTTGATGTGTTTATTCAGCTTTGGCATTAGGTCATACTAGTTGATAGAATACATTATAAATTATGATCAGATGTTCTATTAAGGAGAATATAAATGATTAGTTTTATTTATTAAGAAATACTATATTAAGAAAACTTCCTACTGAATTTATCACTCCTGATATGTCCTTTGAAATAAGTTTCTTCAGGGTAACTACTATATTTAATACACATATTTACAGACATACAACAAGTATGTGTTTCTTTTTTTTAATTTGTTTTTATATATATATTTTATTTAAACACCTTGATTACATACATGATTGTGTTTGGGTTTCACTCATGTAAAGAACAGCACCCATCACCAGTGCAACATTGCCATCACCAGTGTCCCAAATCTCCCTCCTCTCCACCCGACCCCGCCTGTACTCTAGACAGGCTTTCTATTTCCCTCATACGTTCTCATTATTAGGATAGTTCAAAATGTAGTTATTTCTCTAACTAAACTCATCCCTGTTTGTGGTGAGCTTCATGAGGTGAGCAGTAACTTCCAGCCCTTCCCTCTTTTGTGTATGAAAATTATTATTGCAAGAATGTCTTTCATTTTTCTTAAAACCCATAGATGAGTGAGACCATTCTGCATTTTTTCTCTCTCTCTCTGACTTATTTCATTCAGCATAATAGATTCCATGTACATTCATGTATAGGAAAATTTCATGACTTCATCTCCCCTGACAGTTGCATAATGTTCCATTGTGTATATATATGTACCACAGTTTCTTTAGCCATTCATCTGTTGAAGGGTACCTTGGCTGTTTCCAGAGTCTTGCTATGGTAAGTAGTGCTGCAATGAATATAGGTGTAAGGAAGGGGGTTTTGTATTGTATTTTTGTGTTCCTAGGGTATATTCCTAGGAGTGGTATAGCTGGATCATATGGGAGCTCGATTTCCAGTTTTTGGAGGAATCTCCATATTGTTTTCCATAAAGGTTGAACTAGACGGCATTCCCACCAGCAGTGGATAAGAGTTCCTTTCTCTCCACATCCCCGCCAACACTGCTTGTTCTTATTCTTTGTGATGTGTGCCAATCTCTGTGGTGTGAGGTGGTACCTCATAGTTGTTATGATTTGCATCTCCCTGATGATTAGTGATGCGGAGCATTTTTTTTCATGTGTCTTTTGGCCATTTGTATTTCTTCTTTGTCAAACTGTCTGTCCATTTCTTCTCCCCATATTTTGCATGGGATTAGATGTTTTATTCCTTGTAAAGTTCTGTCGTGCCTTGTGTATTTTGGATTTAGCCCCTTATCTGTTGGGTATTAGGTGAATAGTTTCTCCCGCTCAGTGGGGGGGCTCTTGTATCCTGGGCGCTATTTCCTTTGAGGTGTAGAAGCTTCTCAGCTTAATATATTCCCATCTGTTAATCTCTGCTTTCACTTGCTTGAAGAGTGCAGTTTCCTCCTTGAAGATGCCTGTAGTCTCAATGTCCTGGAGTGTTTTGCCTACGTGTTGTTCTATATAGCTTATGGTTTTGGATCTGATATCGAGGTTTTTCATAGTTGTATTTCAGGCATATGGTGACAGTGAATTAGGGCCAGAAAGAAAATTTAAAAGGTATTTTCATTCTATAGAATAAACTTGGCAAAAAGATAATTTCTACTCTTAGACAGTGGGTGCACTAAGACTGGCTTTTGATTTAGTATATACTTCCATTAACATCTTCTATTTATTGATGAAATAGTCTGTCATTTGGTTAGCTATTATTGATCAATTATATTACTGAAGTTACTATTAACTATTAATTGGTCAATTGTATTATAAAATTACCAAATATTATTGAACTATGTATTTTGCCTTAAGTTATGTCTCTAAATTAAGCTATTAAAATAAAAATAAAATAGTTTAATTTAAATATATACTGTTAGGAGCTGGAGCAATGGAGCAAGTGGTAGGGCATCTGCCTTGCACATGTTAGCCTAGGACGGACCTTGGTTCAATCCCCTGGAGTTTCATATGGTCCCCCAAGCCAGGAGTGATTTCTGAGTGCATAGCCAGGAGTAACCCCTGAGCATCGCCGGGTGTGGCCCAAAAACCAAAAAAAAAATCATAAATACATATTGTTAGGGTCTAGAGAGGTAGTACAGTGGAGATTGTGTTGCATACAACTGACCCAGGTTAAATCTCTGGTACCCCACATAGTTCCCTGAAGCCTTCAGGAGTGATTTCTGAAGATATAGTCGGGAATAAACCCTAAATAGGGTTTTTTTTTTTTTTCGCAGTGTTCCCAAACAAACAAATGAATAAAAATAAAATTTATACTGTTAGGGAACTTAATTAATTTGTTTTGTTAGTTTGGAACTACTCTCAGTGATATACTCCAAATTTTATGCCTTTCTTTTTAAATGAAAGTACCACTCTGAGGCCCAGGAACCAGAGATAAAGTAGTACTGGATCTCATTTAGGAATGTAGTGTCCTGGAACTGGGGTCTCCCATGCAAAGCATGCACTGAATCCCTCTAGACATCTAATTTCTTTCCTTATGGTTTGTGTTTTAATAGTCCTATTTTATTTTGGCCTAAGAGTCAGTTATGAAAGTTCATTTTGTCTAAAATATAGAAGTCAGCATGATAACGCCATCTTGTATATAACATTCTGATCCTATTTTTTAAATTGTGACTTTTCTGGAATTCCTAACAGGAATAAAATCCAAAACATCTAAGTAAACTTAATCCTAAGAACTAAATAGTTCCAACAAAAGCATAAACTATCTTATTTTTGGTTTAAGTAGTAAAATGTAGCCACTATAAAAATGGGTTAAGAAAAAAGCAACTAATTTTTTTTGTTTGTTTGTTTTTGGGCCACACCCAGCGGTGCTCAGGAGTTACTCCTGTCTGTCTGCTCAGAAATGGCTCCTGGCAGGCACGGGGGACCATATGGGACACCGGGATTCAAACCAACCACCTTTGGTGCTGGATCAGCTGCTTGCAAGGCAAACGCAGCACTGTGCTATCTCTCCGGGCCCTGCAACTAATTTTTTTTTAAAGGTTTAAAGCTTAACTGTGCATTAGAAAAACAGTTGAAGTGAAGTGAATCTCATACAGAAAGAGAGTTTTTGATTCTTTACCAGCCTTTTACATGACTCTTTACAAAACAAACAAACAAACAATGAGCAGGAAACCACTAAAAGCATGGTCAAGGGAAGCAAACTGATTGGCTGCTGCTGAGCAAAGAAATACAACATGAAATTCATATTGCCTCACCAAACCATTCTTAAAGTGAAGCTAATAGCTTCTCTTTTTTATTTTTTAAAATATCTTTATTTAAACACCTTGATTACAAATATGATTGTAGTTGGGTTTCAGTCTTAATGGGGAAAAATTAAGAGCTTTCCTTAAACCCTAGGACCTAAGCAAAGATAAGGCCTCACTGTTGTAAGAGTGAGATTAAGTAGTAAGAAACTAGAAAGTTTCTACAAAGGCAAAATATTCAAGAGCTTAGAATTAGGGGACATTGCCAGTTGTTTTGTAGTAAATAGCTGAAACGTCAGAGCTAGCAGCTCCATGTGACTTATTTCCTCCTCTAAATGTCTAAGAGACATGGAGTGGACAATCCATCAGAATTTCCTAGGTAATTTACAAGTGACGCTGTTAATTTAAAGGACATGTAATTTAATTATGCCTCACCACTATTTCCAGAAAAGAAGATAATTGGAATTGATCTTTTGCTTTCTCAACACAGATCAATAATTGTATGCCACTCTGTCTAGATTGTCATAACAAAATTCCAAAGAACTTTATGAAGACATTCTTTCACTTAACCAATCTCATTCAATGTCCTCTCCACCCAAGTTTTATTCTATAAAAATTAAATTCCTTGTTGAATTTAGCAGTTAATTTTTTATTTTATAAAAATATTTTATATTTAAAGTTTGTGATTTATAGTTATCCATAGGTAAGTTTTAGACACACCAGTAATACCAATTCCAACACCCGTGTCAACCTCCCTCCTCCTACCCCCTGCTCTAGCCTGCCATTATAACAGTCATATTTTTTAAGTTCGGCTGTTAAATTTGAGTCTTATGATTTCATTGTTATTGACTCTGTGGCTTGGATATTTAGTTCTGTCCTTTCTTCACTCCATCAATGAACCTGGCCCTGTCTTCCATGATTTCATATCTGTCTTTCTTCTCCCCACTCAATTCCTTTCCTTCTCCTCACTATCCTCTGGAGCCAAGAGTGTTCTAACCCCAATTTAAACCAGTGTGTATCTTCATGCAGTTATTTTAAATACCACATAAAATTGATATCATGATGTATTTATTCTATTGCTAACGTCATTTAACATAATATCTTTCAATTCCATCCATGTTGCTGTGAATTTCGTGATGGTATCATTCCTTACAGATATCTAGTATTCCATTGTATATATTAATACATATTAAGATCCATTCATCTGCTGCTGGACATCTAGGTTGATTCCAATGCTTAATGATTGTACTGAGTATTGTGGTAAATAGTGGCATGTATACACCACTTTGAATGAATGTTTTTCAGTCCCAGAGATAGGTACCCCAAAGTGGAATTGCTGGATTCTGTGGCAGCTCAATTCTTAGTTTTCTAAGAACCTTTCATACTCCATACATGTTATTTACAGGGAGTGAATCAGACAACATTCTCACAAACAATGAATGAGAGTTCTGTTTTCACTACATTCCTGACAACATAATCTGTTTCTAGTATTTTTGATATGTGCCATTCTCACTGATGTAAGATAATATCATTGTTGTCTTGATTTGGATTATCTAAAAGATAAGAAATTATGAGCATTATTTCATGTGCCAACTGTCCATCTCTTGGTCTATCTCAGAGGTGTGTATGTTTGAGTGTAAATATTTTCTCAACTTTATTATTTGTCTTTTAGTTTTAACCCATGTTTATTCCATAATACAGAATTTTGAGTTTGATATAGATTTGCTCAGATTTGATTTTGTGACCTCTGCCATTGGCATCATATCATTGAAGATTCCTTTGGGGTCTAGATCTTGGAGTGTTATCATGTTTTCCTCAGTGTACTTCATAAATTCAGATCTTATTTAATGGTTTTTGATCCATTTAAACTTTGTGTGAAGTGTGAGATATGGATCCAGTTTTGATTTCTTATGTATGATTATCCAATTGTCCCAACATCATTTGTTTGAAAAGGTTCTCTTCATTACATTTTCTATTCTTGGCTCCTTTTAAAAATATTATTTGGCCATATTCTTGGAGAATTTTCATTAGATATTCTATTCTGCTTCATTTGTTGGGAAGTCTACTCTTTATTCCAATACCATGCTGTTTTGATCACTATGGCATTGTAGTGCAGTTTTATATTTAGTAATGAGAAGGGTCCCAGTTTTATGGCTTTGAGTATGTTTTGTCTATCCAGGGTCTTTGTGAATTTACACAAACTTTCCACACAAACTTTATAATAGTCTTTGAAGAATGTTGACTAAATTTGGATAGGGACTGCACTAAATATATATAGTAGTTTAGGTAAGATAATCATTTTGGTAATATTGAAACTTCTGATTCATTGATGGAATATATTGGAATATTGATGGAATATTGATGGATATATTTATATTCTGATCATCATATGATACAGAAACTTTCTAATTTTACATAATCTAGTTTGGTTATATTTACTTCCAATTGCTTGGACAATGCCAGTAGGCCATTGAATATGCCCCTGAGTAAGTGCCATGAAGGTTTCTACCTGTGTTTTCCTCATGTAATTCATGAATCAAGCATATTTTTGAGTCCTTTATTCCATTTTGAGTTGACTTTTGAATATTTTATAAGATAAATAGGGGTTTGGAGTTCATTTTTCCACTTATAATTAATCAGCTTCCAATACCATTTTTTGAAAATTCTTTCCTTGTTTCACTACATACTTGTAGCTCCTTTATTGAATTGTGGCTGTTTATTTTTCCAAGGATCTCTCTCTGGACTCTAGTCTATTTTTCTTAGAGTCTGTCTTTATTTCATTACTACACAGTCTTGATTACTATCTTATTTTTCTTAAATTTGAAGTCTATACCACTTTCTTATTAGGTAAGAAAGTGAGATTAAGTATATCCTAATTGAAAAAATAAGTCCAACTATTACTATTTGCAGATGACCTGGTAGATATATGTATATATATATATATATATATATATATACATACATATATACACTAAAGAATACAAAAACTTCCTAGAAATAAATAGTAAAGAGACAGTCTATAAAATCAATAGACATCAATAGACAAATGCCATATCATTCCTATATGCAAACAATAAGACATTTTTAATCCCTTCAACACATCACAGCTTTTTAAAAACAAAGCACCTTGAAATAAGCTTAGCAAAAGAAGTGAAAGACTTGCATAAAGAAAACAATAAATCACCACTAAAAGAAATAAAAGGAGACATAAGGTAATGGAAACATCTCCTGCTCATGGATTGAAAGAATTAATATGTCAAAATGACAATCCTAGCCAAAGCACTAAAGATTCATTGCAGACCCTATCAAAATACCTATCACATTTTTTAAGACATAGACAAATACTGTTGAAATTTATGTGGAGTAACACAACCTCCAAATAGCCAAAGCAGTTATAGGAAGAAAGATGAGAGGTTTTTCTTTTTCCCAACTTTAAATTATACTATAAAGCTGTTGTAATCACTCTCTATTTCAAAATGAAAACTAGCTATCTCCTGGAGAGAGATCTCTTGTTACAGTTGGTGAATTTTTACCACATACCCCATACGTCTTAGATTCTGTAAAGCAAATAACATTAAACACCACAAGCTTATTTTAATTTATTGTTATCATTTTTCCTAATTGAATCAATTTTAATTGTCCTACCATATTCTGTTATATAGCTGTGAAGTTTTTATTCTATGTTGATATAATTTAGTATATATGAAAGCTTTTTTTTAATTTAAGCAACATGGTTACAAAATTGTTCAAACTTGAGTTTCAGTCATATCACACAATGTACAGCACTCTTCACCCTTCACCCTTCACCTTTCCACCATCAATGTCCCTCCCTGGTTTGCCTCCTAATGACCACCACACCCTACTGCATGCCTCTTGGGCAGATATTTTACTTCTCTCTCTTCCTTTTTTCATTGTTAATACTATGATTTGAACTAGTTACTACAGGGGTACTATACATATCACTTTATCTCTTTTCGGCATCCAGGTCTTTTCCAAAGAGATCTATTCCAGCTATTATTGTCAGAGTGGATTCTTTGCTACCTTAACTGCACTCCCCTTTCTTTGTGGCAAGCTTCCTACCATGGACTGCTCTTTCTGGCCCTCTTCTCTACTGTCTCTGTTTTATATTATTATAAAACTATCTTTTATTTTTCTTATTTTCCACAAATGAGTGATATTAATTCTATATCTATCCCTGTCCTTTTGACTCATTTTACCTAGTATATTTTCCATATCCACCCATGTATAAGCAAATTTCATGACTTTATTTTTCCTGACAGCTTTGTAGTATTCTATTGTGTATCATCTCACACTACAGAGACTGGCATACATCACACACACACACAAAAATGAGAACAACCAGTGCTGGTGCAAATGTGGGGAGAAATGAACTCTCACTCACTACTCCTGGGAATGTAAACTGGTTCAGCCTTTGTCGAAAAAATATGGATATTCCTCAGAAAACCCCCTAGAAATTGAACTCCATATGATTCAACAATACCACTGCTAGGGATATACCCGAGGAATCCAAAAACACCATGCAGAAAAGCCCTCTGTATTTTTATGTTATTAGTAATATATTAATTTACAGTAGGCATAATCTGGAAACGACCCAAGTGCCAGAAGAGACGAGTGGCTAAAGAAACTGTGTATGAAGTTGTTTTTTGTTTTTTTTTTTTTTTTTAATATTTAACAGCTCAGATGACTCTTTAGAACATTCCCATAGTTTCCTCAGTGTACTTTCTAGTGCAGATCCAAAGTGCAGTTGAATTCTGCCTATTTTCTCAATCCACTTTGGAAATTTATTTGAATGGGACTTCTTTGGGGACAAAGGGAGGCATTAGGAAAATAGAGAGTTGGGGTAGCATTCTGGAGTAGGGTTTTTAATTAGGAAGCTTTAACATTGTGCAGTATTGTTCTGTCAGAGACTCTATATGAGATTGTCTGAAGCCTCATCCCCCCCATTTTTCCTAGGTAACTTGATCTTACCTGCAAGACCCCGCCCATTTCCTGCGAGGGGTCTTGGAAAGGGTAGATAAGGCTTTGACCAGAGAGCATTAGGCCTTTTGCCCCTTTTGCCAGCATGGAGAAGTAGCAGGAGGAAAAATGGCTGAGGGACAGGTACACTGCAGGGCTAAATGCTTAAATAGGTTTATGATATAGGCCACACACGTGGGCCAGGGCAATAAAGATGTTATCTCTCTGGAAGCCTGCCTGTGAGTAAGACTTCTTCCCGCTGCTCTCATGAACCTGGGACCCGCCGGCAGAAAAGGGGTCATGGAGCCACATGGCCGGGTCTGAAGGGCAAAGGAATCCACCAACATCCAAGCCCATCATAAGTAAGGGTTAATGCAACAGTTGTTCTTAACTTTTCCAAAATCCTCTGAGTCCCTTCATAACCACTTTATATTTTAATCTATAAATTATGTCCCTCGTTGCTCCGAGATCACTTCTGGCAGAGATTAGGAAACCATATGTGCTGCAGGGGAATTGAACCTAGGTTGACTCCGTGTAAAGCAAGTTCCCTATTTAATTATCTCTCCAGTTCCTAATTTGAGAATTGTTTAATATTTATTAAAGCTAATAGCAATGCTATTCAATTTTTAGAATTTTGTTAATATTATTTACTTTATAACAACTCTTCCATATTTTTCTAGTTTTTCAATTTATTTGTATTTCTCTGCCCAATCCTACCTTCTAGATTGATACTTTTTCTGTATACTGTCATCCATTTTATCTTAAATATAAACGACTGTTTTCCATGGTAGCTGTTATGTATGAAATAATATGTCTTCTAACACTAATATGTCATATATATATATATATATAATTTGGCATAATTCTTATGTCAAGAACCTGGAGAATCTTCAGTACTTTACTTTTTCATTCAAATTTTCTGTTTATTTCATCTAAGTAATAAGAGAACCCTTTTGTTCTAACTTAATAACTTGCTTTTCTTCCATCTTCAGTGGGTTCCAGTTATTATAATTTTAACATTTAATGGATATTTTTGGGTTTTCTGTTTACTGCTGCTTCAAATTTCTACTGATATTTCATTATCTCTAGAAACATATGAAGTAGAATTATGACTGCTATCATTAAAGTAGTTTGCTGTCTTTTTTATTTGTTCCATTTTTTTCATGCTGTTTATTTGACAGAAAACCATTTTCTCCAAAGGCTCACTCACCCTGGCACTGAGCTTTGGGGAACTGTTATTTTTCACGGATTCTATGATCTTGCTATTTGCAAACATTCAGAGAAGCAGATCTAGTGTATTCATTCATACTGCGAGCTGAGATGAGTTAGTTGAAAATTTTGTAGGTTGATGTTCAATTTCTCACTGTGATATAGAATTTTACCTTTTACTTTTGTTCTATTACTAAGAAATTGATTGAGCAAAGTTTTAAGCATTTTCAGGATATCTATCATCTTGGCATTTCCTAGAATACCTCAGGTTTGTTTCTTTCAAGGTTGATACACACCTTTAGTACTGATAATTAGTCAAAAATAAGCTTTTATTTAAAAAATAATGTTTATAGTGACCAATGCGAATTACAAGTCTTTCACACTTATATTTAAGGTACATAGTGGCAGTGAATTAGGGCCATTCTCACCACCAGTGTTCTCCTCCCTCCACCCCTTTTCCCAGCATGCTTCCCATACCTCCTCCCTTTGACCCCTGGACTGCTAGCGTAACAGGTCCCCTTTAAAAATAAGCTGTTTCAAAAGTTTAGGGTAAGAGCAAAGACAAGATTTGGGTTGAGGGCTTTTTTTTTTTTTTTTTGAATGCCTATATATCCCAAGTATTTCTTCTAGGCAGCACCTACTCAAACTACTGCATACTGATACAAAATAATCATTCCTCTGTGCCAGTTTTTTATTTGTTGTTTATTTGATTGTTTTTGGGCCACACCTAGCAGCACTTAGGGGTTACTACTGGCTCTGTGCTCAGAAATCACTCCTGGCAGGCTCCGGGGACCATATGGGATGCTGGGGCAAGTGCCCTACCTCTGTGCTATCAAGCCAGCCCAAGGTGTTCCAGTTTCTACATAAATTGTAGAAAACTACAATTTATGGGTTGTTCTAAAAGTTTTAAAGGATTCCCACTGTTTAAATATTAAAGGAGATAGTGCCCAACTATTCTACCATTACCATAATTATCAAAACTTTTATAGTTTAGTCCCTTCCTTATTAAGACTACTCATTGTTTGCTTCCCGTTAACATATATATATATAATCTCCACCATTTTCCACACCTTTTTCTCTCTCTTTGTTCACTCTGTTTCAGTTCTCTATCAAATGTTTCTTGTTTACAAGTTGTTTTCTCTGTCCTTTGGTTTCTTCTCTAAACTAAACTTTTCAATAGGAACATTTACCACTGTGAAAGCTTATGGGATTTGCTCACATAATTATTGAAATTCTTCTTCTACTTACATTTGTCACAAATTCAGAGCCATGATAACTAGTCCTGAACCATCTGGTTCCGAACACTTTTAAGTAATTTTGTTCTAGTCCGGATATCTAAAGGTTAGCAACTACCTCTATTTTATCTCATGTGGATTTTTAAGGCTGGTTAGATGCTCCTTAAACTAAGGACAAGAATTTTAGTTTCCTCACTTGTATTGCCAATTTATATTGCTCTTACCTCACTTGGTGAGTCTCATTGCTCCCAAGCACATTACTAGCTAATACTAACAATCTATTATGCCTTACCCTTTTTGTGCCCTATTTCTATATTTATTTTTGTGTATACAAAATGTAAGTACACATATTTTAAGTATTTTTGTTTCTTTTTTAATTTAAAATTTCTAGACTGGAAAGATAGTACAAAGGTCAAGATAAATGTACTATCCTTATGGTCAAGCCTGGTTTAATCCTCAGCACAACACTTCTGGGTGTTGACCCAAAATCCTTTCGAACTTAATTAATTACTTGAATAAGTATTTTAATTGCTAACAGGTTTAGAGTTTGAACTTTCACAATATTTTGTTTTATCTCTACTTGATATACTTGCTTTTTTTTTATATTTTGGCAATATTCAACCCTGTCTAGTTTCAAATTACTTTAAAGTGGAGATACTTTGCACAAGTACTGAGAGATATCAGAAATAATGCATGTGGGGTGTCTTATATTCAGAAATAATTAATTTTCTAATTGTTCTAATGTAAGACTATACAAATAAAAATGTGTTCAATACACATATTAATGAAACTAGCCACACTGAATAGGCCCTTTCAAAATTAAAGATTTTTGCCTCATACCAGGTTATTTCCAGTTTACCACAACATTATTTTTAAAGCATGTAATTCTATTTGAAAACATCACTGTTTTAAAATTCAAGAATCGTTTTGATTATTTAAATTATTGTTTTGTGTTGTTTTGTTTTGGGGCCACACCCTGTTATGCTCAGAAGTTGCTCCTGACTTGGGGTACCATATAGGAAGAAAGCCAGTGAATCGAACAGCATTCTGTCCTAGGTCAGCTGCTTGCAAGGCAAAAAACCTACTGCTGCACCACTGCTAAATCATTGTTTTGTTTTTAAAGTTTATTATTTTTATAATTAGTTATTAAAAAGTAAAATTAGTTATTAAAAAGTAAAATCTGGGCTGAGTAATAGTAATGAGAGTAGGGTGCTTGCCTTGCATGCAGTCCACCCAAATCCACTCCCTCCTTAGCATTCCATATGGTCTCCTGAGCCTGACTGAGTAATTTTTGAGCTCAGAGTTAGAAGCAGCCTCTAAGCACCACAGGGTGTGCCTCCCCAAATAAAACAAGACAAAAGTAAAACCTCTCTAAACTCAAGACATTAAACTCACTGGGGAAAACCTATTTGATTTAGTGGTTTTCTACAAAACTTTATTTTGTGACAAAAATTACAGATACTGTCTATGACATGTGTTATTGCCAGTATGAGATACTTTTTCTGTTGAAAATTATGTGTCTGGACCAGAAAGATAGTTCAATGGGTAGGGATTTTGCCTTACACTCAGTCCTCTGGGGTTCAATTCCCAGCCCCACATCTGATCATTTGAACCCTACCAGGAGTGATCCCTGAGTACAGACCCAGGAGCAATTACCGATCATTGCCAGGTGTGGCTTCCCCCATACTCTGCCAAAAAAACAATTATATTTCTGGGGACCTGAATGTGAGCATTCCTGGTGATCCTCTAGGTCTTGACATCTATGACCCTACTAACTTCTATTGCTTTATTATCTGATTCTTCGGTGTCTTTTTCTCACCATAGTTACAGGTCTCAAAACCACTCCCATCTGGAACTCTAGGGCTCTAGGGTGTTTTTCAGCCTATCTATCTCACCCAATATAAGCAAACCCAGGAATATCTAGGAACTACAAAAGAGGGTTTACTTTAAGGATGTTACCTCCTAGCAGGTGGGGATAGACCAGTAAATCTATACATGCTAGAATATGAAGTCTTAGGAAATTGTCCCATATATATTTATGAAATTGTTTTTCTTTGGACTTAAAAACTAAACAAATATATGAAAAGGAAAATAAATGCATAAGCACCACCGTAATGTATATTGTTGTGTGCGCCTATGTGCTAATTTTAAATTTTATATAGATCCCCTAAACAGTTTTCTGAAGTCCCTGGCACAGGAAATAGAAGGCATAAACTCTACCCTACGAAGATTTGGGGAACTAGAAAGGTTCCTTCCTGTATTAAGAAATGGTCAAAAAGGGCATTTTTATAGTTTTCTGCTTTGGTGTTAAGATATGATACATGAATAGATTTTGTTTGTTGTTTTTCCAATTTGGTTCACACTCAGAAGTGCTCAGGGTTTACTCCTGGCTCTTTGCTCAGGGATCACACCAGGAGACTAGATGTGATACCAGGAAATCAAACCTGAGTTTGATATGCAAGACAAGCACCCTACCCACTATGCTAGCATTATTGCCCCTGATACAGCTTTCAAATCATTGATGATTTCTCCCCTCTTGAAAGAAAAACAAATGGTTAACTAAGAAACTAAATTTTTATCAGAAAACGGTCACTTATTTTTTATTTTATTCCTTTGTTTGTATTAATTGTGGTTTATACCACCATAAGTTTTGGAATTCATTCCATTTCAAATGTGTGTTTCTATACACATTCTACCAAAAATAGAAATATCTCTTTACAACAGTTTATTTATTGTACATTTGCATTCTATCATCTCACCTTTCTTCTCTCCCAATTGGTAACATTGGTTGTAACTAGAATGCAAAGATTAATTTGAGTTTGTTTGTGTATTATATGTAAGATAAGAAAAATGGTGCACTTATTTTATCTCTTCTCTGAATTATTTCACTATAAATACCTTCCTCCATTCTATCTATATTGTCAGAATAGCATGACTTTATTTAATTATAACCAAATATTATTCCACTGTGCGTATATAGTACACTTTCTTTATCCACTCATCTGTCAGATATGTGGGCTGTTTCCACATCCTTACTATTGTAAATAGTACTAAATTAAAATAGACTGACATATCATTTTTATTTCTTATTTGTGTATTATTTGAATAGATTCATAGAAGGACATTTCCAGAGTTTGTAGCATATCTCTTTTAAATATGTTTAAAACTCTCCGCAATGTTTCCTATCAGGCTGGAGTAGTTTGTATCACACCAACAGTTTTCCTTTTCCTTTTCTTTCATACTCTTACATTTTACCTACATTACACTTATTTATAGGTACTTAAATAACTTTATAAATAAGATTTTTTCTTGATTATTTTTTTCTCTTCTAGTTCATTATTTACATAGAAAAATAGAGTAAGTATTTATATGCAGGCTTTATGGTCTGCCAATTTGCTATCTGGTTTATTGTTTCTCATAGTTTTTAGTGGGTACAGCATGGTTTTCCATCATGTCAACTATAAATAATGATAGCTTTACATTTTATTTACCAACCTGAAATTCTTTTATTTTCTACAAATTCAAATACTGTAATATATAAATTCTGGGACTTGCTCTGTACCTACTCTTATAAAAACTGCTTTCAGTTTTTCACCAATGAATATAATGGTACATTAGGGTTTGTTATATATGGAACTTATTATGTTAAAATATATTCCTTCAAATCCAATTTTGTTGAGTTTTTTTGTAATGTGTGTATGATAAATCTTGTTACATATGTTTTTTATATCTATTGATAAAATCATATGATTTGGGGGAGGATAGATGATACATCATGAAGAAAACTTGCCTTGCATAGCAAACCTGAGTTTAATCCCTGACATCCTCTGTGAGCCCTGGGCACAGCCAGAAGTGCAGACCTAAAAGTAACCTCTAATAGTTACAGGATGTGGCCTCCCAAAATATATTTTCCCTTTTGTTGACTATTTTTTCACTACTTATTTTGCATTTGTCTTTCTCTGTAACAATGAAATATAAATCCTAATCTGTTTCTTAATTTTGATTTACTTAGAGTTGTGTGGGTCTGTTATTTGGTTTGCATGTTTTTGCTTATGGGCCATACCCAACTGTGCTCAAGGCTTATTCCTTGCTGTGCTCAAGTAGCACAATAAGTCAATATGTATGTATCTCAATGTCTCTTTGATTGCTTGCTTGCTGCTCTTTATTCCTTTTGTTATTCCCCACTCACATCTTCCTAGGTAAGTTTCATTTAATAAAACTATCTTGCTTTACTAAAACAAGAAACAAAATATGACACATGTACACAGGTCTATGGAATTTTGATGGAAAATAAAAGACACATATCCTATATATCCAACAGCCAGTGCAATTCTAACATGTGTGTCACAATATGTTCTATGAGTTTTACATGAATACCAAGGATAGTTTGTGGTGCCTTTTATTTCAAAACATATGATGACTAGTTCTGGTGAGAGCTGTTCTTGTAGTGGATATGCAATGCAGCTGGACAGAAGTCATATGCATGTAATAAAAATATGTTAGACCTGTTGTTTTGATGGCACAGATATGGTGATTATTGTCATGAGTACCATCTGTTTTAGATTCCCTGCTACATCCCTCCTTAAATGTGTTGCTTCTTGTTCAGTATCTTCTAAGATAGTGGTGCCTGGAACGCATTGAAGACCCCCATGTCCTTACCTGATGTTTATTTTAAAATTCAAATTTTAACCATGAAAGCTACTTAAAATTTTTCTCTGGACAGTGTAGCCAAGCTTGACTATGAACCCTGCCATCTGTCAGAATTCTATTTGATCATAGCTTAAGGACACAAGAGGCCTTTACCACAAGTATCCTGCTGGGTTGCATATTTATGTGTCAAAGAAAGATGCCTCAAATATTATAGGAACATCTGTTAAGCTCTGTACTCAGAAATAACAAAAGTAACAAGGCAGGGAGAAGGAAAGAAGAGACTGGGAACAAATTCAGTAGGTTTTCTGGTTAAATTGCATGAACCTTCTTGCCACCCAGTTCTTGACAAGTAAAGAGCTATAACAATTCTCCACAGCAGGTTTAAAAATAAACATTTTTTAACATAATTTTTATTTTGATCATAGTGGCTTACATATTGTTGAAAAAAATAAACATTTTTAAAGTGTACAATCATCTTGGCTACTCACATTCACAGAAACTTATAAAATATTATAAAAAATTATAAATCTTTGTGGTTGCCAAAAGAACTAAAAATAATTTTATACATGGTCCTAATAGAAAAATAAAGAAATATAACTGGATGTATTTGGAAATTACAATGTATTACCTGATAAAATATATTGCCTCAGACAGGGAAGATAGTATAATAGGCAAGCCACTTGCTTTATAGGCAGTCTCTTAGGTCAACTCTGGTCCAATTCCTGGCACTGCAATTCAGAAGAGATAGAGAAGAGATCCACTCCATAATTGAAATATTTTTTTCCTCTAGTGCTTAGAGCATAGTTGTTGCCACACCAATGTCTTCCCTACTGTAGTATGCCTGTTTGGCACTGAGCATTCTGAATGCTTAATCAAGGTTTCATATTTGTTATATAAAATTTCTATCATCTGTTAATGTATTTGTTCCAGTAGTAATTTAGTTGATAGCTATGGAAGTGAAGAGTCTGCAATTTGTTAGAGCAAAGAGTCTATGGACTCAGGGGCCAGAGCGGTAGCGCAAGGGGTAAGCATCTGCCTTTCCCGTGCTAGCCTAGGACGGACCACGGTTTAATCCCTCAGAGTCTCATATGATCCCCTAAGCCAGGAGCAATTTCTGAGTGCATAGGCAGGAGTAACCCTTGAGTGTCACCGGGTGTGGCCAAAAACAAACAACAAACAAAGAAAGATCTGTGGATTCAGTACCTAGGTGATCTGCCAGGCAAATATCTAGTTTATATTGCAGAAATAACCCCAGAAAGCTCTCCATTTGTTTATATCATAGTCTTTTGGGGCATAATGGTAGCCACTGGACCATGTTTTTATCTCACCTATGAGTGTTTTAAAAATGTCGTGCATAGGCCAGAGTTATAGTAAAACAGACAGGGCACTTGTCTTGCAAATGAATAACCTGGGTTCAATTACTGGCACATAGTAATCCCTGAACACCTCCTGGTGTGATACCCCAAAGTAAAACAAAAAATAATGCAATGCTTGGACTCTATGCCCATTTTATACCATTGATGTATGTTCTCACAAACTCCTATAAGAACTGAATATTATGCTGAGTGAAATGAGTCAGGGAGAGAAATAGATATAAAATAATTGCACTCATTTGGGTCATATAAAAAGATTTTATGGTAATAATATCTAGAGATAATAGAATTGAGGGCCAGGAGAACCAGTCTATGATAGGAAGCTTGCCACAAATAGTGGGGGAATGCACTTAAGGTCCAGTAGGGACTATATCAATGATAGCTGGAAATGATCATTCTGGACAAGAACTGGGAGCTTAAAGGAGATAAAGTGATATAAATAACATGCTTCAGTAACAATATTGAAAACCACATTGTCTAAAAGGAAAAAAGAAGAGAGAGAGAAAGAGATAAAAAGAAGATACACAATGCCACAGATAAACAACAGCTTAAGAAATTCATAGACTCAAAACCATTTTTACAAGAAGAACTAAAAGGGCTGCAATTAGACTAACCCCACAAACACACCAAACTTATATAAAAATATGGCACCAAACTCATGGCAATAAACTCAATGTTATTATACTAAATAAACCAATTAATTGATATGAACTGGCAGAATGGATTAGAAAACTGAACCCAACATTTTACTGCCTACAAGAAACATATTTGAATATTCAGAGCAAACACACACTCAAAGTCAAAGGTTAGAAGACAATTCTTTTGTTTGTATGTTTGTTTTGTTTTGGGGTCACACCTGGTGACACCCAAGGGTTACTCCTGGCTATGTGCTCAGATATTGCCCCTGGCTTGGGGACTATATGGAATGCCAGGATTGAACCAAAGTCTGTCATGGGTCAGCCAAGTGCAAGGCAAATGCCCTATTGCTGAACTATCACTCTGGCCCTATAGAAGACAATTCTTAGAACAAACAATTGCCTTCCAAACCCCACATAATAAGGGATTAATATCTAAGATATATAAGGCACTGTTAGAGCTTAACAAGAATAAAACAAACCAATCCGATAAAAATGGGAAGAAAAGATGGACATAAATTTCCTAAAGAAAAAATAAAGATGGCCAAAATGTAGATGAATAAAAGTTTTACACATATAGTCATGAGGGAGATGAAAAAAAAACATTGTGATATCATCTCATACCAGAGAGACTGGTATATATCAAGAACAAAGCAACCAGTGCCCACACAAATGTGGGGAGAAAGGAACTTTCATTCACTGCTGGAGGTAGTGTCAACTAGTCCAATCCTTTACCAAAACAATATGAACTTTCTCAAAAAAATGGAAATTGAGTTTCCATATGACCCTGTAATACTGCTCCTGGGAATATAACAAAGGAGACCTAAAAGACAGTGCATACCAGGCACCTGCACTCATATGTTCATTGCAGCACTGTTTACAATAGCCAGAATCTGGAAAAAACCCATATACCCAAGAATAGATGAGGGGATAAAGAAGCTGTGGTACATCTACACAATGAAATATTATGCTACTGTTAGTAAAACTTCGGGTCTGATATTTTCTTATACAAGGATATAAATGGAGAGTATTATGCTAAGTAAAATGAATTGGTGGAATGGGACAGACAAAGAATGATTGTACTCATCTGTGGAAAATTAAAAAAAAAACATAGTAAGAGAATAATACCCAAAGGCAATAGAAAGGATGGGTAGGATGTGCACAGAGTAGGGCTCCTATGACAATAATATTTGGAAATAACTCTGGAGAAGAACTGGGATTTCTTTGGAGTGGTACAATGGGAGGGTAATTGTGGAAATTGGTGGTGGAAAAGAAATTTTAGTAAAGAGATTGGTGTTGGAAGATTGTATGACCAAAACTCAATTATCAACAATGTTTTAACTCTATAACAATTGAAATATATATAAATATATATTATATATAAATTATCTGTATAATTATATATAAATATATATTAAAAATTATGTGTCATAGAGTCTGGTCTCTTGTTGATGTTAATCAATTGAAGGAAGAATAAGCGGCAATTTGGGAAGTGATTTTATATATGAGTAAAACGATGGCATGAAAGAAGAAGAACCTGATAAAAGCCTGAAAAAGGGTGGAGGTGACCTGGAAGAATAATCAAAAGAGATTCTGAGTTCCAGATAAGGAATCAGAAAGTCAGGAGCAAGAATGGATGAAGGGATGAGTGCTAGAACGTTGTATGTCTGAAACTCAATCTTGAACAATTTTGTAATTGTGTACCTTATGGAAATTCAGTATAAACTTAAATAATAGCCAAAAATAACAAAAAGGATTAGTACTGAAAGAAAAATCAGAGATCATTTAATTGAAGTTAATTTCTTGAGACTATATACCACAAGCATACCATTAAAGAGCATAAATAGCATTATATTGGTCATTTCTCCAGATAATATGTTTTTGCCTTTTATTTTGGGGCCATACTTAGTAATGCTTAGAATTTACACCTGGTTGTATGATCAGAGATTACTCCTAGTTGGACACAGGGGGAACATAAGGGTGTCTGGGGATCAAATTCTTGTCAAATGCACATAAAGCAAGTAGACAACCTACTATACTATCTCTCTGATTCCTATTCTGCATATGAAAAGAGAATGAAATATGTCAGGTTCTATGAACAAATTAAACAGCGTGGACAAGAAATCATTTTAATGGGGAGGATTGAATTTCAGGTAGGGCAGAGTGTTCTCTGACACAGGAGAGACACCAGACAAGGATCTCACCTGAGATATTAGCAATGTTTTGAGCCCTTGCTGTTTTGTCTATCTCTGTCCCCACTCTTTATTAAGTTTATTTTCTAATTTGTTTAGCTTTCTGGCCTAACATCTTTAGCTTCTTCTCTAACATCTACTATGTCACCAGTAACTGTGTCCTATGTATATTCTACTGCAACTGAATATCTGCTACCTTAGGAAGACTCATTCTTTAATTTTTATAGTATTTTCTGTCCTAGGAACTCTTGACAGTTTTGTCTCTCACAGCAGTGAATAAATACTTAACTTCCTTACTTCATTTTGTTTCAGGAACACCTTGTGTGGGTTAGACTCGAAAAATCCCCTCAGGTTGAAGGAATGATGCTTTTAATGTCACACGAGTATGTATTCCATTCTCCTGGGAACTTTGGACTTTGTGTTTAATGTTGCTTTATTTCTTTCTCATGAACAATGCTGTTTATTCATAAATTTTTATTTAGAACACCTTCTAGATAATTCCTTTCTCATTGTTCTCTTAGTCTTCTCTAAGACATTAGTAAAACCCTTTCAATGTGTCTTCCCTGCAGATATGCTGAGATATTGACCTTGCTTCTATAATTGATAACCCTTTAGCCCAAATATTTTGTGTGTTTTTGTGTGTGTGCCTCCTTCACTAATTCATAGCATACACTGTCTTGGTCTTCTGAGACAATGTAGACTGTTAACAAATTTGTATTAAAATATACTTAATTGAATTAATATTTAAATTACACAAAACCTGGCAATAGTAAAATATTTAGCAAATGAATGTCATATCTATATAGATGTGGTCCTAGGTCTGATACTTTATACTCAGTAGCCAATTCTTTCAATTGTTATTGTTAATTATTTTTAATTAAATTGTGGATGTTTCATAAGATTGCCAGTGGAATGAGAAGAATTAATAATTTGGGTGCTACATTTAAAGAATTTCAGATGATGGAAGAAAAGCAGTCAGTGAATGAAAAATTCTAGAATTTATATCCAAAATGCTACTGTTTAAAAGTGTACAATTAACAAGTTAATATGCAGAATGTATAAAGTTAACAAATCATAGAGCATTTGCCACTAGAAATTAGTAAAAAAAAAATATAATTTATGCTATGAGTTAAAAAAACAAACATTAAAATTTTTGTGAAATATTTGGAGATTTTTACAGAGGTTAGAACAGCAATTTTCAAATGTTACTTAGTGCATTGGTCCATGAAGTGGTTTTCCCATGACTCTGCTAGTTGGTGCAGAGAAAGAGCACGGCTTTGGAATCCTACATTCAGAATGAAGTCACAGTGTCTTGGTAGAGAGAGAGATTTAAATAAGTGGAAGATAAAGAGAAGACATTGATTGTACTAGCTACTCAAATAATCAAATTAGTTTAAATCTAAATCAGAAATGGAGGAAATACAACTATTAAGCAGCCCCCTCTCCAGAGGCCATACCCCTGGGCTAAATTTTGTCTTTATTTTTTGCCCCAAGAACTCTAATAATTTTCTTTACCATATAAAACTACATAGGCTATGTTGCTGACAGTATCATACATAGTAGATACTGTAGCAGCCATGATAAAAGTAGTTATCTAGTGTAT
This sequence comes from Suncus etruscus, assembly GCF_024139225.1. Lineage (NCBI taxonomy): Eukaryota > Metazoa > Chordata > Mammalia > Eulipotyphla > Soricidae > Suncus > Suncus etruscus. Next base: position 13,745,067 of record NC_064849.1, read on the forward strand.
GGGAACTTGGATGAAATTAGAATATATTGTGCTGAGAAATAAACCAGAGGGAGAACACATAAATGGTAAACTCACTAATTTGTGCTATATAGAGAAGTGACAAGAGTTATGGAGCTATATAAAAAATGATAAAAGAGACCTAAGAGTTCCAATTTTGGGGTAGTAGGTAAGGGGAATCAATAAATGGACCAGAAATAGCAAGATGGGTAGATGTTCTCCAGCATAATGGAAAGTTAAGGAAACTAACAGTTTTCAATAAATCTATAACTCAAACAACTAATAATAGGGAAAAGGTGTGAGATTAGTGTTGGATTGAAGATAAAATGAGGGATGTGATGGAGAGTCAGTCAGTTTTATAATATGGGTGTGCAGTAATGTTATAAGTACCAGAAACTTGAACATCATTGTCTAATTATAACTTTCAAAAATTAAATTACTTTTGTTATTTTGGATAGTATATTATTTCTAAAGTCTTCTTTTCTGATCCCATCACATTAGTGATTGCACTACTGAAGCAAGTAAAATTGGTGGCATTCCACCTACTTGGACAGAATTCATCCTCTTATCACTCACACACAGGCCAGGAGGCAGAGAAATATGTAAATATTCGTTCCTTGAGAAATGATCTATGAGAATGAATAATTAAATGTTAAAGAAATAAATTTTATCCAAAGTATGTCACAACAAACTCTATATACTATTTTCAATATGCAATGATTCCTTTAATTTGTTCTCCACAGTCAACAACCACACATTTTGGGGTAAATATTATTAGGATTAAAAAACTTTCTATTTACCTATTTTATATTTCAACATTTTTGATAAATAGTAGTTCTTGAAAGGGGCCGGAGAGATAGCACACTAGTAGGGTTTTTGCCTTGCATGCAGCCAATCCAGATGGACGGTGGTTTGATTCCTGGCATCCCATAACTTTTCCCAAGCTTGCCAGTGGTGATTTCTGAGCTCAGAACCAGGAATAACCCCTGAGCACCGCTGGGTGTGACCCAAAAACCAACCTCCCCCTAAAAGAAAGATAATTTGCAAAAAAGTAAAGCATTGATGCTCACGTGTAAGATGACAACTTTTATATTGAACTCTCAAATAATCGTTATAAAAATACAATGAATATATAAAATAAAAGTAATTATAACAAATCCTAGGAAACTAGAATTAATAGCAACATTCTGATTCATGTGCTCTCTTTTCCATCTATTTTAATCATTAAATAATAATAAATTGGAAGACCATATAAAATTGGAGACTATAAACTCATTATTATGTTTAAGTATACTCATGTAAACTTAAAATAGAAACTGAACAGGGATGGGAAAAGTGCCCAATATAGTGTTGCACGTTCCAACGACCTACAAAACCAAATTCAATGCTTTCATGTAAAGATTTGATGAGCTAGAAGCCATAAAGTCAGTTATTAACTGACTTTAATTAAACATGTACATTTCAATACATTTTGTTTAATTCCCCATTAACTAGAAGGGTGTGGTAAGAAGGAGCAAGCAATTAGCATAGGAATACTGGGTCCAAAAGATAGAGAGAAAAAAATACATTAAAGTGAAGCTGCCTAGATTTGTTATTGAGTAAAATTTCTAGCTTAAGTAGTGTGTACAGTGGAATTTGTGTCCTCTCTAGTCAAAGAGCTTCATGATATACCTAGAAATATTTAGAAAACATTTTAGACATGGTTGGATTCTTTAGAAAAAAATTCTGTTTTTGAAGTCACTGTTGATAGAAGCATTACTGCATAATAATGCCATATGGTTATACTCCAATTTCAAATCACACCCTGAGGTTAAGAAGTGTCCTAATTACTCATGAAGCGATATCATATTAAGAAAACTAATTTTCAATTTCATGCTTGCTCAACAGGGTCACATACCTCTCTCTTTCATTATTTTTGCCTTAAGACTTTGCTGATACTTGTGGTGCACGCATGCTTATGCGCATATTCACATTCACACACACACTAAAACACAGGCACACCATATAAATACTTGTAATGGTAGCACTCCTAATTTTAGTCTCTGTGCCCTAGATATATCAAGACTAAATCCTTAACAAAAAGCATGGAGGAAAGGCGTTTGCCTTGCATGCAGAAGAACAGTAGTTCGAATCCCGGCATCCCATTCGGTCCCCTGAGCCTGCCAGGAGCAATTTCTGAGCATAGAGCCAGAAGTAACTAATCCCTGAGCGCTGCTGGGTGTGACCAAAAACAAAAAACAAACAAACAAACCAAAACCAAACAAACAAACAAACAAACACAAAATTCTCCTAAATTTAACCAATCACCCAAACCTTCATTAGTATGGTAGGAAGGCACTGAATAAAAGTTCTAATTTCTTAATATGTGTTTTATTCATTTAAAACTCTGATAACTCTCTGATTTCCATATATCATAGCATTCACTTCTCACCAGTTCTGCTCTCATTTTCCCATAATGTTAATATTGGAAAGGCAGAATTTTCAAGTTTTTTTTTCTAGGAAATTCCTTGTCATAAAAATCTTACTTTTAATGTTTGAGAAGAGACACTAAGATGGTTTTTTGTTTGTTGTTTGATTGTTGTGTGCTCCCTGAGTATGTAAGGGATGACCAATTAGGCATTTGATCTCTACTTTGGGATTATCATAGAAACCCCTGACTCTGCACAGCAAAACTCTGGACCATATCTCGAGAGGAAAGAGAAGAATGGAGGATTCAACCTATATAGCCCTCAAATTCTGTGGGTTTGTCTAGACTCGGCTGTTCAGATAATCATAGCCCAAACTTTAGGTTCTGGCTAAAAATTTTTCCTTTCTTCTTTCATTCCTTCTTTAATTTTTCTTTCTTTCTTTCTTTCTTTCTTTCTTTCTTTCTCTTTCTCTCTTCTTTTTTTCTTTTTTCTTTCTTTCTTTCTTTCTTTCTTTCTTTCTTTCTTTCTTTCTTTCTTTCTTTCTTTCTTTATTTCTTTCTTTCTTTCTTTCTTTCTTTCTTTCTTTCTCTTCTTTCTTTCTTCTTCTTTCTTTCTTTCTTTCTTTTCTTTCTTTCTTTCTTTCTTTCTTTCTTTCTTTCTTTCTTTCTTTCTTTCTTTCTTTCTTTCTTTCTTCTTTCTCTTCTTCTTTCTTTCTTCTTTTCTTTCTTTCTTTCTTTCTTTCTTTTCTTTCTTTCTTTCTTTCTTTCTTTCTTTCTTCATCTTTCTTCTTTCTTTCTTTCTTCTTTCTCTCTTTCTTTCTTTCTCTCTTTCTTTCTCTCTCTCTTCTTTCTCTTCTTTCTTTCTTTCTTTCTTTCTTTCTTTCTTTCTTTCTTTCTTTCTTTCTTTCTTCCTCTTTCTTTCTTTCTCTCTTTCTTTCTCTCTTTCTTTCTTTTCTTTCTTTTTCTTCTTTTCTTTCTTTCTTTCTCTCTTTCTTTCTTTCTTTCTTTCTTTCTTTCTTTCTTTCTTCTTTCTTTCTTCTTTTCTTTCTTCTTTCTTTCTTCTTCTTCTTTCTTTTCTTTCTTTCTTTCTTTCTTTCTTTCCTTTCTTTCTTCTTTCTTTCTTCTTCTTTCTTTCTTTCTTTCTTTTCTTTCTTTCTTTTCTTTCTTTCTTTCTTTCTTTCTATCTTTCTTTCTTTCTTTACTTCTTTCCTTTCTTTCTTTCTTTCTTTTCTTTCTTTCTTTCTTTCTTTCTTTCTTTCTTCTTTTCTCTCTTTCTCTCTTTCTTTCTTCTTCTTTTCTTTCTTTCTTTCTTTCTTTCTTTCTTTCTTTCTTTCTTCTTCTTTTCTTTCTTTCTTTCTTTCTTTCTTTCTTTCTTTCTTTCTTTCTTTCTTCTTTTCTCTCTTTCTCTCTTTATTTCTTCTTCTTTTCTTTCTTTCTTTCTTTCTTCTCTTTCCTTTCTTTCTTTCTTTCTTTCTTTCTTTCTTTCTTTCTTTCTTTCTTTCTTTCTTTCTTTCTTTCTTTCTTTCTTTCTTTCTTTCTTTCTTTCTTTTCCTTCCTCCTTCCTTCCTCTTTCCTCCCTCCTTTCCTCCCTCCTCCCTCCCTTCCTCCCTCCCTTCCTCCCTCCCTTCCTCCTTTCCTCCCTCCTCCCTCCCTTCCTCCCCCCTTCCTCCCTCCTCCCTCCTTCCCTCCCTCCCTCCCTCCCTCCCTCCCTTCCTTCCTTCCTTCCTTCCTCCCTCCCTCCCTCCCTCCCTCCCTTCCTTCGTTCCTTCCTTCCTTCCTTCCTTCCTTCCTTCCTTCCTTCCTTCCTTCCTTCCTTCCTTCCTTCCTTCCTTCCTTCCTTCCTTCCTTCCTTCCTTCCTTCCAAATGTTCAATTGACCAAAACACCACTGACGATGAATAAAGTCCATGATCAGTTGATCAGTAATAGAAGGATAGTGATGTCCTTTATAGACTATTTGGGCTCATGGTAATTTAGCATACTTGAGTAGCACAGCAAAAATTTTTTTTCTCTTTAATTCAGATTACTCAGGGATCCTGTGCAGTTTCTACAAAGTGTTAGTGTTTGCAGCTGTGTAGATGCATTGGAGAACCTCAATGAGATGGTTTTCTGCAGTGGCACATTACCTGAGATGATGTTAGAGCCCAGGCACAAAGAGCATCTGCTTTTGTTGCATGACACTGTTCATTATATCCACTTTCCTTTGGATGGAAGAGACAATTTCTTATTTTTCTCTTTGGCCCTCTATAAATTGTGGGCACACTAATGCTCTACGACCTATCATTGGTGCTGTTGAATGATTCAAGATCCACTGTTTCATTGCTGAGCAGAGTTCACGTTGAGATGGTCTTACTTCCTTGAGTTGTGTTTGAAGCATACCCGAGACCTTTGGGACGTTACTGTCTGGTAGAGTCTAGTCAGAAGGAAGCTGATAACTGGCATGCAATTCGGTGAATTCAAGACTCAGTAAACACTTTCACTAGGGGTGACCATTTGTCAAAAATGGGTGTCCAGTGTAAAGACAAAAGTATATATGTTAAAAGTCAGTTTCCTGCATTTAGCCTTGATGTGGTAGCACATCATTGAAGGAGTCAGGAGTCAGATTTAGACTCTGGACTGAGGATCAAGACCACTAAACCTAAAAGCAACTTGAGCAGGATAGCAAAATAAGAGTAGCTTGGCATTTTCTAACATTCCCTTTCATCATATGTATTACTAGTGATACTATGAGTCTCTGGGTGGGTGCCTAGGTGAGTGTCTCCATGAGTGTCTAGGAAAGGAATAATGGATTCTATTTCTGTCTCTGGAGGAAATTTCCAGGGCCAGACACAGGTCTACCATATCCCTGCATTGAAATTTCAGGTCAGGCCAGTAAAGAGTGATGGGGTCCATGCATTCTAATGGAATACATTCCCAATGAGAACCCACACATCCAAAATGGGTGGGTTGTGGATGGGATTCTGGACAAATGTCACATAGCTCTAAGCACTAGAAAGTGGAAACTGAGAATAACAAGGTCTCTTTTCAGCAGTACTGAATTCCTGAAATAGCAATGGCTCTGAACCTTCCTAATTGCCAGGAATTCAGTCAGTAATTGAGCAATGAGTTTTTTACACAATTTATGTAATTGCATGTTGAGAAAATTTATCACATAATTGACATTATTGTTCATGATACCTTTGTTTCCAGAGGAGGGAAAGCAATGTGGCTGCGAAAAAAAATCAGTAAAAGAATTAGATAATAAAATGGAAGGGAAGGAAAAGAAAAAGGAATAAAGTGAAAAAGGAACAAGGAAAAGTCCAGAAGCAAGTTCATTTGTGCAAAATGTGTATTTGACTCCAAGGAAGTCATTACTACAGTGGTTGAATGCATAGTATGACCTTGAAGTGGCCAGTTCATTCTGTGAAATAGGAGGGCACCAATATGGCCGAACATTTTTAACAAATGGCATTGACCAGAGTCTCCCGGTTTTATTTTATTGTTACTATAAATTTTAGGGGTGTGTCCTCAACTGCTATGGTCCCGTAGAGGGAGACACAAGGAGCTCGTGGTGAGGATGTTCATTATCGGTGCAAGAAGCCTTGGTGGTATGTGTGAGCCCCAAAACTGACCAGCAGTCCTGAAATTTGATCAGACCCCTGTCCTGGAAGGGGAATTGTAAAAAAGTCAGCGAGAAAAAAAAAAAAAGGTCAGCGAGGAGGCAGCACTGTGGGAGAAATGGTGATTGTGGGTGAAGAAAGTTGCATGCATGAGTTTGGAAGGGGTGGGACTTGAACTACACTCTCCTCCCAAATTGGCTAGATTTCTGCTACATGGGCCATTGTGGACAGGATCTAATTCAGCTGGGTTTAACCTCAATAAAAACAGAAATATTCAATGGAGGTAGAGTGCCATCTCAAGACAAGGTGCTTTCCATGATTTGCATGGTTTTCCCAGTCCACTCATCTGATTACTTATTGTTTTTGGTAGTTCTATTCACTATGAGGGCATTTTGTATTCATTCACCTGGTGTTCACATGCAAGGCATGCTGTCAACACGACAAACTCAGGAGCAGGGGCTGGGTGATGTGGGATTCTCAGACAGTGACAGTTGTTACAAAGCATGCCCACACCACTCTAGGTCCACCTCCCCAACTCACCACGATACATTCTCTATTCTCATAGAGGAGACCTCTGTGGTCTAGACAGAGTAAAGAAAGGCTTTAGGGGAAGGGAGAGAAAGCTTCATGAGAACAGAGCTTCAGGGTAAGTAAGGATGCCTAAAAGGCAGATGCTTCCGGTGCCATCAATCCAGGACTTGCCAATGATTTGGACAGCTATTTTGTCATTAGTAGGATGGAAGTATTTTGTGGTAGGTCGGTGGTTTCTCTTTGAAACATAGGTGTCTGTCCTGTCGCTGGTCAGTAGATAATAACAGGGATCACTGAGCCATTACAACCCAGGTTTATTTGCCCTTCCCATCAGGCAAAAAAGAAGTTTGGCCCACAGAGAGCTAAGCTGGCTCACTGGTGTGTTTGTGTGTGTGTGTGTGTGTGTGTGTGTACCCTTCTTTTCATACTGTTTCTCTTAGACAAAGGATGTGAAGGGATCAGCTCTTTTGGAAGGTGGGTCTTCCTAGGGAGGGTCTTGGCAGGGAGGATCTCCTGTGCTTGTACTTAAGGGGAGTCACTACTGAAGATCAGTGACTTCTCAAGGCCCTTGGAGGAGGCTCCTGCTCCAGACCTGAAGTTTCACTTGCGTGTCTGTCTTCCTACCAGAGGCAAGCCTTTGCTGGCACCATGTATCATCTTCACCATCATGAGGACACATCTGTGATCTCTTCTACACCAGAGACTTCCACCAGCACCCTGCTTTATGGATTTACCATGCCCTCAGCCCCACACGCACACGGAGGAGGACACACTGACAACATGTCGATGCACACCACCTTCTACTTTGGCTACAAAAATGTGGAGCTGCTGTTTCCGGGCTTGGTGATCCAATGCAGAGCCGGCATGGTGCTCGCTTGCCTGGTGATGTTCTGCCTGGCTCTCTGTTATGAAGGTCTCAAGGTGGCTCGGGAGAAACTCACGGACAGGGCCAAGAGCTCTCCACAGCCCCACGTGCTGCGATGGCTTCACCTTGCTCAGACAGCTCTGCATGTGCTCCAGATGATGCTGAGCTATGTGCTCATGCTTACCTTCATGACCTACAATGCCTACCTGGCCCTAGCCGTGTGGGCAGGAGCTGGCACAGGATACCTGGTCTTCCGTTGGAAGAATGCCAGGCTCCTGGACCCAGCTTCAGCGGATCCTTGCCACTAGCCTGGAAGAGATCCCTGCTTTAGGAAGGTCCCAGAGGTTCAGACAACAGGACAAGATTCCTCTTTTTCTATACCACTCCCATATTTGTGCCCCTCCCTGTCTACTTGTGAACCTTATCAGCTGGACTAGACGTGCTCTAAACTGTGCTGACTGACTCCCTTCTCCCACACTTTGATGAAAATCTAACCCCCGTTTGCAATAAAAAAAAATAACCTTGATCTTTAAGATCCAAAGTTTGGATGTCTTGTGTCATTCTTTGTATGTTTGTCTTTTTGAGATCTGATTAAACTTTGGTACTTCTGAATTTGTTGATTCTCTAAACTTAGCTCTGACATTGATTTGTGCATACCTCTTTATTTCTGTCTGGAAAACACTTTGTGGCACTCATGTGTTCCCATTTTCTCCTCTCTCAAATTTCACACCTCAGAGGTTTTGGGAAACCAACCTAGGTCAAAACTGGGCAAGGTTGAAGCCTTGAGAGATAGCACAGCAGTAGGGCATTTTCCTTGCATGCAGCTGGAATGGGAGGGACCCGTTTTGATTACTGGCATCCTGTTTGTTCCCTTAGCATGCCAGAGGTGATTTCTGAGAGCAGAGTCAGTATTATCCTCTGGGCACTGCTGGGTGCGTCCAAAGAACCAATCATTCTAGAAATAAATGAATAAAGTTTTAAAAAAATGATCAGGATAAAATATTCTGCCCGCACTTGTGCTCTCGCCCCAGAGCCACAGTGCCAACTCTTGTTGTACTTGGCTCACAATAGAATTTCCACTCCATTATTGTCAGTTACAATCTAACTATAGCAAAGGATGGAGAACTGAGGTTCCCTGCTTCACAGGTATCTTCATCTCTATTGTCATTGGGTTCTATGACCATGCTATCATTTTGTTCTATGTTCCCATGAAAATGTGATGTTATTCACCATCTAATCAAACATACCATTCTCCATAGCTATTCACATATCACCCATTTTCATGATTTAATTCTTAAAGAGCAGCCTATGATGTCAGGCATTGACATCATAAAGATTCCTTGTCCAATCATCTGGTAGTCTTGGTTGTCATGGTTGTTCTGGCAGGGCAGAACTGGATGTCCCCCTCTTGCCCAGCTATTATATGAGCCTGGCAGCTGGTTACAAAGTCCACAATGGCCAAGGTGTGAGCATGTGGCTCGAGTAAAAATTTACCTGCTTCACTCAATTTCTGCAGGGAAGAAGGCAGAGATATCTCAGACTTGGATCTAAGTGGTGATTGGAGTCTGGGAGCAGGCACCCATAGGGTGATCTCGGGAGAATGACAATCCACAAGTGCCTTGCCTGGGATGACAATATTTTCATCAAAAGCATTTTCTGTGCCTCACCTCAAATATCTATGCCCTCATAAAAACCACCCTTGTGTTTCTGGCTGAGACGAGGATTACCAAGAAAAGGAAACTGAGTCTGAGAGCAGCCGTTTCCTGAACTCTTGGGACATTTCTGTGATGTACGTTTACAGAACTTGCCAATTTAGCCATCCTATAATGATCAGGGTGACACCGAGGAGTTATCAATAATTACCTTAATCCAGGAGAAATATATGAGGAGCCCGAAAGGAGCAAGGGTATGATCATTTGGGAACTGTGACAGTTTCTCTTCAGAAATCAGTTTCTGAGGTCTGGAACCCATTCCTCTCTTGTGTGCCAGGTGCTCGAGTTTGTAATTTACAGAACAGGTCTTGTGCCTTAGTGGACACCTCTCATCTTCCTTTCATGTTCCTGTTATTTCCTTTCCTATTTGCTTCACTTATTATTTTACACTGTATTTTATCATGCTTTCTGTATTTCTTCCAAAGATCATTCCTCCTCCTGTCCTCCTTCAGCACTTAGTTCCTCCATCTTTCCCTCCCTCCTTCCTTCCTTCATTCCTTCCTTTCTTCCTTCCTTCCTTCCTTCCTTCCTCATTCCCTCCCTCCCAGCCAAAAATACAACCTCATCATGAATAATTCTTATTGCAGGAATGTAGGCTCATACCGGTTGTGATCACTGCGAACCAAGAGGTCCAGGAGCAAAAGAATATATTTGAGAGTTTGAATCTCTCAATATTGTAGACACTTGTTTTTTCTTGGAATTCTGAGTACAAAATCTCATGACTGTGCAGGTGAATTGGTTCTGCTCATGATCCTTGGGTCTGAATCCTCTCATGTGCTCCTTTGCTGGTGGGTCACCAACAGGCTTCTACTCCAACATTTTTCAAGAAGGTCAGTTGACCAAAACACCACTTAGGAGGAATAAAGTCCATGATAGAAGGATATTGGTGAACTTTATCCTTGGGCTCATGGTAATATAAGCATACTGAGTAGCATTGCAGATTCTTTTTGCTCTTTAATTCAGTTACTCAGATGGATCTTGAGAGATTTCTACAAAGTCTTAGTGTTTGCAGCTGTGCAGTTGCATTGGAGTACCTCAACACTCTTAGGAGATGGTTTTATTCAGTGGCACTTTACCCAGGATGAGGTTGGAGCCGAGACACACAGAGCATCTGCTTTTGTTGCATGACACTGTTCATTATACCCACTTTCCTTTGCATGGAAGAGACAGTTTCTTATTTTTCTTTTTGGCTCTCTATAAATTGTGGGCCCGCTAATGCTCTATGATCTATCATTGGTGCCATTGAATAATGCGAGATTCATTGTTTCATTGCTGGGCAGGATTCATGTTGAAATGTTCTTACTTCCTTGACTTGTGTTTTGAAGCAGATCTGCAATTGTTTGGACATCGCTGTCTGGTAGAGGCTAGTCAGAAGCAAACAACTGGCATACTCCTTGGTGAATTCAAAACTCAGTGAACAATTTCACTAGGGGTGACCAATTTTCACAGAATCGGTGTCCAGTGAGAAGACAAAATAACATATATTAAAAATCAGTCTCATTAATTTGACTTTGATGGGGTTGCTTGTCATTGAAATGATCAGGAGTTAGATTTAGAATCTGGACTAGGATCAAGACCATTGACCCTAAAAGCAACTTGAGCAGGATCACAATATAAGAGTTTGTTTGGCTGGTGTTCACACCCAAGGAATGCTATCCACAGGAAAATACTCAGGTGAAACTACCGGGTTATGTGGGGTCCTTAGACAGTGACAATTGTTACAATGCATACCCACACTAGTCTAGGTCTATTATTCCAACACACCATGATATAAACTCTAATCTCATAGAGGAGATTACTATGAGATCTAGACAGAGTAAAATAGGGCTGTTGGGGAAGGAGAGAAAGCTTCAAGAGAACAGAGCTCCAGAGTAAGTAAGGATGCCTGAAAGACAAATGCTCCCTGTGCCATTGATCTGGGACTTGCCTATGATTTGAACAGCTATTTTGTCCTTGGTAGGATGGAAGTATTGTGTAGTAGGTTGTTAGTTTCTCTTTGAGACATGGGTGTGTGCAATGCAGCTGCTCAGTATATAATCATAGGGATTGCTGAGCCATTCCATCCCAGGTTTAGTTGCAATCCTCATCAGGCAAAAAAGAACAGTTTGGCCCATAGAGAGCTAAGATGGTTTTCTGGTAGTGTGTGTGCGTGTGTCTGTGCGCGTGCTCCCGCGTTTGTGTTGCCCCTCCTTTTTCTGTTTCTCTTACACAAGAGGATGAAGGGATCAGCATTTGGAAGGTGGGTCTTCCTAGGGAGGGTCCTGGCAGGGATTTTTCTAGGGAGGGTCTTTGCAGGGAGGATCTCCTGTGCTTGTACTTAAGAGGAGTCACTGCTGAAGATCAGTGACTTCTCAAGGCCCTTGGAGGAGGCTCCTGCTCTAGACTTGAAGATTCCCTTGCTTGCCTGTCTTCCTGCCAAAGGCAAGCCTTTGCTGGCACCATGTGTCATCGTCACCACCATGAGGACACATCTCTGATCTCTTCTACTCCAGAGACTTCCACCAGCACCCTGTTTCATGGCTTTACCATGCCCTCAGCCCCACACGCACACGGAGGAGGACACACTGACAACATGTCGATGCACACCACCTTCTACTTTGGCTACAAAAATGTGGAGCTGCTGTTTCCGGGCTTGGTGATCCAATGCAGAGTCGGCATGGTGCTCGCTTGCCTGGTGATGTTCTGCCTGGCTCTCTGCTATGAAGGTCTCAAGGTGGCTCGGGAGAAACTATGGACAGGGCCAAGAGCTCTCCACATGGCCCCACGTGCTGCGATGGCTTCAGAACTTGCTCAGACAAAGCTCTGCACGTGCTCCAGGTGGTGCTGAGCTATGTGCTCATGCGTTACCTTCATGACCTACAATGGCCGACCTGGCCCTGGCCGTGTTGGCAGGGGCCTGTACAGGATAACATGGTCTTTACCGTTGGAAGAATGCCAGGCTCCTGGACCCAGCTTCAGCGGATCCTTGCCACTAGCCTGGTAAATCTTCAGAATTTGAGAAACACCCAGAAGATAGAGGCAACAGGACAGTGTTCTACTTCCCCCCACCCACTTCATTGTGTCCCTCCCTATTTTCTGTCAACCTTAGCATCTGGACTAGACTTACTCTAAACTGAGTTGATTGGCCCCCTTCTCCCCACACTCTAATGGAAACATAAACCCCATTTGCAATAAATAAAAAGCTTGATCTTTGAGATCCAAAGTTTTGCTGTCTTGTGTCAATTTTTTGTCTGTTTGTCTTTTTGAGGTCTGATTGAACTGTGGTTCTTCTGAGCTTGTTGTTCCTCTAAGCTTAGCTCTGATGTTGATTTGTGTATATTCATTTATTTCTGTTTTGGGCAACACCTTGTGCCACTCTGGTGTTCCCCCTTTCTTCTCTCTCAAATCCCACATCTGGGAGTTCCAGGGCAGCCAACTCAGGTCAAAAACGGGCAAGATTGGGGCCAGAGAGAGAGCACAGCACTAGAGCATTGACCTTGCATGAAACTGGAATTGGAGGAACCCATTTCCATTCCTGGCATGTAGTGATTTCTGAGTGCAGAGCCAGGAGTATTCGCTGATCACCTCTAGGTGTGGCCAAACAAACAATCAATCTATAAATAAATGAATAAAGTTTAAAAAAATGGGCAGAATTAAACACTTTGCTTGCACATTTTCTTTTGCTTCAGAGCCACAGTGCCAACTCTTGTTTTACTTGGCTCACAATAGAATTTCCACTCCATTATTAGTGAAAATCTTACTATAGCAGAGTATGAAGCACTGAGGTTCTCTGCTTCAAAGGTATCTAAATCGCAATAGTCACTGGTTTCTATGACCATGCTATCATTTTGTTCTATATCCTCATGAAAATGTGATGTTATTCTCCATCTAATGAAACATACCATTCTCCATAGCCATTCACATGTCACCCATTTTCATGATTTAATTCTGAAAGAACAGCCTATGATGTCAGGCATTGACATCATAAAGATTCCTTGTCCAGTCATCTGGTAGTCTTGGTTGTCATGGTTGTTCTGGCAGGGCAGAACTGGATGTCTCCCTCTTGCCCAGCCACTATGGGAGCCTAGCAGCTGGCTCCATAGTCCACATTGACCAAGGTGTGAGCATGTGGCTCGAGTGAAAACTTCCCTGCTTCACTCAATTTCTGCATGGAAGAAGGCAGAGATATCTCAGACTTGGATCTAAGGGGTGATTGAAGTCAGGAAGCAGGGCCCATAGGGTGATCTCTGGAGAATCACAATCCACAAGTGCCTTGCCTAAGATGACAATATTTTTATCAAAAGCATTTTCTGTGCCTCACCTCAAATATCTATGCCCTCATAAAAACCACCCCTGTGTTTCTGGCTGAGACGAGGATTACCAAGGAAAGGAAATCAAGTCTGAGAGCAGCAGTTTCCTGAACTCTTCAGACATTTCTGTGATGTACGTTTACAGAACTTGCCAATTTTAGTCATCCTATAATGATCAGGGTGACACCGAGGAGTTATCAATAATTACCTTAATCCAGGAGAAATATATGAGGAGTAGCAAAGGAGTGAGGATATGATCATTTGGGAACTGTGACAGTTTCTCTTCAGAAATCAGTGTCTGATGTCTGGAACCCATTCCTCTCTTGTGTGCCAGGTGCTCGAGTTTGAAATTTACAGAACAGGTCTTGTGCCTTAGTGGACACCTCTCATCTTCCTTTCATGTTCCTGTTATTTCCTTTCCTATTTGCTTCACTTATTATTTTACACTGTATTTTTTTCATGCTTTCTGTTTTCTTCCAAACATCATTCCTGCTCCGTTCCTCCTAAAGCACTTAGTTTTTTAATCTATCCAATGTTCGTCCCTCCCTCCCTCCTTCCCTCCCTCCCTCCCTCCCTTCCTCCCTCCTTCCCTTCCTTCCTTCCTTCCTTCCTTCCTTCCTTCCTTCCTTCCTTCCTTCCTTCCTTCCTTCCTTCCTTCCTTCCTTCCTTCCTTCCTTCCTTCCTTCTTTCCTCCCTTCCTTCCTTCCCAGCCAAAAATACAACCCTATCATGAATAATTCTTATTGCAGGAATGTAGGCTCACAGCGGTTGTGATCACTGCGATCTAAGAGGTCCAGGAGCAAAAGAATATATTTGCGAGTTTGAATCTCTCAACATTGTAGGCACTTGTATTTTCTTGGAATTCTGAGTACAAAATATCATGACTGTGTAGGTGAATTGGTTCTGTTCATGATCCTTGTGTCTGAATCCTATCATGTGCTCCTTTGCTGGCGGGTCACCAACAGGCTTCTACTCCACCATTATTCAAGATATTCAGTTGACCAAAACACCACATAGGAGGAATAAAGACCATGATAGAAGGATATTGGTGAACTTTATCCTTGGGCTCATGGTAATACAAGCATACTGAGTAGCATTGCAGATTCTTTTTGATCTTTAATTCAGTTACTCAGATGGATCTTGCGAGATTTCTACAAAGTCTTAGTGTTTGCAGCTGTGCAGATGCATTGGAGTACCTCAACACCCTTAGGAGAAGGTTTTTCTGCAGTGGCACTTTACCCAAGATGATGTTGGAGCCGAGACACACAGAGCATCTGCTATTGTTCCATGACACTGTTCATTATACCCACTTTCCTTTGCATGGACAAGACAGTTTCTTATTTTTCCTTTTGGCTCTCTATAAATTGTGGGCCCGCTAATGCTCTATGATCTATCATTGGTGCCATTGAATGATGCGAGAGTTACTGTTTTATTGCTGGGCAGGATTCATGTTGACATGTTCTTACTTCCTTGACTTGAGTTTTGAAGTTGATCTGCAACTGCTTGGACAACGCTGTCTGGTAGAGGCTAGTCAGAAGGAAGCAAACAACTGGCATACTCTTTGGTGAATTCAAAACTCAGTAAACAATTTCACTAGGGGTGACCAATTTTCACAGAATCGGTGTCCAGTGTGAAGACAATATAACATATGCTAAAAATCAGTCACCTTCATTTGGCTTTGAAGTGGTTGCTTGTCATTAATATGATTAGGAGTTAGATTTAGAATCTGGACTAGGATCAAGACCATTGACCCTAAAAGCAACTTGAGCAGGATCACAATATAAGAGTTTGTTTGGCTGGTGTTCACACCCAAGGAATGCTATCCACAGGAAAATACTCAGGTGAAACGACCGGGTTATGTGGGGTCCTTAGACAGTGACAATTGTTACAATGCATGCCCACACTAGTCTAGGTCCACCATTCCAACTCACCATGATATACACTTTAATCTCATAGAGGAGATTACTATGTGGTCTAGACAGAGTAAAAGACGGCTGTTTGGGAAGGAGAGAAAGCTTCAAGAGAACAGAGCTCCAGGGTAAGTAAGGATGCCTGAAAGACAAATGCTCCCTGTGCCATTGATCTGGGACTTGCCTATGATTTGAACAGCTATTTTGTCCTTGAAGGATGGACGTATTGTGTAGTAGATTGGTGGTTTCTCTTTGAGACATGGGTATCTGCAATGTGGCTGGTCAGTATATAATCATGGGGATTGATGAGCCATTCCATCCCAGGTTTAGTTGCCATCCTCATCAGGCAAAAAAGAACAGTTTGGCCTATAGAGAGCTAATCTGGTTTTCTGGTAGTGTGTGTGTGTGTGTGTGTGTGTGTGTGTTTGTGTTGCCCCTTCTTGTTCTACTGTTTCTCTTACACATGGGGATGAAGGGATGAAGGTGGGTCTTCCTAGGGAGGGTCCTCGCAGGGATTTTTCTAGGGAGGGTCTTTGCAGGGAGGATCTCCTGTGCTTGTACTTAAGAGGAGTCACTGCTGAAGACCAGTGACTTCTCAAGGCCCTTGGAGGAGGCTCCTGCTCTAGACCTGAAAATTCCCTTGCTTGACTGTCCTTCTACCAGAGGCAAGCCTTTGCTGGCACCATGTGTCATCTTCACCACCATGAGGACACATCTGTGATCTCTTCTACTCCAGAGACTTCCTGCAGCACCCTGTTTCATGGCTTTACCGTGCCCTCAGCCCAACATGCACACAGAGGAGGACACACTGACAACATGTCGATGCACACCACCTTCTACTTTGGCTACAAAAATGTGGAACTTCTGTTTCCGGGCTTGGTGATCCAATGGAGATTCGGCATGTTGCTCGCTTGCCTGGTGATGTTCTGCCTGGCTCTCTGCTATGAAGGTCTCAAGGTGGCTCGGGAGAAACTCATGGACAGGGCTCAGAGCTCTCCACAGCCCCATGTGCTCCGATGGCTTCACCTTGCTCAGACAGCTCTGCATGTGCTCCAGGTGGTGTTGAGCTATGTGCTCATGCTTACCTTCATGACCTACAATGCCTACCTGGCCATGGCCGTGTTGGCGGGGGCCTGTACAGGATACCTGGTCTTCCGTTGGAAGAATGCCAGGCTCCTGGACCCAGCTTCAGCGGATCCTTGCCACTAGCCTGTTAAATCTTCAGAATTTGAGAAGGACCCAGAAGATACAGGACAAAGGACAGGATTCTACTCCCCCCCACTTCATTGTGTCCCTCCCTATTTTCTGTCAACCTTACCATCTGGACTAGACTTACTCTAAGCTGAGTTGATTGGCCCCCTTCTCCCCACACTCTAATGGAAACATAAACCCCATTTGCAATAAATAAAAAGCTTGATCTTTGAGATCCAAAGATTTACTGTCTTGTGTCAATTTTTCGTCTGTTTGTCTTTTTGAGGTCTGATTGAACTTTGGTTCTTCTGAGCTTGTTGTTCCTCTTAGCTTAGCTCTGATGTTGATTTGTGTATATTCATTTATTTCTGTTTTGGGCAACACCTTGTGCCACTGTGGTGTTCCCCCTTTCTCCTCTCTCAAATCCCACATCTGGGAGTTTCTGGGCAGCCAACTCAGGTCAAAAACGGGCAAGATTGTGGCCAGAGAGAGCACAGCACTAGAGCATTGACCTTGCATGAGGCTGGAATGGGAGGAAACCATTTCCATTCCTAGCATGTAGCGATTTCTGAGTGCAGAGCCAGGAGTATCCGCTGATCACCTCTAGGTGTGGCCAAAGAACCAATAAATCTATAAATAAATGAATAAAGTTATAAAAAATGGGCAGGATTAAATACTCTGCCCTTACTTGTGCTCTCCCTCCAGAGACACAGTGCCAACTCTGGTTGTCCTTGGCTCACTATAGAATTTCCACTCCATTAGTGTCAGTGACAACCTTACTATAGCACAGGATGGAGAACTGAGGTTCCCTGCTTCACAGGTATCTTCATCTCTTTTGTCTCTGGGTTCTATGACCTTGCTATCATTTTGTTCTATATCCCCACAAAAATGTGATGTTATTCTCCATCTAATCAAACATACCGTTCTCCATAGCCATTCACATATCGCCCATTTTCATGATGTAATTCTTAAAGAGCAGCCTATGATATCAGGCATTGACATCATAAAGATTCCTTGTCCAATCATCTGGTAGTCTTGGTTGTCATGTTTGTTCTGGCTGGGCAGAACTGGATGTCCCCCTCTTGTCCAGCTACTATGGGAGCCTGGCAGCTGATTCCAAAGTCCACATTGACCAAGGTGTGAGCATGTGGCTTGAGTGAAAACTTCCCTGCTTCACTCAATTTCTGCATGGAAGAAGGCAGAGATATCTCAGACTTGGATCTAAGTGGTGATTGGAGTCAGGAAGCAGGGCCCATAGGGTGATCTCTGGAGAATCACAATCCACAAGTGCCTTGCCTGGGATGACAATATTTTCATCAAAAGCATTTTCTGTGCCTCACCTCAAATATTTATGCCCTCATAAAAACCACCGCTGTGGTTCTGGCTGAGACGAGGATTCCCAAGGAAAGAATACCGATTCTGAGAAGCAGCCATTTTCTGAACTCTTGGGACATTTCTGTGATGTACGTTTACAGAACCTGCAAACTTCAGCCTTCCGATAATGATCAGGGTGACACCGAGGAGTTATCAATAATTACTTTAATCCAGGAGAAATATACGAGGAACAGGAAAGGAGTGAGGGTATGACCATTTGGGAACTGTGACAGTTTCTCTTCAGAAATCAGTTTCTGAGGTCTGGAACCCATTCCTCTCTTGTGTGCCAGGTGCTCGAGTTTGTAATTTACAGAACAGGTCTTGTGCCTTAAAAGTAACTTGAGCAAGATCACAAAATAAGAGTTTTTTTGCCTGGTGTTCATACCCAAGGAATACTATCAACAAGAAAATACTCAGGTGAAATAATCAGGTTATGTGGGTTCCTTAGTGACAATTATTATAATGCATATTCACACTAGTCTAGGTCCACCATTCCAACTCACCATGATATACACTCTAATCTCATAGAGGAGATTACTATGTGGTCTAGACAGAGTAAAAGACGGCTGTTGGGGAAGGAGAGAAAGCTTCAAGAGAACAGAGCTCCCGGGTAAGTAAGGATGCCTGAAAGGCAAATGCTCCCTGTGCCATTGATCTGGGACTTGCCTATGATTTGAACAGCTATTGTGTCCTTGGTAGGATGGAAGTATTTTGTAGTGGGTTGTTGGTTTCTCTTTGAAACATGGGTGTCTGCAATGTGGCTGGTCAGTATATAATCATAGGGATTGCTGAGCCATTCCATCCCAGGTTTAGTTGCCATCCTCATCAGGCAAAAAAGAACAGTTTGGCCCATAGAGAGCTAAACTGGTTTTCTGGTTGTGTGTGTGTGTGTGTGTGTGTGTGTGTGTGTGTGAGTGTGTGTTTTGCCCCTCCTTTTTCTACTGTTTCTCTTACACAAGGGGATGAATGGATCAGCATTTGGAAGGTGGGTCTTCCTAGGGAGGGTCCTGGCAGGGATTTTTCTAGGAGGGTCTTTGCAGGGAGGATCTCCTGTGCTTGTACTTAAGAGGAGTCATTGCTGAAGATCAGTGACTTCTCAAGGCCCTTGGAGGAGGCTCCTGCTCTAGACTTGAAGATTCCCTTGCTTGCCTGTCTTCCTACCAGAGGCAAGCCTTTGCTGGCACCATGTGTCATCCTCACCACCATGAGGACACATCTGTGATCTCTTCTACTCCAGAGACTTCCTGCAGCACCCTGTTTCATGGCTTTACCGTGCCCTCAGCCCCACACACACACGGAGGAGGACACACTGACAACATGTCGATGCACACCACCTTCTACTTTGGCTACAGAAATGTGGAGCTGCTGTTTCCGGGCTTGGTGATCCAATGCAGAGTAGGCATGGTGCTCGCTTGCCTGGTGATGTTCTGCCTGGCTCTCTGCTATGAAGGTCTCAAGGTGGCTCGGGAGAAACTCATGGACAGGGCTCAGAGCTCTCCACAGCCCCATGTGCTCCGATGGCTTCACCTTGCTCAGACAGCTCTGCATGTGCTCCAGGTGGTGCTGAGCTATGTGCTCATGCTTACCTTCATGACCTACAATGCCTACCTGGCCCTGGCCGTGTAGGCAGGGGCCTGTACAGGATACCTGGTCTTCCATTGGAAGAATGTCAGGCTCCTGGACCCAGCTTCAGCGGATCCTTGCCACTAGCCTGCTAAAGCTTCTGGATTTGAGAAGGACCCAGAAGATTCAGGCAACAGGACAGGATTCTTCTTTTTCCACCCCACCCACTTCTTTGTGTCCCTCCCTATTTTCTGTCAACCTTATCATGGACTAGACTTACTCTAAGCTGAGTTGACTGGCCCCCTTCTCCCCACACTCTAATGGAAACATAAACCCCATTTGCAATAAATAAAAAGCTTGATCTTTGAGATCCAAAGATTTACTGTCTTGTGTCAATTTTTTGTCTGTTTGTCTTTTGAGGTCTGATTGAACTGTGGTTCTTCTGAGCTTGTTGTTCCTTTAAGCTTAGCTCTGATGTTGATTTGTGTATATTCATTTATTTCTGTTTTGGGCAACACCTTGTGCCACTGTGGTGTTCCCCCTTTCTCCTCTCTCAAATCCCACATCTGGGAGTTCCTGGGCAGCCAACTCAGGTCAAAAATGGGCAAGATTGGGGCAGAGAGATAGCACAGCACTAGATCATTGCCCTTGCATGAGGCGTCAATGGGAGGAACCCATTTCCATTCCTGGCATGTAGCGATTTCTGAGTGCAGAGCCAGGAGTATCCGCTGATCACCTCTAGGTGTGGCCAAAGAACCAATCAATCTATAAATAAATGAATAAATTTAAAACAAAAATGGGCAGGATTAAATACTCTGCTAGCAGTGTGCTCTTGCTTCAGAGCCAACTCTTGTTGTACTTGGCTCACAATAGGGTTCCCACTCCATTATTGTAAGTGATAATCTCACCATAGCAGTGGATGGAGAACTGAGATTCTCTGCTCCACTTGTATCTCTTTATCTCCATTGTCACTGGGTTCTATGACCATGCTATCAATTTTTCTATATCCCATGAAAGTTGACATTATTCTCTGTCTATCATCGGCCTCCGTCCCTTTCAGAGAACATACCATTCTCTATAGCCATTCACAATCACCATTTTCATGATTTAATTCTTAAAGAGCAGCTTATTATGCCAAGCGTTGACATCATAAAGATTCCTTATCCAATCATCTGGTAGTCTTGGTTCTCATGGTTGTTCTGGCAGGGCCGGAACTTGGTGTTCCCCTCTTGCCCAGCTATTATAGGAGTCTGGCACTTGGATGCAAAGTCTACATTGAGAAGGCTTTGAGCATGTCGCTTGGATGAAAACTGACCCATTTCTCTCAATTGCTGCTGGGAGGAAGGCAGTGATATCTCAGACTCAGACCTATGCTGTGAGTGGAGTCTGGTAGCAGGTTTCTGCAGGTAATCTCAGGAGAATGACACTATATAAGTCCCTTTCATCAAATGCAATTTCTGTGCCTCACCTTAAATATCTAAGCCTTCATACAAACCATCTCTGTGTTTCTGGCTGAGTTGGGGAGCTCCCAAGGAAAGGGGACCAAGTCTGAGAGTAGCAGTTTCATGAGTCATGATCAGGGTTTCTCTGCCTGCATCCCCAAGTGCAGGGCCTAGAAAACCAAGGTTGCCCTGGTCTTGGCTGGCATGCTGGGACAAGGGTTGCTTTGAATGAAAGTTCATTAGGTCAGCCACAGTGCCATTCGCATACAGTCCACGACAAGTGCAGAGGAGCAGTATCCTCAAGGCAAACATGTAGGTCAGCACAGGTTAGGTTGTGCTGGGCACATGCATTTGGTGGGACATTTCTGTGAGGTACGTATATAGAACTTGTCAATTTTCGGCCATCCTGTAATGATAAGGGTGACACCAAGGAGTTATCAATATTCACCTCAATCCAGGAGACATACAGGAGGAGCAGCAAAGGAGGGAGGGGAGAGTCATTTGGGAACTGTGAGTGTTTCTCTTCAGAGATCAGGTTCTGCAGCCCAGAACCCATTCCTCTCTTGTGTGCTAGGTGCTCGAGGTTGTAATTTACAGGACAAGACTTGTGCCTTAGTGGACACCTCTCCTCTTTCTTTTGATGATCCTGTTCCTTTCATATTTGCTTCACTCTTTATTTTACCTGCTTCTCTTCCTGCTTTCTCTTGGCTTCCAACCTTCATTCCTCCTCCCATTATTCCTACAGTACTTTTGTTCTTATATCTATCCAATGTTCTTTCTTTTTTTTTTTTTTTTTTGGTTTTTGGGCCACACCCAGTAACGCTCAGGGGTTACTCCTGGCTATATGCTCAGAAGTTGCTCCTGGCTTGGGGGACCATATGGGACACCGGGGGATCGAACCGAGGTCCGTCCAAGGTTAGCGCAGGCAAGGCAGGCACCTTACCTTTAGCGCCACCGCCCGGCCCTCCAATGTTCTTTCATTTGTTCATTCGCTCCTTCCTTCCTTCCTTCCTTTCTTCCTTCCTTCCTTCCTTCCTTCCTTCCTTCCTTCCTTCCTTCCTTCCTTCCTTCCTTCCTTCCTTCCTTCCTTCTTTCTTTTTTCTTTCTTTCTTTCTTTCTTTCTTTCTTTCTTTCTTTCTTTCTTTCTTTCTTTCTTTCTTCTTTCTTTCTTTCTTTCTTTCTTTCTTTCTTTCTTTCTTTCTTTCTTTCTTTCTTTCTTTCTTTCTTTCTTTCTTTCTTTCTTTCTTTCTTCTTTCTTTCTTTGTTCTTCCTTTTCTTTCTTCTTCCTCTTTCTCTTCCTTCCTCTTTCTCTTCCTTCCTTCCTTTTTCTCTCTCTTTCTTCCTTTCTCCATTTCTTTCTCCCTCCCTTCCTTCTTTTCTCCCTTCCCTCCTTCCTTTTCTTTCTTTCTTTCTTTCTTTCTCTTCTCTCTCTTTCTTCTTCTTTCTTCTTTCTTTCTTTTCTTTCTTTCTTTCTTTCTTTTCTTTCTTTTCTTTCTTTCTTTCTTTCTTTCTTTCTTTTCTTTCTTTCTTTCTTTCTTTCTTTCTTTCTTCTTTCTTTCTTTCTTTCTTTCTTTCTTTCTTCCTTCCTTCCTTCCTTCCTTTGTCTCTTTCTTTCTTTCCTTCTTTCTTTGTTCTTCCTTTTCTTTCTTCTTCCTCTTTCTCTTCCTTCCTTCCTCTTTCTCTTCCTTCCTTTTTCTCTCTCTTTCTTCCTTTCTCCATTCCTTTCTCTCTCCCTTCCTTCTTTTCTTCCGTCCCTCCTTCTTTTCTTTCTTTCTTTCTTTCTTTCTTTCTTTCTTTCTTTCTTTCTTTCTTTCTT
This sequence comes from Suncus etruscus, assembly GCF_024139225.1. Taxonomy (NCBI): domain Eukaryota; kingdom Metazoa; phylum Chordata; class Mammalia; order Eulipotyphla; family Soricidae; genus Suncus; species Suncus etruscus. Next base: position 13,767,762 of record NC_064849.1, read on the forward strand.
TCTTTCTTTCTTTCTTTCTTTCTTTCTTTCTTTCTTTCTTCCTTTCTTTCTCTTTCTTTCTCCCTCCCTTCCTTCTTTTCTTCCTTCCTTCCTTCTTTTCTTTCTTTCTTTCTTTCTTTCTTTCTTTCTTCCTTCCTTTCTTTATTCCTTCCTTCCTTCATTTCTTTCTTTCTTTCTTTCTTTATTTCTTTCTTTCTTTCTTTCTTTCTTTCTTTCTTTCTTTCTTTCTTTCTTTCTTTATTTCTTTCTCTCTCTCTCTCTCTTTCTTTCTTTCTTTCTTTCTTTCTTTCTTTCTTTCTTTCTTTTCTTTCTCTCTTTCTTTCTCTCTCATTCTTTCTCTCTAACTTTCTTTCTCTCTAACTTTCTTTCTTTCTTTCTCTCTAACTTTCTTTCTCTCTTTCTTTCTTTCTCTCTAACTTTCTTTCTTTTTCTTCTTCCTTTTCCTCTCTTCCTTTCTCTTTTCTTTTCTCTATTCCTCCTTTTCTTTCTCTTTCTTCTTTCTTTTTTAATAAAGCTTTCTTTATTGAGTAATAAAGCTCTGCAAAAATTAGGCGTGTGCACCAGACCTGAGCATCTTTCTTTCTTTCTTTCTTTCTTTCTTTCTTTCTTTCTTTCTTTCTTTCTTTCTTTCTTTCTTTCTTTCTTTCTTTCTTTCTTTCTTTCTTTCTTTCTTTCTTTCTTTCTTTCTTTCTTTCTTTCTTTCTTCTTCTCTTCTTCTTTCTTTCTTTCTTTCTTTCTTTCTTTCTTTTCTTTCTTTCTTTCTTTCTTTCTTTCTTTCTTTCTTTCTTTCTTTCTTTCTTTCTTTCTTTCTTTCTTTCTTTCTTTCTTTCTCCCTCCCTCTCTCCCTCCCTCTCTCCCTCCCTCGCTCCCTCCCTCGCTCCTTCCCTCCTTCCTTCCTTCCCTCCTTCCTTCCTTCCTTCCTTCCTTCCTTCCTTCCTTCCTTCCTTCCTTCGCTCCCTCCCTCGCTCCTTACAGAACAGGTCTTGTGCCTTAGTGGACACCTCTCATCTTCCTTTCATGTTCCTGTTATTTTCTTTCCTATTTGCTTCACTTATTATTTTACACTGTATTTTTTTCATGCTTTCTGTTTTCTTCCAAACATCATTCCTGCTCCGTTCCTCCTAAAACACTTATTTTAATCTATCCAATATTCGTCCCTCCCTCCCTCCCTCCCTCCCTCCCTCCCTCCCTCCCTCCCTCCCTTCCTTCCTTCCTTCCTTCCTTCCTTCCTTCCTTCCTTCCTTCCTTCCTTCCTTCCTTCCTTCCTTCCTCTTCCATTCCCCTTGTATTCCTCTCCACTCTACTTCTTAAACTGTTTCATAATTCAAGATCAAAGAGGTTTCATCTTTTTGGGGGTCACACCCAGCTATGCTCAGGAGTTACTCCTGGCTCTGTACTCAGAAATCGCTCATGGCAAGCATGGGGAACCATATGGGATGCCAGGATTCGAAACACGACATCCATCCTGAGTCAGCTGTGTGCAAGGCAAACACCCTACCGCTGTGCTATCTCTCTGGCCCCAAAGAGGTTTCATCATAAGAAAAAAACACTTATTTTGAGGACATGGCAAAGCTGTTTATCTTAGAGCCAGTGAATCAGGAGATACTACCAGACATAGAGGATGATGTGCTCTAATGTCCCAAGAGCAGTTGTAGGTTTTGTAAGTGACAGTTACTTTGAATGCCTCAGACATATAATCTTTATTATTTTATTTTCTCAATTTTCTTCTGAATAAGTGAGGTTTCACAGCACCATGGGTAGTTTTTGTTTGCTTGTCTTTAGAAATTTGTAATAATTCCCATGTATTTTCTACCATTTCCCCTGTTATCTCAATTGGAGATTATGTTTGGGGCTTAGTGTGATACATGTGATAAGTTCAGCACTGATGAACTAAATTTAAATATACAAATTATTGTCAGATTCAATTTAAAAATAATTAAAATTTCTAGTTTATACAGGATATATTACTTTGTTATTAGTAAGAAATAATGAAATGGATATAGTAATGTATAATTTGTAATCATAAATAACTAAGTTTATAATATACTATTGGACCCAAAGAATATTTTTGAGAGGGTTTTCAGCCACACCCAGTGACGCTCAGAAATTTCTGAGCTATGCACTCAGAAATCTCTCCTGGCTTGAGGGACCATATGGGACACCAGGGAATCGAATCACAGATCGTCCTAGGCTAGCACGCACAAGGCAGAGCCTTAATGTTTGTGACTGCTCCAGGCCCCCAAAGAATATTTAAAGTAAATAATTTTGAACAGTTGATAAATGAAAAGAAGTTCTATCATAATGTGAGAAAATTATGCTGTCAGTTATACTTCTTTTTCATGCCTGAGATACAAGACTTTCATCAGACATTCCAATATGGCATATATTAAAGCAATTAATAAAGATATTGAATAAGTGGATTCTACTAATCCAAGTATATTGGATAACTTTCTGTGATAGACTTGCTTCTTCATCTGCACCATCTGCATTATCTTTTCTACTCTAATGGGTGTCTTTAAACTATGTCAGTGTATCAGAATTGGAACTATCTTTTACCAAAGCCATTTTTGGGTTCACAAGAAAAGATAATGATTTGTGCGAGATTTTCCAATCATAAGTGAATTATTCATCACTACTTATGCAGTGGCTCATGTGGGACCAAGAGTGACTCAGAAAGTTGTATTTCTACGTCTGTGACCACCCACCAATGTGATCAGGAGAAATGGGTAGGTCAATCTTATTTCAGCACAGGCATTATGTGTTTGCCTCCTTCCCTCATAAAAGAAGAATTTCTAGAGAAGGCTAAACAGTGAAGCAAGTTTGTTTTTATTGCAACTTATTTAGAAAAATATGAGGGGAGAGAGAGAAAGGAAAAAATGAGAAACAACTGAGAGATGGGTGGGACCCTCTCCTATAAGCTGTAGGAGAATATAAAGGTCATAATAAGAATATGCAAAGACTATCAACACTGCAAGGATATCCTTGTGACAACATCCAGATTAATTTTTATGCATGCAAAAAACTCCAGGTCAAGATAATTCAGATAAATTGTAACTAACCTTCTTCTAAAAATCTTTCCTGCTTTTTACATTCTGGAGAAGGCATTTTCTCTATTGAACATACATCTCTTATATTCTCTTTTAAACACATCTCTTTCTCTATTGTCCTATTTCTCTAAGAAAATTTCATTAAGTAATGCTTTTTGTTTTTGCTTTTTGGTGGACATATTCTGTTGCCTACTTTTTTTTTTCAGGACTTACTCTTGGCTCTGTGTGTTGGAATCACTCTGGGCACCATATGGGATACTGGGAAAAAATTCAAGTCATCCACTGGCAAGACATGTGCCCTACCCATTTCAGCCCTAAATAAAACTATTATCATTTACTAATTATTTCCCGAAATATTTTTCTTAAGAGAAGGTTGTATTCTGGAATGAAATTTAGGATTGACATTTTTTTTTCTGTGAAAAGCAGTTCCTCACTCCAGCCTGAGATCATAGCTCCCTGAGAACTCAGGTGGTGGAGATCAATTCTTACAGTATGTAATATATATGAGTTTTTTCAGTGGTTTATCCACTGCCTCCTGGGGTTAGTGGGACACAATAATTATGCTGCTTAAATACTCAAAGCAAACTTTACCAGTACTTGACCCAAGGAGACATTTCCCAAAGTGACCTTGGTGGATCCAGGAGAGAGAGTAGAAGCACTATGGTTGAAGCTACCTTCTTTCTCCACTTCACCCATGGTATCAGTAACAAATACATAAATCATATGATTCCTGATTTCAAGCAGTAATATCTGGTGATAGTGGAATTTCCTTTGCTGAAAAGACACAGCATTTCAAAAATAGTTGTTAGCTTTTAATCTTGGGAGGTAAATAGTTTTAGAAATCTATAAATAGTTTAAGAGTCAGGAAGATAGTTCAAAGGGCTTGAGTTCATGTCTTGCATGTGTTAAATACCACATATGTACCCATTTACCACTATATGAAGTGGAAACACTTAGTTTAATGAACACTGAATCACTGACTGCTAAAAGAAAAAAATATGGGGAGAATGCTGAAGTGATAGTGTATTCAGAAGCTAACGTGCTGCTTGCCTTGCTTATTGCCTTAGATATCTAGCACTGTACATGATCCTCAAGAACCTTCAGGAGTGATCCCTGAGCATAGCTCCAGAAGTGAATTATGATTACCCCTAGGTGTGATCCCAACTTACATAAACAAGAAAAGGAAAAATGAGGAAAGTCTTAGAAGAATTCCTAAGACCCTCCATAATAATTATTCATTGTTCTTTCCTCTGTGTGAGTGTGGGGAGGGGTTTTGCGTAAATCTGCATATGAATTTGACTTATTTGAAAGCCTAGTTGAAACTTCCTAGGAAGCTTTGTTGCATAAGGAGAAATGTTATATATATATATATATATATATATATATATATGTGTGTGTGTGTGTGTGTATGTATATATACATATATGTGTGTGTTTGTGTCTGTGTGTATGTCTGTGTGTGTGTGTCTGTGTATGTCTGTGTGTCTGTATGTGTATGGGTGATTAGGTATTCTAAAATTATTTGAAATTCCTAAAATTCTGCTATGGTCTGATTAACTAGTATAGGAAATTAAAATAAGAAAAGTTCTTTGCCAATTTTGATAATAGGATATTTGGGTATTGGTATTAGGGGAATGGCTATTCTAAAACTTTTAATAATTTGTAGAATTGTTCTAATGCTTTGTGCTCAGAGAACTTTTTGGGAAAATCTTTGATAAATATGCTGTAGCTTTGATAAATTCTCGAGTATAGATTGTCTGAACTGAGGGTAAACATTTCCAAGTTAATGGAAATGATAGTCTTAAAAATATAAGATATTATGACTTTTTTTGTGTCTTTTTAGTCAAGTGGATAACAAGAAAGAAAGCCTGAAGAGAATAATACTTTCACCAACCTAACTGAACCATCTGGCCTGAAGGAAAATGCCTCATGCGGTTCAGGACTTACTTAAGACTTTACCTGAACTGGTAAAGTCAGAAATGAGCACCTACACAGAATGAACACTTGAATCACACCAAACTCAGGATATAGTCAAGCTTCATCTTAAAGTCTCTTTTTCTGCAGGAACTGTGTCTTTCCCTTCATTTTCTTGGAAGCTGTGAACTCAAGGTAGAGAGAGCAGTGGTTCTTTTCAGGAACTGTACTTACCTCAGCACACATGTTTCAGAAACATCACCTTCCTTTCCAGATAATATTTTCAGGGGGAGACTAAATAGTGAATCAAATAGTTTTATTAAAAGAAATTTTCTTAGAGAAGTGTTGGGGGAATAAAAAGAGAGAGAGTGAAAGAGTGAGAGAGAGACATGTTAAAGAGTGAGGGGCCAGAGCGATGGCCCACTGATAGGGCATTTTTCTTGCATATGGCTGACTTAGGGCAGACCTCGGTTCTATGCCCTAGCATGCTATATGGTCCCCCAAGCCAGGAGCAATTTCTGAGCTCTTAGCCCAGAGCAACCCCTGGGCATCACTGGGTGTGGCTCCCCCCCCCCAAAAAAAAACAAAAACAAAACAAGAGTGGGAAAAGTAGAAAGTTAGAAAAGTTAGAAAGTAGAAAAGTTAGAAAGTTAGACATAGTTTTTCCAAATTGTCTTTTATGTATTGCCACAGGAAAGTCTTAGATTCCTGATGTTTTTTTTTTTAATAGTTTACATTGATATTTAGATTCTCCTGTAGCTTCTCCTTTTCTGAATTGTTCACTGTTCTCTAGGTGGCACTTTAGTTTATACATCTCCATAAGGGTCATGATTTGCTTATCAGAGGAATTACTCCTCATGTCCCTGAGCTATTTTACAAATAACCATTTATTTTATTACCCCTCCTTTATTTGGTTATTGGGGAATTTGGGAGTTGGTTTGAATAAAGAAAGGAGTCTATAGACTTTTGGGATTCCGGAGAGAGAGAGCTTGGCATAGACAGCACAAGGCAGAGAGAAGCAAAAAGGCAGAAAGAACAAGAAGAAAAAACATATGAACTCCAATGAAACACTAACTGCTTTGGTATTATTTCTTCACCATTTCATTACCCTGCTTCATAAGACCCCTCTGCCTGTGCCTGCGGCAGTCTCACCTAATTCTTGGATTTTTTATTTTTAGGTGAGTATCCCATCTGTGCAACAGAATGCAATCGACAGTAGAAGAGAAATTAATTTGTAAGGATATTTTTGGTTTGAAATAGTATGTTTTACTTACATTTGTTCAGATTCCAAAACTTTCACTTTTAAAACTGTCATGCATTAAGCTGGTAGATTGAATCCTTTTTCCCTATGTATATTTTTTAAAATAATACCTTTATTTAAACACCGTGATTACAAACATGATTGTAAGAACACCCCCAATTCACCAGTGCAACATTTCCATCACCAATGCCCCCATCCTCCTCCTTTCCCCCTGTCCCCGCCTGTATTCCAGACAGGCTTTCTACTTCCCTCACTCATTGACATTGATGTTGTTGTGATAGTTCTCAGTGTAGTTATTTCTCTAACTGCATTCACCACTCTTTGTGGAGAGTTTCATATTCTGAGCTGTTTTTTTTTTGTCCCTTGTCTCTGGGAATTATTCAATATAGTAATGTATTTTATTTTCCTTAAAACCCATAGATGAGTGAGACTATTCTGTGTATATCTCTCTCCCTCTGACTTATTTCACTCAACATAATAGATTCCATGTACATCCACGGATAGGAAAATTTCATGACTTCATCTCTCCTGATGGCTGCATAATATTTCTTTGTGTATATGTATCACAGTTTCTTTAGTCATTCATCTATAAACAGATGGGACTATATTAATCTGAGAAGCGTCTGCACCTCAAAGGAAATAATGCCTAGGATACAAAAGCCATCCACAGAATGGAAGAAGCTATTCACCCAATACCTGTTGGAGATTGTTTGGCATAACTAAAAGCCCTTTTTACTAAAATCAAAATGAAGTCTCTGAAAGTCTGAGCAAAAGTGCCTACGTGACAATTAGCAGGAGCTGCCAGCCTAAGCAGCTAGCAAATGTGGCCTTTGCCCTTGGACCTAAAGAAAAGGGGAGTCACTGCATACCTCAGAGCTAGGGGAGTCGACCACAGGCACCAAGATGTTCCCATAAAGATAGAGGCTGGTGGGCCTGGGCAGAGATTAGATCTTATACTTTGTTGCTCTAAGACGGTATGGGCCTCATGATTGATGAATGCCAGCTTCGTGATGTACAGCCTTGTTAATTTTGAAAAAACAAGATGTGCCTGTGGAAAGTTACAATTATTCCAAGAATGCCTTGCCCCTTTCTCTTTGTTTGGCTTGACTATAAAAGGCTAGCCCCCTCCCAGAATAAACGGACTCTTGATCGGAACTTTTCGCCATGAGTCTCCTTGTCTTCCCAATCCCTCTTTTCTTTCAGGCCGTAATCCTCTTCGTGAACTGTGAATAACTGTTGTGGTCTCCAGCCTCTCCCATGGGTCGGGATCGAGGTCCCTGGGGGGCCGCAAATACCCATCAGATAAAGTGCTAATATCTAAGATATACAAGGTGCTGACAGAACTTTACAAGAAAAAAAATGTAACCCATCAAAAAAAAAAAAAAAAAAAAAAAGGAGAAGAAATGAACAGACAATTTCTCAAATGAGAAATTGACCAAAATGGCCAAAAGGCACATGAAAAAATGCTCCACATTATTAATCAGGGAGATGCAAATAAAATCAACAGTGAGGTACTATCTGATGCCAAGAGACTGGCACACATCACAAAGAACAAGAACAATCATTGCTGGTGGGGATGTAGGGAGAAAGGAACTTGGATTCACAGCTGGTGGAAATACCGTCTAGTCCAGCCCTTATGGAAAACAATGTGATTGGAATGCCCCTGATTCAATGTCACTATGTACCTAAAATATCACTGTAAAAGATTTGTAATCCACTTTGGTCAAAATAAAAATTACTAATAAAACCCTGGAAATTGAACTCCCATATGATCCAGCTATACAATTAGGAAATAACTAGGAACATAAAATGCAATGCAAAAATGCCTTGCTCACACCTATATTTATTGCAGCACTATTTACAATTGCCAGACTCTGGAAATAATCAAGATGCCTTCAATAGATGGTAGATTGTATCCTATTGAAAGAGGAAGCCTCAGTTTCCTCTTGCTAATTGTTGTGAGCAGTTCTATTTTTTTTTTGACTGCCCCATCCTAAATTTTGAACACACCAGTAAATACCTGGGCTTTTTCTGTTAAATGGGAAATTTATAATTTCTCAAGATCATAGAATTTGCCCCTTGTACTTTCTGAAATATTCTTGTCCCTTTAAAAGATCCAGTTTTCCTACTAAAAAAAAATCACAAGAATAACAATATTTAATTTATTTCTCTATTAAATTCCTTCCCAGCTAGAGAGTTTCTTGTACTTTCCCTTCTGCTTTTAAAATAAACCTTATGTCTCTATGAAGATTATTATTCTGCATCAGGCATCAGGCACAACTCTTTAATTGGACTAATATATTCTTGGGACTAACATTGGTCCTGTGAAATAATCAGAAAAAATCAGTTTGAGTTTTGATTCCAATGGAGGATTTTTTAGAAACAAAAACAAAACAAATCTTTTATTTTCCCAAATATTTAGAGGGAAAATATTATTTTAATGAAAGAAGCCCAGAAGACCTAACATGTCAATTGGTCCTAGTCTACCCAGAACCTATCATGATCCTGTAGTAAAATAAGTACAACTTGATTCCTTACTCAGAAATCTTTGCTTAGATTTAAGGTGTAGTTATCATGTGCCTCATATGATAGCCTACAAAAGAATGTGTTGATCTCCATGGAACTCACCAAATTGCAACTTGCACTCTTATTTCTTCATTATTTTCTCTAAAAAAAGCTTATAATGATTACGCAGATAAAATGTTACATTTAGGACATGAGTTTGCATCTTTCAACCTACTCTCTCTTCCAACCTGGCAGCTCCTTCCCAACAAATTTCTTTATGTAATATAAAAAGCAAACAAAACAGTATGCATTCAATTTCTCTGTGTTATTTCTAGCAACTTTCTGTGACTCTACAGTGATCTTAATAAAATGTCAATTTAAAATACAATAAGTCAGATATCCTGAAAGATGTTCAAAACCTTTACACTATGGACTTTATAATATTACTATGCCTTAAAGTATATAAATTTAATAAAATGACATCCATTATTTTTGAACTAGAGCAATGTTTTTAAATCTTTTCACCTATAAAATGGGTGAAAATGAGATAAATATTTTATGTACTTAAATATCAGGAGTAAAAGTAATGTAGTTATAATAGTTTTTAGTGAGTGCAATCCTACTCCTCTCTGTTGCATGAAGTGGCAATAACTTCTTTGTGTAATGACTGGAAATTTCTTCAGATTGGCACCATTGCAAGGCACATTAAAAAACACTAGACCGGGCCAGAGAGATAGCATGAAGGTAAGGCTTTCATGCAGAGGGATGGTGGTTCAAATCCCCGCATCCCACATGGTCCCCTGTGCCTGCCAGGGGCGATTTCTGAGCATAGAGCCAGAAATAACCCTTGAGCGCTGCCGGGTGTGACCCAAAATCCAAACAAACAAACAAACAAACAAACAAACAAACAAACAAAAAATAGAGGACCCAAAGTGAAAGATGCCATTTTCTTCCTACTTGTTCCACTAAACATAATGCTAACTAATAATTTCCAGGGTATTCAAAAGTTTATGAAATATCTAAAGGTTATGGAAATGTAAAGTGCTATTAAGTTTATGTAAAGTGCTATTAGCTATTGAGGCTAATTTTATGAGCATTAGGATTATAGCTATTAGATATGCAGAGTTACAGAATATAATTGTTTGGCATCTTATTCTTGCATGGGTAAACAGATAAATTGATAAAATGGAATATTCAGAAACAGATAACACACATAAATAACCATTTGCCATATAAAAAATTACACTAAAGTGAAGTATGTGTATTTATTTTTTAATACATTATATTGCATTAACTAGAAACTATATTGGACCAGCAATGAGTCTTGAACTCCAATTTTCTGGATTACACAATTATTTTTCAAGTGCAATATTCATGTAAGTATATATTAAAAAGACTTCGTGTACTTTAAGAATAAAGTATAAAATATACCTTCATAACTTTCTGCAGGCAAAGGTTATTTTTTTTTCCTCTGTGGGGATGGTATCTGTAGCTGGCAGTGTTCAGAAATTATTCCAGATTCTGTAGTTGAGGGCCATTTTCAGTGTCAGCATTCAAACTAAGTTTGACTTTTAACCCCTATATTACCCTTCTAGCATGCAAATATTTTAAACTGCAAAGCAGAGGCTATTGTTTTTGAAAATTAAGTGATAAAAGAATGCAAGTTAATTATAATGGAGAAATTGCATTTCTCAGCACCCTTTAAGACAAAACCCAGAAAAATAATGATAACTATTAAATTACTTTTCTTCAAAATGCATAAAAATATACTTTCAATGAGTAAAATATTTGAACAGAAAATTCACTAAAGAATATATGCATAAGGATTCAGGAGATAGTATAGGGAATAAGGCTTGCCTGCTATGTAGCCCAGCTAGATTTGATTCCAGACACCACTTGGAACATCTGTATGTACAAGAACCAAAAACTTGTGAAAATACAAAACTTAATTTAAATTAACAACCTTAGACATGCAAACTACATGATAGCTGTGTTAGAATTCTTTGAAGATATGGCCTCGTTAACTAATGTTTTGTAGGTTCGAAATGAGGATTTATCTCTTGTTCCTTGAAAATGTGATATTTATTTCTGCAAACACAAAATATTTGCATACAAGATTTGATAAGACTTCGAATCTGAAATAGCTTTGTAATTTGTTTAGTAACTATTATATGTGATGAGGGCTGGAGAGATGATAGTACAGTAGTAGGGAGTTTGCCTTGCACCACGCAGCTGATTCAGGACGGAAGGTGGTTGGAATCCCGGCATCCCCTGTGGTCTCCTGAGCCTGCCAGGGGCGGTTTCTGAGCGCAGAGCCAAGATGAACCCCTGAGCACTGCCGGGTGTGACCCAAAAACAATAAATAAATAAATGAATAAATAAATAAATAAATATTACATGTGAGACATGGCTTTATTTATTTATTGTGTGCTTTATTGGAATAATGGGTACCCTCACTTAAAGAAACCCAAATTAAAATTTTTGAGCTTATATTTTATTTTGTTTTGGTTCTACACCCAGCAGTCCTCAAGATTTATTCATTGCTAAACTCAATAACCACGATGTTGGGGTTCTAGGAACTCAATAAAGTGCTCAAAATTAAAGCTGTGTCAGCAGAATGGAAAGCAAATACCCTACCCACTCGACTACCTCTGGAGCCCAAGCCTCTTTTGGTTTCTAAGGTAAGAAAGGTAAAGCCTATGACCAATAGCAAATTTCAGGTTTCTAATTGTTGTTAGGTTGATGCAACAACAGTTTAGCTTCCAGAATATACCATATCATGTGTCTCTTCTAAAAAAAAAAAAAAAAAAAAAAGAAAGACTAGCAAATACATTGCCCAGCTGGCTGAGGCTAAACTAATGATCTGTGTAGTTTTACTATGCAGAAAAAAAGAGTTTTTATGAATGCCTTTGGTTCCTTATTGCATAGCAATCAAAATTCAAAATAATTATAGGTCACTATATGTTCACAATGTAGCTAAAGAAAAAAAAATCAAATATTAACTCAATACAGAGAATCTGGCCTCCTGGTAAGTGGAAATGTAAGTGTAGTCATTTTGGAACACTATTTGGGAAAAATCTACCAAAGTTGAGCATTCAAACTGCCATTCCACTGTTTCACTGTATCTCCAAGTGAAAATATCTCCAAACATTTAATTGTATCCATTATTTAATTAATATGTACTTCTATTCATGAACGATAAAGACAGAAAAAACAAAGCTATACCTCTGATGTAGATTAGATGCAAAAGAAAATTATGATACATACTTATATAGCCACAAAAGTGAAAAAGCAGAAGTACACAGAAGCACACCAATCAATATCAAAAAGACAACACTAAGAGAAATATGCACAATTGCATTAACATAAAAGTCAAAACACAGCAAAAATGCTTGGCAAGTGAGGCCAATGCAATTAATTTTAATGGATGAGTTGGAAGAAGACAATGGAAGGAGGGTTTGGGTATATTGGTAATATTATATTTCCCTCTTGAATACTTGTTAGATGCATTTATTTTATGAGAATTAATCAAATTATACACATAGAATTTCGGCACGTTTGTGATTATTCTGTTGAGAAAACTTCCTTACAAGTGTTCAAATAGGCTTTTATCAAGATATCCAGAGTAAACTGTTTTCTCTTTGACATGGAACTCAAGTCAATTAAATATCTGAGAGTCTCAGGTAAAACCATAACCTTAAAGAATGCTTGCCTCCTGGAAATCTAAAAATCATCTTTTTAAATAATAAAAATCTATTTTAAGGCAGGATAAACCTGAGTGAGGATGTTTTTATATATGATTATTCCCTCCTCCTTTGGGAAACACACTCCTTTCTCCTTCATATTTTAAATCTCCATCTTACCCCTAAGTTCAGAATATCAATCCTTATTTTCTCTCATTTGCTTTATATTTTATAGTCCTGTAAATTCTCCATAGGAATGTAATTAAATTTGATCTTTTTTCTGCTATTAATTTATTTGATTTGTTCCTCCAGCCTCAGAAAAACCCAAGGGTTGGATGAATTCCCACTACACTCTTAAAATATATTATATTTCAATCAAATTTATATAAGCATAAAAACCTTTGATGAAAAAAATGTTCTTTTCAGAAAAAAAATGAGTGACTTGTTATTTGGATAAGAAAATAATTAGGCTACTAAAATAAAGACTAAATATTTAAGTGATACTATTTTCTAATTTAAATGTATATGTATTTATGGTAAGATTTTATATATATATATGTCTGTAGTTATAGTTTGCGTCCATACTCAGCTGTGCACTGTGGCTTATGCAGTGTTAGAAGTTGAAGCCAAGGAAGGCAAATACTTTATCACTTAAGTCAGAGCTCTGGTTCCTAAGATATGCTGTTTTCAAATGTTCAGGGACTCAATATAATTTTGGTAAATTTTACTTTAAGGTTAATTGACAGGAGTTTTATTTTTTAAGACATTATTTTTAAAGTCCTTTTAATAGAAAAATCTGTGGCTTCAATAACTAATTTTGAATCAATTCAAGTCATAAAAGTAGATATTTATGACTTTTTTCTTTTCTTTCTTTTTGGTTTTGGGTTTGTGTGTGTGTGTGTGTGTGTGTGTGTGTGTGTGTGTGTTTTGGGCCACATTCAATAGTGCTCAGGGGGTACTCCTGGCTCTGTTCTTCGAGGTCATTTCTGGCAGTGTTCAGGGGACCATATGGGAGGCTGGGAATCAAACTTGTGTTGGACAGATGTGAGGCAAACATTCTACCTGCTGTGCTATCACTCAAGCCCCATAAAACGTTTAAAATGCTTTCTATAATTCAAAATGTTTTATATATGGCATATGGAAACCCCCACACTACTCTCAGATATTAATATCTGGGACTTTATTTTGTGGTATGATGGTTATTCATATTTAAAGATAAATGTATACAGCTTATTGTAGTTTTAAATGTATTTTATGAATATTTCTTTCTGTCTAAAAATTTTCTTTTTCTTTCTTTTTTTTTTGGTTTTTGGGCCACACCTGGTAACACTCAGGGGTTACTCCTGGCTATGTGCTCAGAAGTTGCTCCTGGCTTGGGGGACCATATGGGACACCGGGGGATCGAACCGCAGTCCGTCCAAGGCTAGCGCAGGCAAGGCAGGCACCTTACCTTTAGCGCCACCGCCCGGCCCTGTCTAAAAATTTTCTGATTACTTAAATCATATGCTAAACCAATATATATTTGAAGATTTTTTTTTATCTTACTTCCTCATTTTTACTTCTTAGGCTTCTAGCCTCCAAGGAAATCTCTTGATGACTTTTAGCCTCTCCCCAAAAAGAGGAGGTTCATTTTTTTTTTCCATTCACAATTGTTTTCTTGAAGTGCTAAGGGCTGGTAATAAGTCCTGGTGTAATCAACTCTTCTGATTGTATTTAGACCACATTATATTTAAAAATATTATTTTATTTGCAGGATAGATACCATTCTGAGCAAGTTCAGAGGGAAACAACGTATATGATACTTCTTTCTGATATAGACCTTTCCCCTTCAGGATGGGCTCCTGATGCAAGTTATGGGCTAATTATTGTCTCTTCCTTCCACACTCTTGTCACCATTTTACTGTGAGAAACATGGTATGACTCTCTTCTTCTATCCAATTCCCACCATTTCTTGAGGTTATGAAAAACTTCATCATCACTTTGAAATGTTCTAAGCCAATATGGAATATTGGCTTTCTCCTCAGAACTTCCAGAATATTCCTCTGTTATTTGCGCCTTCATGCATTTATTGTATTTATTTATACGAATTTTCATCTCTAAATTTCACATCTTTCCCAGTATATGGAATATGTTGCCATGCTAAACCAATAGCAACAAGCTAACCATGGTATCAAAAATGATGGCAGCAGGGCCAGAGAGATAGCACAGTGGTAGGGCATTTGCCTTGCAAGGAGCAGACCCAGGACTAACAGTGGTTCGAATCCCGGTATCCCACATGGTCCCCATGCCTACCAGGAGCGATTTCTGAGCACAGAGCCAGGAGTAACCCCTGGCAACTGCCAGGTGTGGCCCAAAAACAAACAAAATAATAGCAAAACCATTTAGTGCTTGATAGCTACAGATACCACACACAATAAAACTTTATCCTTATACAAACTCTTACTGTGTTCATATTGTAAATGACTAAAAGATGATAAAAAGTAGGCATGAAAGGTGCAGTTGCTTGCCTTTATCTCTTGGTTTTTATAATTCAGCAAATCTCAGTGTCTCTCCTTGGTACCTTTTATCCCATTGCCTTTTCTTAGGTCATTGCTGTACCCAGTATTTTAGGAAAGCCCAATTGATTGCGTTGAAATTATTATTTCCTCACTATTTATTTTTGTTCAGCCTACCACTCCAAGCAATGATTTGTAACCATGTGTTCAACATTTCATTCCTAGATTCACATGTTTTCAAAACCTAAGAGAAATACAATGCACTGGTTATTCTAATACACTTTTTAAATTAAAAGAAAAGCAACTACCATATTTTTCGTATCATAAAACACACATTTTTCTTCCAAAAGATGGGGAAAATGCCCGTGCGTCTTATGGAGCAGATGCTGCCTGGAGCTGAAGACTGAGTATTTAAAAATGTTTTATTTAATTATTTTCTGATGTAAAAAAGTTGGGTAAATTGTTTAACCAGCTGTGGACTGGCATATTGTAAACATACTTTGGCCTCTATGACCTTCTTCTGACAGCATCTCGCATTGCACCGTTTGCTTAGAATATTTTTTCTTGTTTTCCTCATATAAAAACTATGTGCATCTTATGGTCAGGTGTGTCTTAGAGAGAAAAAAAATATGGTAAGTTCTAAATGTACATCTAGAATTAAGGTTAATATAGAATGATGTTTAAAAGAAGCCTAAGTATACACTATGTTGGAGTTCTTTATTTCCTAGAGAGTGGGGTGGTCAGGCCATACCCAGATGTGCTCAGGGTTTACTCCTGGTCTGTGACCAAGAGGATCATATACAGTGTCAGCAATCGAACTGAGGTCTGCTGCATGCAAAGCAAATGTCTGACTTGATGCACTATCTCTCTAGTCCTACCTCTGACTTCTTTAATTAATCTCTTGGTTGTGGAGTGCACTGTGAGGAGACAGGTAAGAATAACAGAAAAGGACAGGCTAATAAAAAATAATAACATCAGTTCTCTGGCATTGTTTCTTGAGTAAAAGTTTTCAGACAAGAAAGAATCATACTAGTCCCATAAAGGGAAGGCAAAGCCTTTTCTTTCCTAGTTGTTTTTATTACCGTGTTCTCTTCATTGTTCTTTCATCTCCCCCATATATACCCATATACTATGGGTATACAATTTGAGAAGGAGCAGGTGCAGAAAGAAATCGTCTCAGTGGCAGGATTCCTCTCTCACTAAACTTTTATTGTGATGCAATTCTTCAATCTTAGGGACAGGCCTTCAACCACAACACAATTAATTTATTTAATTCTTCATGAGCTTGGCAGAAAGTTCTGTAGAATTAGATAAGTAAAACCAAATCTGAAATACACTTTTGTATGCTCAGCATATAACAGAAATCAGTTATGCACATTTTTAAAGGTCAGGTACAGAAAATGCAGGAAGGTTGCAGTTTTGAAAAAAAATACTAGAAGTAACTGAATCCAGTATAGATTGATATTTGAAGAAAATATCAGGTGCCAGTGAGGATATAATGGAAGAAAATATTGGAATTTATAGGAGGCAAGTAGCTTCACTTCTTTGCACACTTAGAGTGGCTGAGGAAGCAGGGAACCCATTTAAAGGAGTCCTAGAAGCAGAGGAACCTACAGGAGAGCCAAGAACAGAGGAAACTCAGCAGCAGAAATAAGTGGCTGACAGTTCCAAGAAATGGAGAATTGAAGCCAGTGACTGCTGCTGTGGTCATCAGCTTTCCTAGTAAAATGCATATGAAAAGCTTTTTCTAACTAGGTAAAACTGATTTTCAGTGCATTTGTCAACAATAGACTGATTTCTCTTTCACCATGATTACTGACCCTGTGTCAATAATCTCTACTTTCTTCTTTTTTTTCCCTCTGACATTTTTGATGTCTTAGGAGTGTGATCAAGGATTCCACTAGCAGGGATACAGCACAATATAGTCTCTGGTATAGTTTGTGCTCAATAAATAAAGCCACAATATTGTCCCTTGCAGCAAGCATCTCAGAATGATGGCTTCCCACTGGACTCAAGGTTTTTCTGCTGTTTACAAGCATTGATGCTTTGAAGAGCATCTCAGGCCAATGCCTATAGGCGAGGTAAGGCTAAAACCCAGACTCTAGAAAATGACCCACCTTGCCCCATGAAGCAGTCCTAACCAATACAAAGCTCCACACCACCAAATCATACATACATCAGCTTTTCTATGTTGCACGCAATTTTCTGTTGATCATGATTTAAATTTTAATCATCTTGTTGAAAAAATAAGAAAATAGAAAAATAGAATGAGCTGAAGCTATTGCATTTCGCTAGAAGGCTACCACTAATTAAGATGTTGAAAGCAATTTTAACACCATTTCTCACCACTGTGACATATCTGACAGGCTTACAAATTAGCATTCTGGAACTCTAAAACTGGGTGACCATGTGTTGTCAGATGCTGTGACAGATCACTAACGTAGTTGGTAATTGCTGAAAGTGATACCATACATTGCAAAATAATGTATTACTCATAGATGATTCCAAAAAGTGGTCTTTTCATTTGTAGTAAAAATAATTCTTTGAGCACTTAAGAGAATAAAAAGAGTATTTTAGCAATATTCTCACTAGATAAAAATCAGATTCACGAATGATGACAGAGCCATGTCTGTGCTGAATAAGATACCCAAGCCATATAATCTGTTAATATCATTCCAAGTTATTTGGGACTCAAGATGCAGATGAAAAATATCTCAAATAATATGGGCTGACTTCAAATCAGTACTTTCCAACAAATAAGCTAGTTAGGTTAATTTCTCACTTTATTATGTGCTACAGCTGCTACTATACCAACTGAAACTATTTCTCACATGTGAGGAATAATTCCAGAATCTGTTCTAACTGGTCACTTTTGTTAAAAAAATTTTTGATAAATTTGCAGATATATATTAAATTTAGATAACAGTATTTTATTTTTCTTTTGTTCTCTCCTCCTTTCTTCCTCACTTCCCTCCCCCATCTTTCCTTCTTAATGAAAGCTAATCTGGTTGGTAAATTCAGCGAGTAGACAACAAGTAAATAGGACAACAGAGACTATGGTTGATTACTCTAACAGCCAGTTTATTGTTAGAAGTGTAAATTCTAAAGATTTTTATTAAAAAATCAGAAACATACAATTTCTGACAATATTGTTCTATGTTCAGAATATTTTTTCTTGTCCTCAATATAAAAACCTAAAATTTACACACATCTAGCATAAATTGAATTACTAACATGATAACATATAATCTAACATATCTATTATTTACTTTAAGTAATTATTTTGAAATAAATTTACTCTTGTATTTTAGAGTGTTAAAAAGATTAAAGAAGTTAAGTGATTTGTTAAAGGTAATATTACTATGAACAAAACATCATTTTAGTGTTTTTGAAAGCTTGTATTTTTTGTTGTGTTATTCACAGCCTGCACTTATCCATATATATGATGGTACCTTAAAAATTGATTGAGATTTTATGACTCTCAATAAGATTAATGATGGTTTCTTATTAACATAATTCCATTACACACTCAACATCAGTGTACCCACCTCCATTCCTCAAGGATCTCAACACCGCCCGGATGGTATTTTTTGAAGGCAAAAATTCAGTCTTTGTTCCATGTCATAAATGACTGTGTTGCTTACCTGTAACAGATAGTGCTTGGTTCATTTAAAGAAAAAATTACAAATAAAAAGTCAATGAGTGACTTGATGCTTCCTTCTACCCCGATCCTCATTTGTTTAGCATTTCTTAAATATGTACCATAAACCATCCTATCCCTAGAATCAGAGCCCAAGAGAGTTATATCCATTTAATTTGTTGAGAGAGAGTTTGGATGAAATAGGATGAGGGAAGCATAGAACAGGGCAAGAAGTTTCAGGAGACATGTGGTCTCCGCTGGTGTCTAATTTCATGAGCTCTCAGGGATGGAATGGGAATTGTACCAGAGTGCTATTAGGCAAGGGGCCTGAGTGATCAGTCAATAGTTTCTATAAGCTACCCAACAGGGGCGGCAAATTAATTCCCTGACAGGCATCTTCTATCAGTCAACAGTTACTTTCTGGAGAAAGGGACAGACATGAATCACTAAAAGACAACATATTCAGGAACGCCAGATCAACACAATAGTAAGAATCAACAGCATCTCTTAAGGCAGATGCTATGAGAGCTCTGTGGATATTTCTATAGGGAATATCCACTGAGGAGGCACTTTCAGCTCCCACAGTCTACTCCGTCATTATCCAACAGGAAGCAAAAGAAGACCAACTTTCTTCTGGGGTCTCCCAGGACTACTTCCAGACACATAGAAACTTATACTTTCATTTATAACAAAATACTTGGGTAATTATTGTCTTAAAATGTTTTGAGATTTTCCTTAATATATACACTACTTCCTTATTAAACTAAAAAAAAATCTCCAAAGTAAGTTTTATGGCATAAAATTATAATCATAAATTAAGATTAAAAATAAATATATAAAATAAAAGTATAATATATATCTAATATATTTTGTGTAGTTGGTTCAGTACTAGAATCTATCAGATATACCTGACAGAGCATGTATCCTATACTAACTTACAATAGACTGAATAGTAATGCAGGATAACAATGTACAATTTCAGTATTTACTATTTTTCAGGCAACGAGCTAATCAGTAAGCAAGTATAATCTCACAGAACATCCACATTTCTGTTAAGAAGCTTATTATCATTAAAAAGATTGTCAACATTATATAAGTAGCTTAAGCAAATTAGGATGTGTATCTCTATCTATCAGGTAATTAATATGCATTATTTTTGACCTTGGTTTATGACTTTATGCACTTCTCTAGGTCTTGCTATTGTTGACTGTTGCTTCCCCTTACTTCATTAATTGATTGGTAACAGGGAGGTAAAGCTGATTCAATTACATCTATCCATTTTACCAGACAAAATAAAATTCATTTAAAAAGATTTCAGGAAATGTTTACTTCCATTTTGTTGCACAACTGAGTAATAGGATTATCCTTCTCAGTGATATAGATTAAATAATAAACAGACTGATTTCTCAGACATTGGTATCACCATGTGGATATATTGTAATAAGAGAATAGGAGTTAGGAATGCGTAGCAAATTAATCCAAGTATTTTGCATCTTAAATATATTCATTAAATTTATCTCTACCTCATAGATGAGAAAATGGAGGCAACTATATAATTATATATAAATATATATTAGACAATTATAAATTGTAAGTAGTGAGTCCAATATTCATATTTGATTCTAACTGTGTAGTCTATTTTGAACTTCTATTTTTGTATTACTTCTTCAGTTAATCTTTAATTTAGTAACTGATTTCTATATAAAAATGCCAAAATCAAGCTAGAAAATTTGAGAGCACTCCCTCTGAACACAAAAATTAAAAAGAAATTGAACCCCTAAAGGCTAGAAATGATTATGAATCCAGAAAATATTGGATTTAAGAGAAAAATGACATGCACACACAAAGTGTCGCTTACTATATATATATTAATCACCATTTTGGACATCTTAAAATTACTTTATATAGCATGTCAATAAAATTTCCATGTAACTTGGGTATGTAGAAAATATAAATGAGCATTGCTAGAGCAATGGAACAGACATGTTTGTTTCAAAGTTCACATTTTATACAGAAGTGCTATCCAATGACCTATTTTTCTTTCCACCTAAAAATATTCCAATTCAATGTACAAAGCCATGGAAAATTATGCATTGCAAGAGTATGAGGCCAACCTTCCTAGTATAGGCAATACATTTGTTGTTTTCAAAAATATGTTGCAAGTTGGGGACAAAGAAATAGAACAGCTGATAGGGTGCAGCAGAGTCAATACCTAGATTCAATAATTGGCACACCATATGGTTCCTTGAACATGCCAGGAGTGATCCCTGAGTACAGAGTATATATAAGCTACATATATAACCTATGCTTGTATATATTTATAAGCTATGCCTATATATAACCACACATATATATATAGTTATATATATACTGTTTATAACCACTGGTTCTGACTCCAATACAAAAAAAAATGTTGTAAGATGCTGAATTAGGATTCTTGACATATGTGTCTACATGTGAAGTTTATGAAATGTAGGCATTTAATTCTTCCACATTCTAATGTTTTCCAGGACAAACAAGCAATTTAGACAAACTTTTATATGTTGGCTGCCCTGACATGTTTCAGGCTGAGTCTCAAAAACCTATTGATGGCATTTATTTTCAGCTCCTTATTTAGTAGAATCTGTTGATAATATGAAATCATTTGTATATTAAAAATAATGACATATATTTTTCTATATCAGAAGTACATACATCACAGATATTGGAAAAACTCCACATAAAGGGCCTTTTCTTCCCATGGAGCCAGTTATTAAACATTAGCTAGGACACCACTTTTAAGCATGTTCTAAAGGTAAAATTGTTTTTCAATAACAAAAAAAATACGAGAATTTGAATAAAACTATGAGGTTGAACTAGCATTTGAAAACATCTTAGATATGGAGTCATAACTGCCCAACTAACCTCCCCATTATTAAAATGCAAAGTAGTCACTTATCATTTGAATATTCTGCCTAAAGGGTGTACTTTGGAGGCAATTGGCCTTGGTTCCTTTAATCAATATATATATTTTTTGCTTGCCTTATATATGTATTATTGAGATTCAAAAATCCTCTGGTATGTGGTTATATGTATGATTTTTCATACTTTGGGGCTATTTTAAATGTTACCAACATCCTTGCCAGCATATTTTGCCTCACATATTGGATCTCAGCTCTCCCATTCATTTTTCCTCTGATGCATGACCTTTCATGGCCAATCAATAGCTTAACTGATAAATGGCAAGACTCTTTAAAAATCTATTGCTTGATTGCTGAGACTAGATGTTTTATTCATTGACAGGTGTGATATATCATTCAGTAGCAAGGAGTAGAGCATTTGCACCAGTTGTTCTCGTCTCTTGCTTAGCAGTAGTGATTTTCAGACTTTTTTTTAATAGAATAGACGAGATTTCAGTTGCAGCTATATTTAGCTGTGTTTAGCACATTAGCCTATTAGCTATCTGTAACCAATCCAGATGCATTACCTTTACCATTGTTCCTAATTAAACACCTCATCATGGGAATTGTTGTGTAGTCTTTGATCTTGCAATCTTCTGATTGCAAATATCTGTGAAATTTTTGCCCATGTAAAAATACTTACCTAGGGCTAATTATTTTCCATTGACAGCTAGAACTATTGAGCACCCATTATATATGAGGCATTCTGTTAGAACTTTATATGCATTACACACTAAAAACACATATTTATTATCTATAATCTACATAGTAACTATGATAGGCTTTTTCCTAATGAAACATCATTTTTTACAAAGGTTCATAGTTACAAACTATAACATTTGTGGCTCAGTCTAAGAATGGAAACCTCTGGTAGTCACAATGCAAACTGTATTTTCCCAGGGACTGTACCTTATACCTGATGAAATCTAGTTGCCATGAATGACCATCTATTTTAAACTTGCATCAGATTTAAACTTGTATTCAACACGATATACTGTATGGAAAGAAAGATGAGTATGAAATAGGAGAGGGATGGTGTAAACCAGGGGTCTCAAACTTGCAGCCCGCGGGCCATTTGCGGCCCTCTGTACAACATTTTGTGGCTAATGGCCAGCCTTCAAATATCGCAGTATTCGCGATTATTTGCTTACTGAATAATCGCAATAAAAATCGCATTAGTAAGAAAAAAGTCGCATTAAACATTCGCATACCCTTGGTTGTTTCCAGAGTCTTGCTATGGTAAATAGTGCTGCAATGAATATAGGTGCAAGGAAGGAATTTTTGTATTGTATTTTTGTGTTCCTAGGTATATTCCTAGGAGTGGGATAGCTGGATCATATGGGAGCTCAACTAGGATTCTTCTTAGGGACTGTTTGATTTAAGGATCTCTGAATGTAAGTTCTCCCACTGTTCCCACCAGTGACATTTTCTTACCTTTCCCAAGATCTTAAGGATGATGTTACAGACAGTAGGAATTCCTATTATCTGGTGCAGATATGCTAGCTTTATTTGTGGGACATAGAGCAAAAAAAACCAGATCCCCTGAGCCATGCCACCTCCTTGATGCCTATTAAATAATGTGGTCTCACCTTTCTATACCTGTAGTTCCACCAGCAACTACCAAATTTTGTTATTTAGTTTCTTCTACTGATGAATCGGATTTATTTTTAATTATACAGAAGACATTGGTTTAATATTGGGAGGCAGATAAACCCAATAATTTATTTATATCTTTTGATTCTTGTTATTTTGGGGGGTGGGGATTAAAATCTCTCAAAGTAATGTTGATTATACTTTGAATTTCCTTAGTAATTGTAGTGACCCCTTTTAATTTTTTATTTGATTGATTAAAGTTTCTTTTTCTTTTTGTAGTTTTGCTAAAAGTTCACAGATTATTTTTTCTTCAAAGAACCAACTCTTGTTTTCATTCATATTTTGAATTGTCTTCTGGGTGTCCATGTCATAAATTTCTGCTCTTATTTTATTTCCTTTCACCTACTTGCTTTTGGCTCATTTTGTTGGACATTTTCTAATTTCTTAAGCTGTGTATTATAAGTTATTTATGTAGGCTGTCTGTCTTTTCTGAAGAATGCTTGCACAGTATAAATTTTCCTCTTAACTCCACTTTTGCTCTGTCACACAGATTCTGGTAATTTGCATCTTTATTCTCACTTGCTTATAGGAATATTTTGATTTTCTTTTTCAAATAGTCTCTGACCCATTGTGTTCCACTGTTGTTCATTTGTGAGTTTTTTATATCTAGGTGTTAAAGTCTTTGTGCCTGTTTGAATTCACTTCTATTTTCATGTATCATTGTTGCAGAAGATATTTGAAACGATTTCTTTCCTCTTGGTTTTATGGAGGTAAGTTTTATGGCCCAGTATTTGGTCTATCTTGGAGAATGGTCATGTGATTGGAGAAGAATGTATATCAAGCTTCCTGAGAATGGAGAGACCCATATCTAGTAAGACCCAGGTCTATTAAGCCACACTCTCCATTTCCAAAGCCTTTACTTTTTTCCTTCAAAACCCAGTATATCTTTGTTAAGATTTAGTCTAATTGATCTATCATGAGATGACAGGACTGTGTTGATGTGTCTCAACACTATTATTATTATTTCTTTTTCTTTTTTTTTTTAATTATGACAACAAAGATGCAAAAAAAAAGGACAGGGTAAAGTTACAGTGGTAGCCCAATCACCCATAAACAGAATTCTCGGTAGTTCCATGGATGATATCCCAGCCTTGAACTTTCAGCCAAAGAACATTAAGAAAAACAAAACTAAACCCATGTACAATACAATTAATTTGTCCCTCAAATCCCCAGTTGTATTACATACTATTTCTTAGCAGCACACAATATAATCCAAAGAGATTAGACTTATGTAACTCCTTAAACATTGAGGGCAAAGTACATTTATCTAGTTCCATGCACATGCTTACTAGTTTAAGTTAACCTCAAAAGTTTTAGTGGGTTGTTTTTCTTAAGGATTGGAGTCAAGGAAAAATAGTAAAAAATGGTGTTAGAGTGGCATTTGTTTGCATAGGCCCACCAAAATATAAGGGACATGGAAAGAAAAATTATGGTCTAAATACAAGGAGACCCTACCCCTGAAGTTTCCTGGCACAGGACTGACTCTAGGCTCCAAGAAAACTAGTTTGTCCAATTCAAGTCATCGTCTGTAGTGGCAATACACCTCCATTCCTCACATAGTCTCTGTTGTTGGTATCATGCTTCTGTATTAAAGATCCTGGAGTCTGCATATCCCATATTGCAGTCAGGATGGTGCAGAGCATCCTCTCGTTTCACCTCACACTTAAGGGGCACTAGAGAGAACCATGTCCTGTAGAGCAGGTCATTGTTGTTGTCAAGTCTTCTCAGTGTAAATGGAAGTCTCTTTTTAGGAGGTCGATGTCAGACCCTTGGTAGTGTCTTTCCTGGTAGAGGACTGCTTCCAGCTGTTGCTATAAAAGACCTTGGATGTTTCGTAGATAGCTTGCCTGGTTCTGGCGTGAATGGAGGATGCCCATTCTTCTGAGGCCTGTGCCAGGTCATTATATCAATGTTCAGGGTGTAAGGTACATTGTACTGAGATTTATTAGATAAGAACTTATCTGTAGGTATAGTGTTTTCCTATTTTAATGTGTCTATGCAAACAAAGATCAATGCCATAAAGCGTTATCAGCCCATTTGGAGGCAATAGGAACAAGACCAGCAACTTCCATGACATAGTTCAATCATAGGCATTAAGCTGAGGGACAGTTCCACAAACAATCCTTACTGAACAGCTTACAAAGAAATGACAAGATAAAAAGTAGATAGAAACATCATGGTAGAAGAATATATAAAGAGTTACAGCTGTTAAAGAAAATATACATAAAATATTCAAAAGATATATGTGTTCAATTTATGTCCTTCTAAATAGTTCTGGGATTGTTAGATCCACTGTATGTCTTTGGTCTGAGATTAGAACTGTGGATTACTAAAGTTAAGAAGGGTAAATCTGGGGTACTGATGGTTGGGAGGAGTATATGTTCACACGGGGGCACTAGCCCCCGCGCGGTTTGCATCATGTAGACTAGTATTAAATTGCCAGTGACAGCCTGAGTATAACTGACCAGCTATCTGCCACCCCACAGATCAAACACCACCCCCCAAGCCAATCTCAGGAGCTAGGCAGGACCAAGTGGCCCCTGGCACATACGGAGGCCAGGACCCAGCCCGTGCAGGCTGAAAATCCTGCTCCAGGAAGGGAGGAAGGCCCTCCCAGGCCCAAAGGACCAGAGCTCAAGCCCCACCCCAGGCCAATCTCCGCAGCTGGCCTGGGAGTGGGGAAAACCCAGGGTGCCCCATCAGGTCCTCCCAGAAACCCACCTGGAGATCCGGAGGAAAGGGGGAGAGGGGGGTCGGGTGACCCAGGTCCGGGCCCCCCTACCCTAGGCCGGGCCAAGTGGCCCCTGGCACATATGGAGGTCTGCCAGGAGCCAGCCCGACAACACTATTATTATTAATGTCTTTCTTCAAGTCTATTAGGAATTGGTATTTTTTTGTTTGTTTATTTTGTTTTTTTGGGGGGGCCATATCAATGACATTCAAGGGTTACTCCTGGCCATTAGAAATCGCTTCTGGCTTGGGTGACCATATAGGATGCCAGGGATCAAACTGAGGTCCATTCTAGGTCAGTGAGTGCAAGACAAATGCCCCACTGATTGTGTCACTACTCTGGTCCCTATTAGCAGTTGTTTTAAGTATTTTGCTGGCTGCTCATTGGGCAGATATATGTTTAGGAATGTGATTTCTTGATATATACATCTCTTGATTATAAAGAAATGGTCATATCTGCATCCTATAATTTTTCTAAGACTGAATTCTATCATATGTCGTCTATATTAATATGGGCGCCAGCATTTGTAAGGGAGTTGTTTGAAGATTTTTCTTACACATTTGGCTTTGAATCTGTATTTACTTTGACTACACAGAGGAGTTTCTTGCAGCAAAATGTTGGATTCAATTTTTGTTTGTTTGTTTGTTTGGGCCACATCTGGTGACGCTCAGGCTCAGGGGTTACTCCTGGTTATGTGCTTAGAAATCGCTCCTGGAGAGGCCGGTGACGTGGCACTAGAGGTAAGGTGTCTGTTTTGCAAGCGCTAGTCAAGGAAGGACCACGGTTCGATCCCCCGGCGTCCCAAATGGTCCCCCAAAGCCGGAGGCAATTTCTGAGCACTTAGCCAGGAGTAACCCGAGCATCAAATGGGTGTGGCCCAAAACAAACAAAAAAGAAAGAAATCGCTCCTGGCTTGGGGATCCATATGGGATGCCAGGGAATCAAACCACGGATCATCCTAGGTCAGTGCGTGCAAAGGAAATGCCCTACTGCTTGTGCCACCGTTCCAGCCCTGAATTCAGTTTTCTGATTCATTTTGCCACTCTGTGTCTTTTAACTGGTACATGTAGTCTGTTGATATTTAGAGATTATTGTTGTGGGACTTTGTCATTTTTTTGTAGAATTTTGGTCTGCTTGTTTGGTTCCTTGCCTTATAGTAGACCCTCCAGTTATTCTTTTAAGGTTCATTGAGTCTGTAAAGTTTCCGAGCTGTTGTTTGTCCATGAAGCTGTGTATTCTTCCTTCAAACTTGAATGAAAGTCTGGCTCAGTGAAGGATTCTGGGCAAGGCATTTATTTCATTGAGTTTCTTTCACTATATCCAACGAATGCCTTCAGGCCTGAAGGGTTGCTTGTGATCAATCTGCTGTAAATTTTAAAGAGGCTTCTTTGTATATAATTTCCCCTTTTAATCTTTCTGCTTTCAGTATTCTCTCTCTATATGTGTTTTCATCATTGTACTAGGATATGCCTTGGGGTGCATTTCTTTGGGTCTCTTTTAAAGCTGGCATCCAGAATGTGGGTGCATGTAGTCTTCAGTACTAGGAACTTTTCAGCAATGATGTCCTTCTTTATTATTCATGGGAGTTCTACTTCTGAGTCTCTTGGACCCCAAAGATTCTTATGTTGTTACTACAGAATTTATCCCACATTTCTATTGTCACATGTTTACTTATTTTGAGGATATTTTTCCATCTTCTGTTCATTTATTTTAAGGCTTTCTTTTCCAACCTCTTCTTTTTATGAAGATGTTATGCGGTTCATCTTCCAACTAATAGATTCTGTCCTCAGCAGCTGGTAATCCGCTGGTGAAGCCATTTAGTGAGTTTTTATTTTGCCTATCAAGTTAAGTCCTGCTTTTTCTGCTTACATGTTTCTAATTTCTATTCTCATATCTACTTGCATCTTAATGGATGTTCATTTCATGGTTTCTTTGAGTTCTTTGATTATAAACATTTCCTCTCTAAAGTTCTTATCAGAGAAGCTATATAGATAACTGTAACTCATTGGAACTTCAGAACTACCATCTATATTCACTAAAAATGGTAGTGTTTTGCTTTATTTCCCCTGTTGTGACAAGTACACTGTGGTGGAGTTTCTTAGGTGTAATATTGAGGCTCATTGACTAGATAAAATGCACAAATTCAAAAAGACTTGGAATTACCATGCTCTTCTTGCCAAGTAAGCACTGGTCCTGTCTTTTCTACATTGTGGGCAGAGCTCCGACTTATTTCATGGCCAGCTCTTCTTGTGGCATGCTGGTCCCACTTCTTCCACCTCTTTCATCTTTGGACCAGGTTTCAGCTTACGTTGTGACCAGTTCTTGTGGTGTTCTAGTTGTGCCTCATCCCTATTTAAAATTTTGGAAACTGAGAAAGTAAGAGTCAGAGAAAAACTATTTTTATTACTTTCTTGGTTAATAAAATCATGTGAATTATTGAGATATTTTCATTTATAGCCTAAATTCTTCTTTTGAGCAGCAAACACCCACCTCTCATAAGATTTTACATTGAAAGCCAAACAACATTCTTGTAAATGTCAACATTTCTTTTTTGCTCATTTCACAGTAAATTGAAAGAGAAGAGGCCCACTTAACACTATATAAATGTTCTGGTTTGAGTATATATGATGGGTCTTGTTACTTTTAGCACTGTTAATGTTTGTGTGAAGATTTATTTATTTATTTATTTATCTTTGGTCTTGGGGCCACTCCCAGTGATGCTTAAGGGTTACTCCTGGCTATATGCTCAGAAATTGCTCCTGGCTTGGGAAACCATACAGGACTACAGGGGATCGAACCACAGTCCATCCTAGGCTAGTGTGGGCATGAAGATTTGTCAAATAAAGATGTTTCAGTGACAAAATTTGGGTTTCATCACTACTTTTCCTGAAACCCTCCAGAGAGAGATTTATCCTAGGTTATATATTTTTTTGGATACAGGCTGGTTATATTATTTATTTGGGAGATATTAAATTATGGCCTGTAGGGTGTGAGTCAAGTTCAATAATGGATATTTTAAGATTGCATACTTGATGCAACTTGATAACTTGATTCACATTTAAAATGTATATTTCAAAGGCTCATTTGTCACATTTGAAAATGGTGTGAGTTTTAAGCTCTTTTATTTAGTGCTTATTAGATTCTTTATCCACAGAGAAAAGTAATTCATATTAGCCACAGTAGCCACAGTACATTCCTGGGCCTGTGTTGGAGTTTGTACAAGCAGAGAAAAAAAATTAGTTATTTGGTTTTAAAGTCAGTCTTCCTATCTCTGGAATATTATTCAATCATGCCTCTGAGCTTTTCTTTCTTTCTAAAACTCTTTCTCTTAGATACCTTGATTTCAGTTATTCTCTGTTTCACACCAGAACATCTGTTCATATTTTTATAGTGTATGGAGATTCCTCTTCTCATTAAAAATTCACAATATTATATATTTGTTTTTATATTATTAAAATTATTTTATTTAAACACAAATATTTACAAAGTTGTTAATAATACAATTGACTTTAACAGTGAAAAAGTTGTTTATGATTGAGATTTAGTGAAACAATGTACAACACCCTTCACCACTACACATTTCCCACAACCATTTTCCTCCTGCATTTCCCTCTATCCTCTCTGATTTTAGTATCCAGTTCTTGTCCAGAGTGAATAATTCCAACTTATATTGTCATAGTTGTCCTATCTCTGCACCCCCCCCCAAACTATTTGTGCCAAAATTCCTTTATGGACTGGTTTTCTTGGCGCTGGTTTCTATTGTCTTTGGATATTATTATCATACTATCTTTATTTAGGTACCACAAATAAATGTGAGAATTCTAGGTCTATCCTTCTCCTTCTGACTCAGTTCCAGCATAATACTCTCTATATCCATTCATGTATAAGCAAATTTCATGCATTTTTTTCTAACAGCTGTGTCACTGTCTATTTGTACCATTGTTCCTTTATCCATGCATCAGTTCTTGAGCACTTGAGTTGTTTTCAGGTTATGACTTTTGTAAATAGTGCTGAGATGAACAGAGGAATACCAAGGACTTTCTGCATTGTCTTTTTAGGCCTCCGGGATATATTCCTAGGAGTGTAATTGTTGTGCCATATAGGACACTCACTTTCTAGGCTTTTGAGGGATATTCTATTTTTCAAAATAAGTTGAGACTAGCCAGCATTTCCACCAGCAGTGAACTAGAGTCCCTTTCTTGCAGCTAGAGCTGACCTCGGACAGACCCGGGTTTGATCTTCGGCACCCCATATGGTCCCCTGAGTCTGCCAGAAGTGATTTCTGAGTGCAGATCCAGGAGTAACCCCTGAGTGCCAACAGATGTGGCACGAAACAAACAAACAAAAAAAAAAAAAACAAAATGTTTCTTTTTCCTTGTATCCATAACATAACTAGTTTTCCTGTTTTTTTTTTTTATGTGTGCCAGTATCGGTGGTGAGAGAGGATCTTTCACTGTTGTTTTTTGATTGCATATCCCTGATAATAATGTGGAGCATTTTTCAAGTGTCTTTTGTCCATTTGTATTTTTTTCTGAAGAAATGTTTATTCATCTCTTCACCCCATTTTTGGATAGGGTTAGATTTATTTTTGTTGTTCAGTTCTACCAATGCCTTATATATCTTAGAAAGTAAGCTCTTATCAAATGTGTAATGGGTTTCTCCCATTCCATGGGTAATCTTTGTATTCTTGTCACCATTTCCTTTGAAGTGCAAAAGTTTCTTAGTATATAGTTTTATTTATCTATCCTTGCTTCTATGTGCTTGGGCAGTGGTGTTTCATGTTTGAATATGCATTTAGCTTCAGTACCACAGAGTGTTGGCTTACATTTTCCTTTATGATTTCCTCTATTTTCTTCCTTATGTTTTCAGGTCTAGTAACAAGGTCTTTAAGCTATTTTGATTTGATTTTCATGCACAGTGTAAAAGAGAAGTCTGTTTCACTTTTTTGCATGTAGTTGATAAGTTTTCCCTCCATCACTTGTTTAAGAGGATTTCCTTGCTCAACTTAAATTTTTTTTTACCCTTTACCCTTCTTTTTAGAGACTAATTGCTTCATATACCTAAGGGTCAGTCTCAAGATATTCAAGTCTATGCCATTAACCTAATAATCTGTCTTTATTCCATTTATTGGTTATTTGTGACTTTTCACTATACTCAGTGTGATTCTGTGTTCTTTTTTTTTTTGTGTGGGTTTTTTTTTTTTTTTTGGGTCACACCCGGCAGTGCTCAGGGGTTATTCCTGGCTCCATGCTCAGAAATTGCTCCTGGCAGGCACAGGGGACCATATGGGATGCCGGGATTCGAACTGATGACCTCCTGCATGAAAGGCAAACGCCTTACCTCCATGCTATCTCTCCGGCCCCGATTCTGTGTTCTTTGCTGCTAAATATTTTGGAAGTCAATTTCATTGTATTTAATATTTTAATATTTAAATTTAATATTTTCATAACAAATTAAAATCAATGCCTGAATAAATTTCTTAAAATCATCTCTTGAAATTTTTCAAGTTAAGTCACTTAATTTTATTACTAGGAAAATATCTTATAAAGCAATCAATCTAAATTTGAAGAAAATTGAAGTAAACATTCACATTGAATGAGAAGCATAAAAAGGATATTCATACCTTAAATCTAAAGGTATAGAGTAAAATGTACATATTCTATAAAAAATTCCTGTATAATTGCAAAGGTTACAAAAAGAATAAATGATTAGTGGAATGAAAGCACTCAATGAATATGATCCATGTGGGAGAAGAATATGTTATTGATGCAATGGCTATAAAGTCTCTACAGTAGTTTCTGCTGTTAGCTTCCCATTAAATGAGTATTTCTAATTTAATTAGTTCACATTTTACACTCTTCTGTCTGCAAGATAAATTACTGCAGTTTTGAAAAGCAAAGAACCTTGAAATATATTGAGTGTAAAGATTTGTAAGTAGGCAGGCAGAGTAAGTTTGGTAGAAAGTAGGCAACCTTATTCAGATTTTCTTCACAAAAGGGCTGGCATGTCTGATTTTTTATAAGTTCAGTCCTAGGTTCCTATTAATGTTGCTCTGTACACTTTGCAAAGATGTAAATTTAACACACAATGGTCTGTAGAGAACCAAGTTTCTACCTAGAGTAAACTTTTTTTTTCTTTAAAATATTCTGCTGCCCTTATTTCCTCTTGTGGTATATCAATTTCTTCTTCACTTATAATGAGCCTGCCTGCTTTATTCATGTTTAATTCAAAAAGAAAAAAGCTTTACTGCTTGCATTTTTCTAAAAATTAAGTCATTATTGCATAGTAAATGTCTCATAAGACTTAAGGGTTATAAACTAGCATAGATAATCAGTCTGGAAACTGAAGTTTAAAGAGACAAATGAAGATATACCCAAATCCCTTCAGTAATTGGTTATTTCTTTTTTTTTTTTTTTTGGTTTTTGGGCCACACCCGGTAACGCTCAGGGGTTACTCCTGGCTATGCGCTCAGAAGTCGCTCCTGGCTTGGGGGACCATATGGGACGCCGGGGGATCGAACCGCGGTCCGTCTCCTAGGCTAGCGCAGGTAAGGCAGGCACCTTACCTCCAGCGCCACCGCCCAGCCCCAGTAATTGGTTATTTCAAAGGACAGAGCTTCCAGGTGTGTTGATCCAGTAGGCCAGCCATGGTCAACTTCCATATCCCCAGGAGTTCCGGAGCAAAGATATTCTCCACCGCTGATGACCAGAATGGGTCCAAGGTTGATGGCCAGACATACTTTATTCCAATTTGAAAGTGTTTACACAGGAAAAGAGAACTGAGATACCTGCTGGTTGACAAGGCCAGGGATATAAAAGATATAAAATGGTCAGCGAAGGGGGACATGAGGTGCAAGGGAGAAGTTTAACATAAATATTTGGCTTAGGGATGTCTAGGGAGAATCACAGTAGGTGAAATTATGGCTACAAGATCAGTAGACAATTTAATTAAACTGAGTTCCCTGTGAGGGAGGAGAGATGGCCCAGAGTCAAACTTGAAAGCAACCACACATCATAGGGAGACTGTGCCCCTCTCTTTGCTATCTTTCCCCATCTCTGGATCAGTGTCCCAAAACAGTTACTCTATGTTGTCCCCTGGAATAGTTGTTCAATGGGGGTTTATCTTCCAGAAGGTTCAGAAACAGTGTCACAGTATTTCCCAGTGCTCAGGTGTTTTGTTCTAATTCTTGCTTACTTCATCATACGATCTCCAGTGTTTTGTAATCTTCCATGTCATGAGTTGCAATTTATATGGACATGATAAATGTCAAAATCTGGGTTTGAAGAAGTTACACTCCACAGCTATTCACTATCTCCTAGGAGTATATTACTATTTATGAGCTGATATTTCCTCAGAAATGTTAATGGACTTAGATCCTCTGGTCATACCACTGATTCTATAAGGGTTATGGTCACTTATCACATTGAAGTTTCTCCAAAACCTTAAAACACCTAGATAATTGTAGGTTTTCTCTTTCTACCAATTCGTACACATTGTAAATATTTATAAATGTCACTTAAAATTAAATATTGTAGCAGCTTTGGTGAACTTTAAATTTACCACAAGAAATGTACCTGTGATCCGTCACAAACCTGTGAGAAAGTTTGTTGCTTCTCTTCATAATATTCTACTTTACTTATTCTACTGTCTTTTAACTTCTACTTATTGAAAATATTCTACTGCTTTGTAACTTCCTTAAAATATAAAATCTTTTATCTAGTGGTGTATTGGCTATTTCTTACCCATTCAATTATAATTATTTCTGTTTTATTCATATTTCATTTCAAAAGAGAAAAATGGAAACACTAGACAGAAGTTCCTAGAATAAACCTATTTTATTCAGAAGAGACTAGTTCATGCTCTTGAAACAAACAATCACCAATCTCAGAGCTTCATAAGGAAGTTTAGGCTCTTTGATGCAAAGACCACTGAAGTGGTCAGGCTATAAAAAATAAATCAGAAAAAAAGCAGAGAGACTGCAGAAGTAGTAGTGGCTGCAGCAGCACAGAGGGTCCTGGAGATGCTAAGAGCAGCTTGTCCCCACATGATCCTAAACATTAGATTTCTGAAACCCACAAGCCCAGAAACAGGGTAATGCACTCCTGGAGAAGAAGCAAAGGCCAATTACCAGATTGAAATCAAGCTCCTAGGGAAATAGTTGCAGAAAAAAATTATGGCGATGGAGCAACTTTAAGCAACAAAGGCAGTGCTGGAAGGATTTACAAGATGTTGTTCCTGAAGATGGGTAACTGACAGTGAGTGGCTCCCTCGCTTGGTCCTGGGCAGATCTAGGAATTGAAGTGTCTGTAGCTAACTCACAAGATGTGGATATTAGCATCAAACTTAAAAAAATTGGACTACATCAAACTGAAAGTTTTGGTATGGCAAAAGAAACATGGGCTATAATTAGAAGGCAGACAAATGAATGGAGAAAATTTTTCCACTCGACACATCAGATAAAGGTTTGAAATCTAGAATATACAAAGTACTCACAAAGGTAAACTCCATCAAACCCAAAAACCCTATCAAAAACTGGGGAGAGAAAATAAACTGGCACTTCTCTGAGGAAGACCAACAGATAGCCAATAACCACATAAAAAATGCTCATCACTATATACCTAAAATACTACCATGAATGATTTGTAATCCACTTTGGTCAAAATAAAAATATTAATTAAAAAAGAAAAAAATTATGGGGAAACTTTAAATACAGTCATTCTATTCATTATCTTGATTTCTCATGTGTATTGGGAAAAGCACAACAGGATTGAATTTCGCAAGGAATCCCTTGATACCCTTCTTCAGAACCCAAGTTCCTTAACTGGAGAGCTTGAAGCTTCTTTCAAGTTTGCACCGCCCCCCTGCCCCCCCAATGTCAGAGTCCAGCTCTACGTGAACCAGCCTGAAGCAGGGTTGCCATGAGGATTAAGTGATGAAGGGAGATGTTTTTTTTTTTTTTATTATTGAAACCCAACTACAAACATGTTTGTAATCATGGTGCTCAAATAAAGATATTATTTTAAAAAATGCTCATCATCACTTAGCATTAGGGAAATCCAAAGAGAGGCAACAATGATATATCATCTTATACCAGTAAGGATGGCACATAGCAAAAATAATGAGAGCAATCTCTGTTGGTTAGCATGTGGTGAGAAAGATACTCTCCTCCATTGCTGGTGGGAATACTGCCTGGTTCAAACCCTTGGAAAACAGTATGGAGGGTTCTCACTAAACTAAAAATTGAGTTGCTATATGAGTTAGCAATACCTCCTTTGGTTATCTATCCTTGGGACAGAAAAACATTTATCCAAAAGAATGTATGCATACCATTGCAGCACTTAGTACAATAATCAAGACTTGGAATCAAACTAGATGTCCAGCAGACAATGAATTACTACATAGCTGTAAGGAATGATGCAATCATTCAAATTGCACCAGCAAGGATGGGACTAGATGATATTATGTTAAAAAGTAATCCAGAAGAAGAAGGATAAATACAGAATAATATCACTTATATGTGGTATTTACAATACCTGCATGAAGAAAAGAAACACAATGACCTAACTGGTAGTAATCTTGAACACCATTATCCCAGAGTATAGTGAGGAGAAAAGAAGGAACTGGGTGGAAGAGGAGAAAGACAAAATCTTATATTCTTTTTTATTCTTCAAAGAGAACTTCAGCAAGAGATACAGATATTTAGATTAAGCAGCTGTTCAATCAACTGTTCTTTATAGATGTCTACATTAATATTCTAATGCTTTTATATACAGAAACAGGTGCAGAATGCCTTTGAAAGCCATGATCTCTCACTATAGTGCTCACTATAAGTTTTAGTGTCTTAATTTTAATATGTATATATAACTCCTTGATCTATTGTTCTATTGATCTTGGAGATATAGGTTGGTTGCCCAAGATTTGTGTTGCTGTGCTATATTATGTTAGACTCAAAAGACAGTGATCAGTAAGATAATGTCTTGTCAAATATTCTAAGCTATTTATTTTCCTTTATTTATGCCTGCTAATATGATCTAATATTTATGTCCATAGATAACATTGGAATACACGACTCTATGTTATAGACTCCTGCTATGGTGCTCATTCATTGAGTATGCTATTATAATTTATTTTAATCAAATCTTGATTACTATTATATAATAATGCTCAGAATTTCAGTTTGCTTTCAGGAAAGGAACCTGGATGCTCAAGACACGTTAAATTATACTTCATGGTATAGACTCCTATTACAGTGTTCATTACCATATCGCTTTATATACCTGTATATTATGATTGTTTTAAGAATACTCTATACAGAATCTAGCCTAGGATACTTTTCTTCAGTAAAGTTTACCCTCACCAATGATGATTTGCCTAGAAAATAGAAAACCTTTACATATGATTTGCAGGTTTTATATATTTTTTAAGCATTTTGACTCATTCACCCAGTCAGCTTTTTAACTACCACCTATGGATTGATCTTCATTTTCTGTCTTTATGTGTGAGTGAGTGTATGTGTTAGCCATCTCTATGGCTGTCTAATATCTGTCTGTAATGTACATAATGTCTTTCTATGCTATATATAGTCCTCTTTTTATATATAACCCTTTCTTCCCCTCTACTTACCATTTTCCAAATTCTTTTCTGTCTTCACTTTCTCATCCCTGATCTGTTATTCTACCTATTTAACACTTTTATCCCGTTTTTACCTCAGGAACTGGAACATTCCCCCTATCCAAATAGCAGCCAACCAGTTCCCAAAGTGAAAAGACAACTTCTCAGATCATCTTGCATCAGTCTGGGAAGAAGCTATCACTGCCACTGCTGCTGATTTGCTCTCAGTGTCTCTTTTTCTCCCACTTCCCTTCACTTTGACTATTGCTCACTACTGGATTTAGTTTTTGAGAAACCCTCATCTCTAAGACATTTTCTGATATATGACTGCTGGGAGCCATTTTTCAGACTCCACAAGATTATGTTGCAGGCTGAAGCTGTGCTCTGGAATTTACTCCCTGCTCCCAGACTATTTCAAAAGGCTTAAAGGGGATATTCATATTTTCCTTGTATATTTTTATATGTATTCCCTTAATAGGTATAATTCTTATTGTCTGTTGTCATATGTAGAGGTGGTTTTCCCCATTCCTTTTTTTGAATTCCTTTTTTTTTGAATGTTTAGTAGAAAATTTTAGTAGATAGGTTTCTCATTGGTTCTGAGTTTATGTTAGAACTAGGTTACAGAGATTGTTTAGCTTGTTATTTTTACCCTCACATATACCAGTAGTATTGTTCTTTTATGCGTAGGCACATTAAAATAGGAAAAACTTACATATGGAAACAAGTTCTTATCTAATATGGATAGGAACTCATATATACATATATATTTTGGTATTTGGCTTTTTGGGGGGCCACACCCAGTAACACTCAGAGATTACTCCTGGCTATGAGCTCAGAAATCTCTCTTGGCTTGGGGGGGCCGTATGAGATGCCAGGGATCAAACTGAGGTCTGTCCTGGGTCAGCTGCGTACAAGACAAACTCGCTACTGCTGCACTATCGCTCAGGCCCATGGAATTCATAAATTTTATATTGTACTTGGGCCTTTCTCTTAAACTGTCATTTGTCATGGTGACTTGACTTAGGTTTCAGACGATCGGACAATTGCTTTTCCTCCCTTAATCTTGGATCCCATCTATGAAACTGGCATTGTTTTCTGCAGTAGCACCAGGAAGATCCTAATGCTGCCCTGGAACTGACTTGCTCCAGAATGGGTTCTTACACCCTAATAAGTCGTAACAGTAACAACTTGCTTTCAGGACAGGATTCCCTGCATTACCACCTAATGGTGAGATGAAACCAGAAGAAGCTCCATGACAGCCTGACTTTGACTAAGATCTCTAATCAGAGAAACCTTACTGAGACAACTGTGCTAGAGATGAACTTTTACTGGTGCCACAAAGAAAGACTTTGAGGTTAGACAACTTAGTATGCCTGGATCATGCAATTAGTCTTATAGCAGGATGCTTCATAGGAAGGATCTCCTGATTTTAGGCCAAAGGTTTTTTCTTTCTATTTTCCCCATCTTTTTGCTGCCACACCCATTTTTAATTCTTTTTTTTCTTTTTTATCTTTTAAATAAGAGCTCCCTCCTTCTTTATAGAATCTTGGGACAGGGATTAGTGTACTGTAATTTATATTTTTGCATTTTTTTTATAAAATTAAGAAGAAAGGAAAAAGAAAGGCCAAGTGGTTTAGATGCTTTGGTGGAGAAAAAAGGGACAGAACTAAATAGCCAAACCAAAGTCATCAACAATAGAATCAATAGACCTACACTTTAACAAATTAAACTTAAATGACTTGTTATACTGGCAACCAGGGGGGGGCAAAGAATGGTGTTATAAGATGTACTCTATATTCATTGGTGGACAGAGGTTGACACTGGTGATGGGAATGTCCCTGACTCACTGCATTTCTGAAATTCAACTATGAAGGACATTGCAGATCACAATGGTTTCGATGAAATAACATTAAAAAATGAATTTTTAACAACAGATGAGTGAATCATGAATATGAAATACTATTTAGCTCTAAGGAATAATTCAGACATGCAATTTTCATTGACATGGATGATACTGGAAGATATTATGTTAAATGAAATAAACCAGAAAAAGAATGATAAATACAGAATGATATCACTTACATATAGTATTTATAATAACTGGATGAAGAAACACAATGGTCTAAATGGGAATTTTCT
Source organism: Suncus etruscus (assembly GCF_024139225.1). Lineage (NCBI taxonomy): Eukaryota > Metazoa > Chordata > Mammalia > Eulipotyphla > Soricidae > Suncus > Suncus etruscus. The sequence continues at coordinate 13,806,379 of NC_064849.1, forward strand.
TGAACACCCTTGGCCCAAGAATATATAGAGGAGAAGGAAAGAAACTGAATGGAAGAGGAGAAACACAAATATGAAAGGATGGGGGCCAGGGGCTAAATGTTCTCAGGTGCATTGGTAGTGTTAAAAAAAATGACAGAACTAAATATCCAAGCCAAAGGTAAAAACAATGGAATCAAGAGACCCAAACTTTAACAATCTAAACTTAAAAAGGGCCTCTTTTATTGGCAGCCTGGGGACTTGGGGGTGGTATGGGATGCACTTGTAGAACATTGTTGGAGGGAGGTGGACATCGGTGGTGGGATTGGTCCTGTTTCATTGTATGCCTGAAACCCAACTATGGAGGACTTTGTACATCACAAGGGTTTCAATAAAATAAAATTAAAAAGAAAAGAAAAGAAAACTGTTGATAAGCAGAGCTGAAAGGAACCTTAGTGGAAAATTCTAAGCCCCCTTGAGGAGGAAACCAAAAAAAAAAGGAGAGATAGAGAAAGTTAGTAAAAAAAAAAAAATGAAATGAAAAGGGGAAGTCACTACAGACACTACAGAAATACAAAGAATAATTAGACATTACTTTGAGAATCTTTTAACCCAAATTAAGAGAATTTGGGAGAAATAGAGTTGGGTGAGACCTCCAGGCATCAGATTTCTAACCCCTCAAGTGATGGGTCTGATGAAGAAGGGTATCAGTGGATAAATAATATTCCAAGCAATCAGAAAAGATATTCATTGGAGTCAGCTTGCTTTATTCCTCATGGCCTTTCCCTGCCATATGCTTTTCTATCTGCCACGTGCTCTCACTGATTTGTGCTGCCTATAGCATGTGTTTTCTCTCTTTCTCATGCCCCAAACCTGCATTTTTTTATTTATTATCCAGAACTCCACCAATCAGGGTGGGGGAAGGCTTGTAAACCAGGTGAGCTTTTACAGACCAAAAGAAAAGATTAGAAAAAGAAAAGGTTAGAAAAACAGGAAGTTGGGGAAAGGATTACATCCTATAACCTCTAAGGTTAAATCAAGGTGATCTGGCATACCTGAACAAAGCTATCATGGTTGAAGAAATTGAAAGGGCCGTTAGAAGGGATAGACATAGAATAATCTCATTCATTTATGGGATATAAGAAAAATAAAAGATGTGATAATTCTATTCAGAAACAATAGAGAAGGCCAAGAGGACCAGTACATAGTAGGAAACTTGCCACAAGTAGTACAGCAGTGCAGTTAGGGTAGAGAAGACCACTATTACAATGATGTTTGCAAATAAAATACCCTGGGCAATAATGCCATGTTGAACGGAGGTAAAGTGATATGCATAGTACCACATTCATTAACAATAATACAAACCATATATACAATGGAATATTATGCAGCCGCCAAAAAGATGAAGTCATGAAATTTTCCTATACCTGGATGTATGTGGGATTATGCTGAGTGAAATAAATCAGAGAGAGATAGACACAGAATAGTGTCTCTCGGGATCTCAGATGCCAGCACCCTTCTGCCTCTCTACTCTGCTGTCCTGCATTTTCGGCCTGATTTCACCCTTGGTGCGGCTCATCAGCCAGCCTGCTTTCCTGTGAGCTTTCCGGGGAGTCTGCCTTCCCGTGAGCCTTCCGTGGAGGTGAGTCGACACGCCCAGAAAGGGAGGAGCCACTGAACTTCGCTGGATCTCAGATGCCAGCACCCTTCTGCCTCTCTACTCTGCTGTCCTGCATTTTTGGCCTGATTTCATCCTGGGTACGGCCCATCTGCCAGCCTGCCTTCCTGTGAGCCTTCCGTGGAGGTGAGTCGACACGCCCAGAAAGGGAGAAGCCAGAGGAGCACGGTTGCTCCGCTCCCCTTCGCGATGGTGCACAGCATTTAGCCAATGAATACAATCACAACACGTAGAAAAACACGCAGTACTAGTGTGACAATGGGAAAACAACATGGGCCAGTGCCAGACATAGAGAATGAAGATGGCAACTCTGATGACTTGAACATGATCAACCACCTAGTCAGTCTCTCAGATAAGGAGTTTAGAGTTGCAATATGGAACATGTTCAAAGAACTCAAACAAAGTATAGAAGAGAAAACTAAAAAGAATCAGGAGAATATGAAGATAGAAATGAGAAAACTCCAAACGGAAATTTCAGATCAAATAACAGGTCTGAGAAACTCAGTAGATGAATTGAAGAAAAACATGTTTGAGATTTCCCACAGGTTAACAGCAGCTGAGGATAGAATCAGTACACTGGAAGATGAGATACATAACAATTACATACAGCAGAAGAAATTGGAAAAAAGCCTCAAAGCAAATGATCAAACAATGGAAAAATTACTCAAAGAATGGGAACAGATGAAAATAGAAGTCTATGATAAGCTCAACAGAAACAACTTAAGAATCATTGGAGTCCCAGAGACTCAGGAAGAAAATCTCCGGGAAGAATCAACAGTCAAGAACATCATTAAAGAGAAACTACCAGAGATAATGAATACATGTGATCAAATCCTGCATGCCCGAAGAGTGCCAACTAAAAGAGACCCCAGAAAAAACACCCCAAGACACATCCTAGTCACAATGACGAATCCCATAGATAGAGACAGAATTCTGAAAGCAGCAAGATTGAAAAGAGAAATTACATTTAAGGGAACATCCTTGAGATTTACTGCAGACCTGTCACCAGAAACACTCAAGGCCAGAAGGCAGTGGTGGGACATAGTGACAAAACTCAATGAAATAAATGCTTCGCCTAGAATACTGCACCCAGCAAAACTCAATTTTAGGTTTGAAGGAACAATACATAGTTTCACAGACAAACAACAGCTCAAAAACTTCACAGACTCAAAACCATTCTTAAAAGAAAAACTGAACGGCATACTTTAAGACAAGGCTTACCAACAAACACACCAAACTTTAATATAAAGATGGCACTAACTCCCAGGACAATTCTTTCTCTCAATGTCAATGGACTAAATGCACCAGTTAAGAGACACAGAGTGGCTAAATGGATCAAAAAACTCAATCCAACCTTCTGCTGCCTACAAGAAACGCACCTGAATAGTCAGAACAAACATAGACTCAAAATAAAAGGCTGGAGGAAAATCATCCAAGCAAACAACACCCAAAAAAAAAGCAGGAGTGGCCATATTAATATCAGATGATGCAAACTTTATACTCAGAATAGTGTCTCTCATTTGTGGTGTTTAAGAAAAATAAAAGACATTTTTGCAATAAGGTCCAGCTCACGACATGAAGTGATGAGTGCAGTTAGAGAGATAATTACACTGAGAACCATCATAACAAAATGTGAATGAATAGGAAAGTAGAAAGCCTGTCTAGAGCACGGGGTGGGTGGGGTGGGGAGGAGGGACACTTGGAACATTGGTGATGGAAATGTTGCACTGGTGAAGAGTTTTTTGGTTTTTTTTTTTTTTTTTTTTTTTGGTTTTTGGGCCACACCTGGCGATGGCGATGGCGATGCTCAGGTGTTACTCCTGGCTGTCTGCTCAGAAATTGCTCCTGGCAGGCACGGGGGACCATATGGGACACCGGGATTCGAACCAACCACCTTTGGTCCTGGATCGGCTGCTTGCAAGGCAAACGCCGCTGTGCTATCTCTCCGGGCCCATGAGTTATTTTTTAATAAAAAAATAAAGACATATATTAGTTAAAAATAAAGAGTAATTCAAAATCTATGTTGGACATGCAAACAAAACAAACAAAACAAAAAAACACCAATAGTACAAAGCACAGTGTCTAAAAGACAGACAAAAGATGAGAGAGACAGGTGTTAAAATGCCTGCCCCAAAGGCAGGCAAGTGGGAATATGGGAGGAAAATGGTACGTTTGTGGTAAGAATGTTCACAGTGGAAGGATGGTTTACATTGTAAGGTTGAAACCAAATCATGAACAATTCTGTAATCAAGTATTAAAAAAATTAAATTAATTAAAAAAACAGTTTATACAAAGAGTGACTAGTGTAGTTTTGTCAGAGAAGGGACTTGGAAATAATCACTCTGTTCATAAACTGGAATTTAAAAGGAATTAAAATTATATGCATGATACCATTAGTAATTGCAATCCAAAATACCTATAAAGAAAAAGAAAAAAAGAGAGAGACAGACATACAAAGAGGAATAGACAAAGAGACAAGAAAAATGTCTATAATAGAATCATGGGGGAGGCAGGAGTGTCACTGGAAACAATGATAGTAAGAAGTGTGCATTGGTGAAGGGATTGGCTTTGGAACATTATATGACCAAACTCAATCATGAACAACTTTGTAACTATGTCACAGTGGTTCAATTAAAGTTATTAATTAAAAATTAAATGCAAACTGTTTTCCCACTTCCCTTTTACTGCATCTTGTAACTTGTACTCACATTTTGTTCGTCGAAGGCTATGAATCTGTAATAGAATCTAGTCATTAAATAAAAAAGTATTTTAGTAGTAATAACTTCATCTTGCTTCTGTGCATTACTTATATGCAGTTGTGTGGAAATAATATTTTTATTAATTTTTAAAACATTATGATGTGCTCCTCTTATGAAAGCAGTTTTAATATGATGGCTATTAAAATTCAAATAGAAAATGTCTATCTGGTCACATTACTGATTGAATAAATGCCTTCCAAGAGACTGCCAGTTGTACTCTGCATTTTTAGTAACTGGATCTGGCTGTTAATATGAATAAAAAACTTAGTCATGTTCTGATTATTTTCCTGAACTTCAGCTCTCTGACTTTGAAACAAGAAGCTTCTTCACAGAGGTGTTGATCAATTGACCGGGTCAATAGTTTCTTTATATCTCTCCAGTAAAGTGTAACAAAGACAGATGATACGATTTGTACAGTGGAGCAGAGGGACCAGATAATGTGCAACTTGGCGTTTTTTCTTTTTCCAGGAATCTCCTTCTTTGAAGGACCCTATCTTCTGACAAAGCAAAGAGTTCTATCTATCTATCTATCTATCTATCTATCTATCTATCTATCTATCTATCTATCTATCTATCTATCTATCTATCACTTCATAATTGGTAATCCTACCAGTAAAAATTATTTGACTAACTGTATCAGAGTATAAGTTTGAACCTAGGCAAGGTTCAAACGTGTTTTGAACACAAATGTCAAATATCCATCCTTGAGGTTTGAAACCAAACTGTCTTGGAATAGGAATATTATATCATTTTAGATATATTAAGAGATCATTTAAATTTCTATCTCTCTTCAGAAGTCTTCGATGAGGTTTTCTGGAAAAGTTTGTACTTTAAAGTACTTTAACGTTGTACTGATGTATTTTGAAGTTTGATTATTGAAAGAATATGACAGGCCTAGAGATAATTCAGGCCTTTTATTTCATACATAAAGAAATGGAGGGTTAGAAGTAAATCAGAAAATTTGTGCTGGCCATTCCTGATTAAAATACACATTTAATCCTCTTTATAATGACCACAAGACTTCTCAGGCCACTAAGAAATTGTTTTAGCGGTCTTTCCAGACTTTTAAATGCTATTTCACTACCACCCTGATTTCCAAACCATACCCTTTTTCTTAAATATCATTTCTATCTCAATAATTTTTATTTTTTCCTAGCTTTTTCTTCCTCACTCTATGTTTCTCAATTTATAAATTTTCCCTTACCTATTTCAAGCTCAATGAATTCTCTCTCTTTTTTTTTTGATTCCTGGTTCCTTTCTTCACTGTAAACTTTTTTTTGCAACTCTATATTTTTCTCACTTACCTGACCACTGAGTATTTTACTCTGTTTACAGTGAGCTTGCACAGAAGCCTGCCAGTAGCATTACGTGAGAGGGTGAAGGAACATGTGAACAGAATAGTAGGTGAGAGAGTGGTTGCCTATCTCAATGGGTGGGAGAGCAGTAATAATGGAAAGGATGAGAGGTTGATATATGAGCAGGTGGACTTTGGAATAGGGCAGGTGGCTTGTGAATGGATAGATTTAGTGTTGAGAGGGTAGATCCACAGAGGAATTTGAGTGGTAGGAAATGAACAGATTGTAGTGTGTGCTTTGTGAAGATGAGTATATGAAGAGGTAGAAGTATAAGTGGATTTGCTGATAAGATGACATAGTAAGATAGAGAAAAGCACAATTATAGTCTCAAGGTCAAAAGATTGGTGCAGGAGCTTTCACTTCCCTATCAGCTACTTTTTCCAGCACTCTATGCTGGCCCAAGCTTCCCTCTGAGTATTCACTATCTCATATACTAATTGTCTTTTAGTTTACCTAAGTATATATCATGTACCAACGAAAACACAAAGCAAATGAGGGCTCCTGCCGCCTACTGATGACTGAAGACCAGAGAAGAGGAAGTAAGTTTTTCTGGGTAAAAGTTTGGGCTAGGATGGGAGCTTACTCCCTGGAAGGTTCTTCAAAGTCCTAACACCAAAAGGGACCTGAAGTTAGAAGAGGATAAGCACATCTGTAGGAACAACATTCTAACAGAAATGATGTATTTTCTAGGATCAGAGGTAGTCCAAAATTCACTCTAAGTCTTTATAATATAGCTCTAAGGTGGTAGGGTTGGGACTTAGTGATAGCAAGATGAAGGATTAAAACTTTGTTGTAGAATTCTTGATGTACACAGGAGAAAATATCTGCCTCTCCTAATGTAATGTTCCACTTCCATGATAAAAACCCTATGGGGTCCTCACACTATATTACCTTTTAGAAAATAAGCCTATGGAAAATAAATTGTAACTGAAAAACAGAAGACATTGAAAAGAATCATAACAGATAAGTGCTGCTTGGAGACTCAGTTCATATAATAAAACTGAATTCACTAATAGCCTCCATGAGTTAGAATGGCTATTTCCCCAACGATGGAACCTTAGAAAAACTCATTTTGAAAGTTAATGAGAGAGGTAGAGGCAAATAGAAACACAACGGTTAAAACAACAACAACAAAAGCATATGGAGACAAGAATTCTCAAAAGATTCACCTGAAGCTTTAGTGCTCCTGATTGTGGATATTTGTGTGACAAGGACAGACCACCAGCTGTTTAGTCTCTCTACATTTATAAAATCACATTTATAGGCCATTAAACATTTCATTGCTTTTAATATGTGCCTGAAATGTTATTTATTTGATTGAATTACTGTTGTGCCCATTAAAACTCTGAAATAACAGCCTAGTTAATTAACAGGGAATTACAGTGACAGTGCCACACCAATCTTAGAGGGACAAATCTGCATGAATGGGCCCTTGGTGATGGATGTTCCTGCAATAAATGTCATGAAAATGAACAGTGTTGGGGCAACATTTGAATGTGTTATACTTCTTTGCTCATGGAGCATCTCACTAATTTATCTTCTCAGTACAAGACTTTATGCTGATTTTTCAGAGTTGCTCAGCAGATTCTAGGTATTTAGAAAGATATTGTTTTCTGGATATCTGGGTAACACAGAATGGATTACATAATGCATGTCACTTAACTTTATTATAAGATAGTGCAAGCCTAATGATTTTCAAGAATTTTTTTTAAAAAATGTAAGAACGAGAGTTTTAGTTAACCTGTCTACATAATACAAATTATAAGTGAACAAGTGGTACTGAATCATTTTTTCCTAGGCCTATTTGCTTCCACTTCTGCCCATAGGTCTCCTCTTATGAGATCTATACTCAAAATGAGAAGCTAATGAATATAAGTTGAGGATAGCAACTTTTCCATTTCCACAGTGTCTCAACTCCATCCCTGTATCCTCTGGTCTTAACAAATTTTCTTTTTCTTTTTTTCTTTTTGGGCCACACTCAGTGGTACTCAGGGATTACTCTTGACTCTGCCTCCGAAATCACTCCTGGCAGACTTGGGGGACACATGGGATACTGAGGATCCAATCCAGATCTGTTCTAAATCTGCCATGCGCAAAGCAAATGCCCTACCGCCATGCTATCACATGGCCTCGCCTCAACAAATTTTCCACAGGGGCTGTGATCATTTTTTGGACCAAATATAAACTTAAAATTTATTTAGTCATTGTGAAACTACGAAGTTTTTCATGGTTGGATTTCAGGCATACAATATTTCAACAACATTCTCATCACCAGTGCCTATTTCTCTCCATCTATGTTCCCCTCCCATACCTGTTTGCTTCTCATCCATCAATCTTTTTTTTATGAGAATAATATTGTTTATACTTTTTGGCATTGTAATTTACAATACCAGTGCTGATGGAATTTCATGCATATAATTTTTGCATCTTTCAACATCACCTCCTCTTCCCAGTTGAATACTTCCCTCCACCATAGTTTTAGCCTTTTATTGATATATCCCTTAGTTCCTTGAAGTAACATGTTTCCTGCTGAAACATGTTCTCATGTTCTTTGTTTCCATTATCTTTGGTATTTGGTATTTCATCATTATGTTTCTTTATATATCACATATGGCAGATTATTCTATGTACATCTTCTTCCTCTGTTTAACTTCACCCAGCATTATGCTCTCTAGGTCCTTCCAGATAGTTGAAAATTTTATGACTTTATCTTTTTATTTTGAGTAACATTCCATTGTCTATATGTATCATAGTTTCTTTATCCAGTCATCTAATCTCAAACATTTAAGTTGTTTCCAGATGTTGGCTATTGTGAATAGTTCTAAAAGTGATGTAAATGTCTTTTCTCCATTTTACTTTTGGGCTGTTGGATTGTATTTCAAAAAGTGAAGTGATAGATCAAATGGAAGCTGAACTTTTAGATTTTTTAGAAATATCAATCCCCCCACCCTGGAAGCAGAATAATTGGTATTCACAATAGCAGTGAATGAGATCATGCTGCATAAATACAAGCACTGATTGTTCTTGTTATTATTATTTTTTTTTGTCTTTTTGGGTTACACCCGGCAGCACTCAGGGGTTACTACTGGCTCTATGCTCAGAAATTGCTCCTGGCAGGTGCTGGGGACCATATGGGATGCCGGGATTCAAACCATCGATCTTCTACATGCAAAACAAACGTCTTACCTCCATGTTATCTCTCTGGCCCCTGTTCTTGTTATTTTTGATTTGTGCTAGTCTCTATAGTGTGAGATGATATCTCATTTTTGTTTTGATTTGCATCTCTTTGTGTTGCAGAACAATTTTTAAGTACTTTTGGAAATTTGTATTTCTTTTTTAAGGAGTTTCCATCCATTTTTTTCTTATTTATTATGGGTTTATATATTTTCCTTGTAAAATACTATCAGTTCCTTACATATATTTGATATTAACCACTTATTGAATGATTGTTGGATTAAAACATTGCAAACTATGGGCTGTTGTATACTGGTCATTTCCTTTGAGGTTAAGAAACTTCTTAATTTTTAAAATTTTTAAATGGAATTTATTAAAGTGAGAGCAAAATTATCATTCTTAATCATATGTTATTTTTAAATTAATATTATATAATAATATAATAATATTATTAAAATTAATTAAATCAATTTAAATTTAATGTAATTAATTAAATATATTATATGATTATATATAATATTATATACATTATATAATGCAATGTGTAATATGATATATAATAATATAAGTAATCACATTTTAATATGATTTAATTAAATAAATCAAATGTTATTAATTAAAATTAATTAAAAGTATGATAAAAAGTATTGCAAACTAGTTAATTGTTAAGCTGGGTTTGAGCTGTATATTTTTTAAGGGAATGAAGGGCTAGATCCAATGTGGCTGGAACTATATGAAAATAAATTGAAATTTCCAGCATGTCCATGCAGTTTGGGAAAATGAGGGTTGATAGAAGGAACACAGACCTGCAATGACCACTGGAGGCAGGTGATCAGGACTGGCAGTGGAACATGGAAGGAGGCTGATGGAATGTCCTTCAAGCAGCCTCATTAATGTGGTTTAAGATTTTTTTCTACAATGTACTCAGGCACAAAAACAAGAATACAAAGGCATTCTGCTAATTCTTACAGGAATTAAATGCTGAATTTATTACAACATAAAATTTTCTTATCTGAAGTGAAAGAGGATCCTTATGACTGAGAATTTACAATGTTCCTCTCATTTCTATACAAATTAACTGAATCCTCTGGCTATCCAACTTCAATGAGCTGGAATAAATGTTTACTAGGTATTGGATAACTCAAAAGTTTCTTCTAGCATGAGGTTAAAATGACTTGATATTTTAAGAAAGCTTGAGCTTATATCAAATTTTATTAGGTTTATTTATTACCTCTGTGCATTTACCAACGTAAGATTTTTAAGAAGCGACTTGGGGTGCAAAAAAAAGAATAATCTACCTTGTCCTCTATACATATCCTACACCCTAGCTAATGAAAGCTAACCAAAGAATGTAATGATGAAATAATATAGTCTAAAAAAATCAGTGTTTGATAATATGTATTTAAGTCACATGTAATTATCATGTGATTTATCTTTATTACTAGTAAGTTTTAAAATAAATATATTATTACATTTTAGAAATTTTATAGCAAATTACTGAAAAAAAAAAACTGAGCAGAAAGTATAGGAACTCTCCAAATATCCTAGCCTTCATTTACTATTCTTAGTATATTGCATGAGTGGATACATTTTTATAATTTAAAGAACAAATATTAATTATTTATATTATTAATTTTATGACTACATATAATAAGTTTACTTATTAATAAGTCACTACATTATCAATAATTAATTATTAATTAATTATTAATAGTAAGCCTTGATAATTACTGTATTAATAAGGTTACTCAAAACTATAAATTTGCAGGTCAAGGAGATAGCAAGGAGTTAGTAGCATAACATTCTTTTCACATATATCATAGTTCTAACCCCATAGTTCTACCCTCAGAGTATTTTCCTTTAGGGCCCTGAGCACTGTTGGATGACTCTAGTGGTTCCAACACCACAAGATCTGAACAGCTCACATCCTCCAAGCCCTGCACAAACCATGTGTCTGGTTGGTGAGGTAGAGATAGCCAGAGTGGCCTCTGGGACCTCCTATGCACTGCTTGAGAGGCCCCCGTAAAGAAAATATAATAAATATTTACAGGCACAGTAATAATCTCATAAAGCATAGTTTCACTTTACTGAGGAATTTTACTATTATGGATTTGGGGCCAAACATGGTGTTACTCAGGGCTTACTCCTGACTCTGTACTAGGAGATTAGACCTGGCAAGGCTCAGAGAAGTAGATGGGATTCTGGAGATCAAACTAAGTTGAACCAAGCAAAGCAAACACCCTACCCACTTTAATATAGCTCTATCTCCTACTGTGACCACAGAAGTAGATTTTACTGTTTTGGTTGGTTTTTGAGAATTGAGCACAGAGGAGGACAAACGAGGCCTCAGTCACTGTCATACTGCACAGTGTGTTTCCAGACCGTGATTTATGTTTTCCAGAGGGTGATTCAGCAAGCCACATTCCTTACTTTGCCTTCAGAGCACTCTTCTCTCACTGTGTTTTTATGGGGAGTGGGGTGCTTTTTCCTTTTTTCCTTTACCTAATTTTTCTTTTCTTTCCTCATCCCATAAGTTCTCAAGGCTTGAGTGACTTGAACACTTGGTTTTCTCGGCTACCAGCTGTTCTTCATAACTTGGAGAAGTTCTTCTCTTCCAGAATCTCAGAACATTATTTAGGCTGGAATGTGGTTCAGGAGAGTGAGAGTTGGGCAGAATCACTGGACAAAAAAATAAGGTCATGATTGTAGCACCTAAGCAAAGAAAGTGAGTGTGAGAAACACCTTCTTAGATGGCCATTATAGAAACTCATGCAAGAAGTTGTTGAATTAAAACTATTTTCCAGAGAGGAGAGTCCACACAAGCAGTGATTTGCAAGGCTGAATCAGAGAATAAACCTCTGAGACATCTATATCAGCGTCACTTAGATGCATCATGCTCTAAAAGGCACCTGCTCCCCTGGAGCTGAAATTGCACAACCCAGACACATCAAGAAAATTCAGTACCCCAGTATCATATAAAGCCAGCCACCCAAGTTCATGGGGCAGAAGTTGGCCAGATCTACCATATCTAAAACAAGACAGATGCAACAAGCAATTGCACAAACACATTTCTAAATAACTCTCATATAAATTGGTAGGTGGCACATGGCACTCCTGTTTATCAGACTTAAAGCCTCAAAACTGATTTAACCTAATAGAGTAACTAGTTGACATTTTTCAACATACTCAAATAACTCTTCATAGTAAGGAAAATATCTAAAAATCAAGTGGCCATTTGGTAGGAAAAAACTAAACAGATCACTTCTAAAATAACTGGAAATCTAAAACTTCACCATTAATCCTACACAGTGCAACAAACAGTGGGGAAAACTACAGAAGACAATTTTATTTGAAGATAAGAGAGACAAATTAAGATAAATCTATAAACCCATAAAAATGCTTGAGCCTGGCTGATGAGGACATAAAATCAACAGTTAATGCAACAAAAATTAATTTCTGTTAAAAATTAAGAAAGCACTGAAAGCAAAATTAAGCTATCAATGAATAAAAAATTTAACTGACTCAAAGAACTTTTTCAGGGGATGAAAGAATACATATATTAGGATTGAAGGAGCTAAAAAGCATGCTATCAAGCCAAAGTAGTAGAAACTCATGGGGTGGGACCTTCTAGAATAACTTAAAGACAAATTTCAAGCCAATATTGATAAGAAAGTCAAAAGAAAAAATATAAACAAAAGGATGGAATAAATATAAGGTAATTAATGAACAAAGACAATAGAAATAAAATCTAAATTATAAGAATACCAGAAAGAAAGGAAAGAGGGAATGGATAAGAACATATAGTGGGAGATAGAATAGGAGAGAACTTTTCAACTCTCTGAAGGAAGCTGCTACAAAAGTTCAAAAGGCCAAAAGAGTATGAAACAAAATAGACTCAAACAAAATGACACTAAAAACATATAATAACCAAAATGGCAAAAAACAAATAGAGACAAACTTCTTAAAGCAGTAAAGGGAAAAACCCTTAAATATAAAAAAAATGGCAGAAGAATATACTCACCATTGATATTTCCCCAGGTAGTCCAGTTTAAAATGACATCTCTGTGGTATTGTCAGAAAAGAGAAGTGCTTATTGGCCTTTCTGCGTAACCTATAGCAGCCCAACATTTGACACCTTAGTATCATGTAGTGTCATTCTAGTAATATCACAGAAAATCTGAACGGAAAGTTACATAGTAATATAGGTACTTCAGTGAACTTCACAAGTAGCACAGAAGTTAAACTAGCACCATACCACATTCCAGTAAATTCTTAGATTTTGACGTTAGTAATACCATGGTGAGATATAAGTCATTTCAATTGGATCTGTGTTGATCTAAGATTTGATCATTTCAGTTGCCTTTGGTTGTTAAAAATCATTATGAAATAAATTTGTGCTTGTATGGAGGTAGGCTATTGTGGTAAGGTAGATGAGTAAGATACTGGTAAAGAAATGAAATGATCAAAGTGGTGGTGGGATTGATGTTTTAATGCCTAAAATTACTGTATTATGGACAACTTGGTAAATCACAGTGTAATAATAAAAATTAGGGAAATCATAAAGGGAAGAAATAAGTATCACAGCATATTTCTCATATGAAATGGTACAAGCAAGAAAAGAGTGGAGTGATATATTTAAATTACTGAATGAAATAAATCTTCAATCTAGAATCAACTAACCATAAAAACCACTCATGTAGGTGTTAGGGAGATATTAAAAACATTCTCAGACAAAAAATATCTGGGGAAATTAGAATAGCTATACCAGCTCTCAATGAAGTATAGAAAGTCCCCTTATATAAGCCAAATAACCAATAGTAGAAGTAACAACCCTATAGTGGTAACACAATTCTTTATACCAATAACATTCCTGAAAGTCAATGGACTAAACTTTTCATCCAAAAGTCACAGAATGATGATATAGATCAGGAAACAATATCCATACATTTTCCATACATTTGCTGCTTACAGGAAACATATCTAAAATCTCAAATCAATACAGGATCAGAATAAAAGTATGGAAAATAATTATATGAGCCACTGGAAACAAAACAAAACAAAACTGGGATCAGACTAAATGGTATTCAATCTAAAAAATGTAATTAGAAACAAGAATGAAGATTTTTGATTGATCAAGGAAACAATAGCCAGGAAGTACTAACTCTAATACGAAATTAGCAAGGACTTTGCTCACACACCTAGAAAAACACATGGAGATACATAACAGTACGGGAAGATTTCAACACTCATCTTAACCACTGGATAGATTCACTAGGCAGACTATCAGTAAGATACAAGAACCCTAAATGGGGAACTAGAAAAACTGGGACTATGGATTTATACAGGGCTTTCTATCCTCAAAAATCTGCTTCATCTTCTTCTCTAGTGTACAAAGAAAATTCTTCAGACTAGAGTAATTTTATGACATACATCTAACTTACATAAATTTAAAACCTAAGATCCATAACAAGCATGCTATCAGAACATAAAGACAGAGAGATAAAAATTGATCATAAAAAAAATTTGAGGAGAAACTGTAACAGCTGGGTACTTAACAACATGCTGCTTAATAATAACACCCAAATCAAATAGAAAATAAAGAAATGAAAAGATTCCTAGAGAGTAATAGTGATGAAGAAACATGTCACCAAAATATGTGAGCCATAACAAAAGTAGTAACTCGTGGGAGGTTCACAGCAATCAAAACAGGCAAGTATAAAGAATGAAGAAAAAGATGAAATCAACAATCTAAATATGCACCTGGAGAACCAATAATAAGGACCTAAACTAATAGAGAAAAAATAAAAGAGCAGGTTTTTGTATATTAATTTTGTATCCTGAGTTTTATTTTATAAATCTTTTGCTTCTAGAAGCTATTTTGTATTCTTTAGGATTTTTTAAATATACTATCATTTCATCTACAAACAGTGAGAGCTTGACTTCTTCCTTTCCTATCTGAATGCCCTTGATATATTTTCCTTATCTAATTGGTATGGTAAATAATTCTAGTATCATATTAAACATAAATGACAAGAATGAGCAACCTTGTCTTGTGCTAGATTTTTAGAATAAAGATTTTAGTTTTTTCAGTTGAATATAATGTTCACCTTGGACTTGTAGTAATGGCTTTGACTATATTAAGGAAAGTATCTTCAATTCTCATCTTGTTGAAACTCTATCATGAATGGGTGCTGGATCTTATCAAATGCTTTCTTTGCATCTATTGCTATGACCATATGATTTTTATTTTTACTTTTCTTGATATGGTATATTATGTTGACTTAATTGCTTATGTTATACCATCCTTGAATTTCAGGGAGGAATCCTACTTGGTCATGGTGTATGGCATGTTTGATAAATTGTTGAATCCATTTTCTAGTATTTTGTTGAGGATCTCTTAATCTCTTTCTTTTTTGTGGCATCTCTCATCTCTGCTTTTGTTGTTAGGGTGTTGTTGGTTTCATAGTAACTAGGAGGATTTCTGTTCTTTCAATGTCCCGAAAGAGCTTGAAAAGGATTGACAATAGGTCCTCCTATAGTTTGAAAGAATTAACTGGTGAATCCACCTGAGCCTGGGCTTTTGTTTTTTGGGAAGAATTTTGCTTACTATTTCAATTGTCTCTATAGTTACAGATCGGTTCAGGTATTCCACACCATCGTGGCTTAAACTTGGGAAATTATAGGAGTTAAAAATTTACCCATTTCTTCTAGGATAGGTTCTCTCATTACATGGCATAAAAATTCAAAATAATTCAAAAAATTCAAAGTAATCTCTTATGACCTTTGAAATTTTATATTATCTCTCTGACAGTCCCATTTTATTTCTGCTTTTCATTAGACAAAAATACATAGTATTTCAATATACAAATAATAAGAGAATAAAGAAATATTAAAAACAAAATAAGATTCACTATTATACCTCAGAAAATTAAGTACTTTGTAGTCAATTAAAGAAATGAAAAACCTATTCAATAAAATAACAAAATACTGCTTCAAGAAATAAAAAGGAAATAAGAATATGGAAATGCATAAACTGTTCATGGATTGGGAGGATTAACATCATTAAAATGGCAATAATTTCCAAGCTACTACTGATGAAATACAATCTCTATAAGGATACCTGGGATATTTTTCAAAGAAATTAATCAAGCACTTCTGATATTAAGAATTTATTTATAAAATAATAGCAGAAATCAATGATGTAAAAAATAAGAAAGAATATAAAAGAGTGAAAGAAACAAGGACCTGCTTCTTAAAGGAAAACAAAAGAAAAAAAAATCAAACAATCTGTTGGTAAAGATGTGGTGAGAAAGGAAATCTTCATTGCTGGTAAAAATACTGCCTGATCCAACCCCTATGGAAAACAGTATGGAGGTTTTTTCACTAACCTCAAAATTGAGCTACCATATTACCTAGAAATCCCTCTTTCGGGTATCTTTCCCCAGGACAGAAAAACATTAACCAAAAGGATGTATACACAGCTATTTATTACAGTACTCAGTACAATAGCTAAGACCTGGAATCAACCTTGATGCTCAACAACAGATGAGTGGATCATAAATATGTGGTTCATATATACAATTCAATAGTACATAGCTGTTTTGTTTTTAATTTTTGGGTCACATCCGGTGGCGCTAAAGGGTTACTTCTGGCCCTGTGCTCAGAAACTGCTCCTGGCAGGCCTGTAGGACCATGTGGGAAGCCAGGATTCAAACCACTGTCCCTCCTGGATTGGCTGCATGCCAGGCAAAACATCCTACCGCTATCTCTCCAGCCCCTGAATAGTACATATCTGTAAGAAATGATGCAATCATGCAATTTTTATCACAAGGATGAAACTAGAAGATATTATGTTAAGTGAAGTAAGCCAGGAGAAGGATAATTACAGAATGATATCACTTATATGTGGTATTTAGAATAATTGCACAAAGCAATACAACGGTCTAAATGGTCTTTATTTTGAGCACCCGTAGGCCCATAGTATAGTGAGGAGAAGAGAAGGAACTGGGTCTAAGAAGAGAAACACAAAATCATATATTTTATCCATATTGCTGAGACCTACAGCAATGGATACAGACAGCTGTTTAGATTGAGCAAGTGTCCCAATCACTTCTCTTTATAGATGCCTATAATAATGTTGTAATATTTCTATTCAAAGAAACAGGTGCAGAATACATTTGGAAGCCATGTACCCCCACTACAGTGCTCACTATAAAGAAGTGATAGTGTCTTAATTTTAATATGTCTATAATAAATCTTTGAATTTTTTTTGTCCACAGTGGTACTTTAAGATATAGGTTGGTCACCCTAATTTCACTTTTCAATGCCAATTACATTAGACTCAAAAGACAACAGTGCTCATTAAGATAATTTCTTGAAAAATTCCAATATATTCATTTTCCATTTGACTATGCTGTAATATAATCTAGTTTTATGTCCACAGATAAAATGGAATGCCCAATTGCATGCCATAAATTTCTACTACAGTGCTAATTTATTGAGTATGTTATTGCAATTTATTTTCAATTTTAGATAGTTTACCATTATAACATAATGCTCAGGATTTCAGTTTGCTTTCAGGGAAATTAATGCTCAAGACCAACTAGATGATACTTAGTTGTGTAGACGCCTGTTACAGATCATCAAAAAACCATACATTATGATAAATAGTCTATCCCATTTATAACAGTGTCAAAAAAGACCAAGAGCCTATAAATCAACTAAAGATATGAGAGATATCTACCATGAAAACTTCAAAACACTCGCTTCCAGTGTACGATGGCTTGGTCCCAGTGCAGTTCTCTAGCCAGTGTAGGCTTGTCTTTAGAAATATTGTCCTTTGAAATATTGTTGCTGGGCCTTTCTTGTACTGTACTTCAGACTTTTTGTCATCTAGACATTCTTAGTCTTCGACCATGGTGAGATACTAGTGATCAGTGATGCTATTGGATGTTCAAGTCCTACCTGAGGCTGCTACCTGTTTGGGTCTGTGAGTCCTGCCTGTGTTCTGCAATCTTTCCAGATCTCTAGAACTTCATGTATTCTGCTATCTGTCTGGGCCTATAAACCTGTGTGAGTGTGCAAGTCCTAGCAGAACCTGCAGTACATTTGCACAAATATAAGTGTGCAGAGAGGAAAAGAGAGAAAGAGATAGAGAGAAACTGACAGATAGACTAAATATTTGACTCCCTTTATCTGCTGTTATCCTCCACCCCCAGCCATACTATTATCTTATTCTGACTGCGTAGTTTGTGATGGGCAACAAAATTTAGCTAGTGCTCAGACTTTTACTCCCACTGTATCACTACTGTTTATATATATATATGTATACATATATACATATATGTGATATATATATTTATATATATATATATATAATTTTGTTTTGGACCACAACCAATGGTGCTCAGGGAATAATCCTGGCAGCCTCAGAGGACCATATGGGATGTTGGGACCAAACCTGGGTCCATCCTGGGTCAGCCCAACGTGAAAGGCACATGCCATCTCTATGTTATTGCTCTGGCCTTTGATTTTTTATATTTTAACTTTATTTGAAGAGACTGTGATTTTTAAATGACATGATTTAGTGATTATGTTTTAGTTCATACAATTATCCAACACTACACTTGCTACCCCATCAGAGTGTCCACTTTCCTCCAACATTGCCTCCTCTCACTCCCTAGACCTTCATCATGGTAAGAGTAGTTCTGTAAACCAGTTATCTGGTTCTGCTGTTTTTGACCATTCGTTAGTTCCTTACAACTTTTCTTTATGTCCCCAATATGACTAATATCATTCTGTATCTGTCCCCCTTCTTCTTGACTAAATTCACTTAGCATGATAAAAATCCCTTCCTACTACATGTAGTGGCAAATTCCCATGATTTTATCCATTCTTAAAGGCATATGTAGTATTACATATTGCATATATGATATATATATATATTATATATATAATATATACTATATATTTATATAATATATATATATATATATGTTTCCTAGCATATAATCGTAGGTCTTTCAAGACAATTGAACTCACTGTCCTCTCTTCCCAGGTTCATAGATGCCACAGATTAAAACATTAGCCCTTTAGAATTTTTTGATTAATTGATTTAATTGCTGTAAATTTGAAAGATATTTGGATTGAGTTTCCAGACATACAATATTTCAACAGCAACTCTTCATCAATGTCCAGTACTTTTCCCACAATGTCCCTAAGTTTCCCCGCCTCTTTCATGCCTTTGAGACAGGCACTTTCTCTCTACCATAACCGTAGTGTTCCCTTCCCTAAATGATTGCCACCTGCTCTGCCCTCCAACCCCTGTGACAAGCTTCTTTCTAAAACCAGTTCTTTTGCTCTTCGTTTTTATTGTCTTTGAGCATTTACATACTCTTCTGGGAAGTTTCTGTAGAAACTTCTGAGTGTGTTTCTTTCCCTCTGATTTCACTAAACATAATGCCTCTCCCAGATTTATCCACATAGCAACAAATTGCGATGACTTTAATCTTTTTTTTTATTATTTAGATTCTTAAATAGAATTTGTTTTCCCTATGCTCCAAAATGTCTTGAGCACAGGGAACATTTTCTTCTTTACTGGCTTAAAACCAGTAATTCTAAGCTTAACTTTGGGATAAAATTGGTTTTATGAAATATACCAGGACTGTATACATTAGATTATGCTGTGTGAAGTAGAAGGCCGGGACTTTACTTCAATGAAAATGGATACTCTCAAAGAACTCACCACCTACATTTTTTTTTACATGTGTGGGAAGCAAACTGAGTCTAAGCAGAATGACCAAAATAAACCTGTACTAAGGAACACAAAAATCAAATGACTATAAGCAAGAGGGAAATGTATTTGCAAAGAAACTATGAGACTAACAGACTTTTTTTTTTTGCATAAAACATACATATCTACTCGTTTTTTCTAACCTTTTCTTGTCTATTCATTCTGACTCCACAGAGCATACCAGGTTCCCAAGTTAGCACCCTAGAACCTAACATGAAGGCTCTAGAAGAAAAACTTGAAATTTCCTACTGTCAATTCAGAACCAAATTGCTACATTCTTTTTTTTTTATTCAAAACCAATAAACAATGGCTAGTGTTTCTTTTTTTATAATGCAATGTATTGTATATAATAATATATTGTATATACATTGTATTCCATTATTGAATAACAATATTTTTTTTTCTTAACACCACCCATCACCAGTGCAACATTCCCATCACCAATGTCCCAAGTCTCCCTCCTCCCCACCCGACCCCCGCCTGTACTCTAAACAGGTTCTCAATTTCCCTCATACATTCTCATTATTAGGACAGTTCAAAATGTAGTTATTTATCCAACTAAACTCATCACTCTTTGTGATGAGCTTCCTGAGGTGAGCTGGAACTTCCAGCTCTTTTCTCTTTTGTGTCTGAAAGTTATTATTGCAAGAATGTCTTTCATTTTTCTTAAAACCCATAAATGTGTGAGACCATTCTGCGTTTTTTCTCTCTCTCTCTGACTTATTTCACTCAGCATAACTAGATTCTGCGTTTTTCTCTCTCTCTCTGACTTATTTCACTCAGCATAATAGATTCCTATCATTCAGGGAGATGCAAATCAAAACAACGATGAGATACACCTCACACCACAGAGAATGGCACACATCACAAAGAAATGAGAATAAACAGTGTTGGCGGGGATGTGGGGAGAAAGGAACTCTTATCCACTGCTGGTGGGAATGCCGTCTAGTTCAACCTTTATGGAAAGCGATATGGAGATTCCTCCAAAAACTGGAATCGAGCTCCCATACGATCCAGCTATACCACTCCTAGGAATATACCCTAAGAACACAAAAATACAATTACAAAAACCCCTTCCTTACACCTATATTCATTGCAGCTCTATTTACCATAGCAAGACTCTGGAAACAACCAAGATGCCTTCAAACAGACGGAATGGCTAAAGAAACTGTGGTACATATACACAATGGAATATTATGCAGCTGTCAGGAGAGATGAAGTCATGAAATTTTCCTATACATGGATGTACACGGAATCAAATTGCTACATTCTTACATCACGCAGAACCAAATTGGTTCTGTATGGTACTTAACAAAGACCTTTAAGTCAGTTCTACATATTTCCCATTTTTAGATATTCACAATCAAGTATCATCACATTTAGAAAGAAACCTTTACTCCATTTTCTTGTTTCAGGTTTACCATGAACCAGTGAGTTTTTTATACCTAAAGTTAATCTTACACCCAACATTAAGTTTGATGTGACAAAATTGACAAGAAATTGAGTTACTTTAACAGTATAATGCAATCACAAAGTTAATAATATCGTCTAAAAAGAATGGTCACAATAACTTGCAACATGTTCAGCCCAGTTCTTCATTCTTGACACCCAGCCATTAACAAAGATATTCCCCTATCTTCTTCCTTCTGCCAAATCTCTTCTTTGAAATGCAAAAGCCAACCTGGATTATTCTACCTGCCCCATCCTAGTGAACTTTGTTCTGTGAGTATAGACAATAAGTTCTCATGAGGGCCTAAAGAGGAGGGGAGAGAAAATTCCAATCCTTAATCACTGATAGAATCAATTCACAACATTTTCAGTCACATACTCCAGCCAGCTTGGATTAGGTTTTAAACATGCCAATTATTTTCTCTCCAGCCATTTTCCACCATCGGAATGCAGTCAGGCCAGTACTTGGCACCCAGCTCCTCAAGATTTCCTTCCATGATGATATGATTCCACCTTCCCTCTCTCTATAAACACATACAAATAACCTCAATTGATTTTCTCTACTCCGCATTTAGGAATGGCAGGAAAACAGTGTAAGATTGATCGAAAAGACTGGACTTCTCTGGGACAAATTAAAGTTCTTTTTTTTTGGTGGGGTGGGTCACTCCTGGCTCTATGCTCAGAAATCACTCCTGGCAGGCTCGGGGATCATATGGGATGCCTGGATTCGAACCACGGTCCTTCTGCATGCAAGGCAAAATGCACTACCTCCATGCTATTTCTCCAGCCCCTAAATTAAAGTCCTGTTGTCTGAAAATTGTCTGGTGTTTATGACTCCTTTCTGCTGCTTCCTGGCCTATCTCTGGGAAAGCAATTAATTCCAGATTTGCAAATCAAGCTGTACAAGGACATACCCAAGACTCAAACATGGCACACATACAACAAGATTTTTTGCTGAATTCAAACCAAATTCCACCCCCCCCCAAAAGGGAGGTAGTCTCCTTAGAATTTCTCTCCATCTTCTGAACAGACAAAAGAGTGGTACAGAGAAAACACAGCATGATGGACACAAAGACAGAGAGACTCAGAGTGACTGGAAACACCAGGGGAACTCGAACCCAAGAATTACCCCTGGTGGCAATGCTAGCATATCACTTAGTGGGAATCAAACCAAGTGATACCTAGTGGTACTTGAATTCATGTTGATGTCCTCCCGGTGGTGATGGTGGCCAAATCTTCCTTCCTTGGTGGGGTGAGAGTTGTGTCCTTGGGCAGCTTCTGGCATTGGGGAGCAATACTACAACTAGCTCTTCCTGAAGGGGTCTCAAATTCAATTTACCTGGGGGCGGCAGGAGGCAAAGTCGGGGTGAGGCAGGGCCGCATAAGGGATTTCGCTTACCGAATATTCGCGATAAAAAATCGCATTAATAAGAAAAAAATCGCAAAAAATCGCATTAAACATTTGCATACCCCGAAAGAAACTGCTTGGGGTATGTGAATGTTTAATGCGATTTTTTTCTTACTAATGTGATTTGTATTGCGATTATTCGGTAAGCGAAAAATCACGAATACTCCGATATTTGAAGGCCGGCTGCGGGCCACAAAATGTTGTACAGAGGGCCAAAAAACGGCCCGCGGGCCGCGAGTTTGAAACACCTGCTTTAGGCCTTCACCTACCTTGAGGAGTATCCTTGTGATGTCTACAGAACCTAGGCAGCTATGTTGGCGACTCAGTCATCTTCATTCGATCCCAGATGAACCCCCAAATGTTAGGGTCTGGAGTCAAAGGATCAAACTCCACAAGGGAAACAATTGAGATATTTCAACATGCCACTCTCACCACTGGATATCTCATAATATTAGAATTCCATCCATATGTTTTTCTAAGTTTGTGAACAAAAACCTTAAAAACTTTGCGTACCCAGCATTTGGTATCTTAAGTAGTGTTAGTACATTTGTCTATTTTTCCCTTGTCAATAAATATGTCCATCCATGTTTCTAATAATTTTATTGAGATTAAATGTTGCCAGTTCTTTTCTGAGAAAGTTTTTATTCCTTCCTCCCACATAAATGAGAGGTTTGCAGGGTAGTGCTAGGTTAAACCCTTTTTTTTGTTCCAGTAATTTGAATCAGTTATTCCACTATTTTCTTGCTTAGACTGTTTCATAGGAATATTTGATGTAATTATTTGCTCTTTCTTTTATATTTAAGGATTTCTTCTCCCTTGTGGCCTTAAAAATTCTGTCTCTCTTTGGTTTTTGTCTTTTTTTGTTTGTTTGTTTTTTGGGTCACATCCGGCAGCGCTCAGGGGTTACTCCTGGCTCTACGCTCAGAAATCGTTCCTGGCAGGCTTGGGGGACCATATGGGATGCCGGGATTTGAACCAATGTCCTTCTACATGCAAGGCAATGGTTTTTGTCATTTTGATTACTATAAATCTTAGTATTCTGTTCAAATCTATTTTGTTTTGTACTTTTGAATTTGCATAGATGAGTATTTCCAGAGAGTGGTGAAGTTCAGTGCTATTATCTCTTCCTTTACTTGTTCTTTAATTTTCTGTCACCTTCTGGTATTCCTATGATTCAGAGATTATTCCTCTTGTTTTTGTTCATTAAATACTTTGTATTTCTTTGATCACCTTATCTCTCTTTTCCTTTTAACTTCTTTAGCAGTGCTGGTTTTTTATTTGTCTTTAAGTTTGTTATATGTTTCTTCCCCTGTTTAATTTTTTTATTATGGTTTACTAGCATGTTATTTAGCTTCTTCAATTCTAATTGTATGGATTCACTTATCTTCTGAAAGAGTTCTTTGGGTTGGTTGATTTTCTTTTCTATTAATTGCTTCGTTTTGCTATCTAGGCCTTCGTTGAGTTCTCTGACCAATGTCTTTAGTATTGATTTTGGGTCCTCATTAATCAGGCTGAAGTGTTTTGATGAGTTTGCAGATTTGCCTTGGTTTCTTTACCTATCCACTACTGCAGCTGACCTCCATAATTAACCCATTAATCTTTACATATTGTGACATTTAATGGTGGAGTTTCAGTTTTCCTGTTACTTGAGAAGTGATCTGTTGAATTGTTTTTGCCAAAAGGTGAGTAATAATACATCTGACTTGCAGGTTATTTTCCTAACCATGCAAGATTATTTAAGTATACTAACAGAACTGTTGATTAATTACTCTGTTGGGTTTACTAAGATTTGAGGCTGTACACTGTCTGAGAGAAAGAAGTGCTACTTCCCACTTGCCCAGAAATCAGAGATATATTGGAGATATATAATGTATCATATACATTTTAGATATAACTAAAATTTAAACATGCTAGAATCTCATGTTTTTTTGAATAATAAAGTAGACAGGCAGTAGAACTGATTACTTTTTGGCACAGAGATTTGGGATCACAGTGTGACACAGCTAAAGGTTGTGGGAGTTTTCCACATTGGTAGCAGGAGCATGCAGTTTCAGCTACCAGAGGATAGGTCTCAACCCATTTATCATAAATTCTAAATATATTATTGAGTAAAAGAAATAAAAGCAAATTTTTCATACAATATACATAACTTCCAAGGTAGAAGTGAGATTCCTGGTGGTGGTGCAGAAAACTGTACTTACATAAAAATAAAAATAAATAAAAGCTTATATAAAAAAGTTTTTATGTTTCTACACTGGCATTTTTTTGGAGGGGTTGGAGTGGTACTATCCAGCAGGGATCAGTACTTACTCCTGACCCTGTGTAAGGGATCACTTTTAAAAGTTTTGGAGTGTCATATGTGAAAGAAGAAGAAGAAGAAGAAGAAGAAGAAGAAGAAGAAGAAGAAGAAGAAGAAGAAGGAGGAGGAGGAAAGAAAGAAAGAAAGAAAGAAAGAAAGAAAGAAAAAGAAAGAAAAACCAAGAAAAAAGTAGAAAGAAGAAGAAATAAGTAGAAAGAAGGAAAGAAGAAAGAACAAAGAAGAAGGAACTGAAAGAAGAAGAAGAAGAAGAAGAAGAAGAAGAAGAAGAAGAAGAAAGAAAGAAAAACCAAGAAAAAGAAGTAGAAAGAAGAAATAAGTAGAAAGAAGGAAAGAAGAAGAAAGAACAAAGAAGAAAGAAGGAACAGAAAGAAGAAAGATGAAGAATGATGAGGAAGAAGTGATGGAGGAGAAGGAGAAGGAAGAAGGAGGAGAAGTAGTAGTAGTAGTAGTAGTAGTAGAAGAAGAAGAAGAAGAAGAAGAAGAAGAAGAAAGAAAAACCAAGAAAAAAAGTAGAAAGAAGAAGAAATAAGTAGAAAGAACGAAAGAAGAAAGAACAAAGAAGAAAGAAGGAACAGAAAGAAGAAGAAAGAAAAACCAAGAAAAAGAAGTAGAAAGAAGAAATAAGTAGAAAGAAGGAAAGAAGAAGAAAGAACAAAGAAGAAAGAAGGAACAGAAAGAAAGACGAAGAATGATGAGGAAGAGGTGATGGAGGAGAAGGAGGAGAAGGAGAAGGAAGAGAGGAGAGAAGAAGTAGAGTAGGAAGAAGAAGAAGAAGAAGAGAAGAAGTAAGAAGAAGAAGAAGAAGAAGAAGAAGAAGAAGAAGAAGAAGAAGAAGAAGAAGAAGAAGAAGAAGAAGAAGAAGAAGAAGAAGAAAGAAGAAGAAGAAAGAGGACAACGAGGACAAGGATGGACGAAGAGGAGATGGAAGTGGAGGAGGAGGTAGAGGTGA
Organism: Suncus etruscus; assembly: GCF_024139225.1. NCBI lineage: Eukaryota > Metazoa > Chordata > Mammalia > Eulipotyphla > Soricidae > Suncus > Suncus etruscus. The sequence continues at coordinate 13,832,239 of NC_064849.1, forward strand.
AGGAGGGGAAGGTGATGGAGGAGGAAGGGGAAGGAGAAGGAGGAGAAGGAGGAGAAAGAAGATGAGAAGGAAGAGAAGGAGCAGAAGGAGAAGGAGGAAATAAAGGAGGAGAAAGAGAAGGAGGAGAGGAGAAGGAGGAGGTGATGGAGGAGAAGGGCTGGAGGCCAGGGGCCCATTGGTCTCAGATGCATTGGTGGGGAAAACAATCAGAACAGTACTAAATATCTAAGCCAAAGTCACAACAATAGAATCAAGACACCTAAACCTTAAGAATCTATGGCTCTGTTATACTTGCAGGCCAGGGAACAAAGGGTGGTGGTATAGGATGCACTCTGGATTCATTGATGGAGAGGGGTTGACACTGGTGATGGGAATGGCCCTGACTCACTGTATATTATACAATTGAATTTCAACTATGAAGGACGTTGTAGATCGCAATAATTTCAATAAAATGAAAATTAAAAATTAAGATTGAAATTATAGTTTCTAATATAGCAAGTAAGAATTAAAATTAAAATATTTATATTTGTATTTTATATTTACATTGGACATTCTGAAGACTTTTTAGTATTAATGTTCCCCATACAGGATATTATTAGGATAGAGTTATACGGAAAAATTACTGCTTTTCTAAAATGCAAATTTAACTCAGCATGAATATTGAAATGGAAAATACTAGTTCAATATCGCTTGGCTCCATAAATTTTAGAATAGTATAAAGAAAAGGAAAAAACTCTAATCAACTGCACTTCAGGTGTGATAAATTATTATATTTATATAAAGAAAACTTTTGTACATATATCAGAGCTCCTTTTTATAACACTATACCCCAAATGTGGTGGCTTAAGATACAACACGTTTTTAGTCTGATTTCTTTCAGTTCTGGGGACTGGCAAAGCACAGGGGGTAAAATTTAAATATATTTATTGGACCCAATTCAAAGTGAGATTGTGTGGAGGTTTCTCCATACCAATGAGTAATTCTCTGACAGTAGTAGTGTATCCATGACTTCAACTCATTCATTAAATTCTGATACTCATTACTAGAGTTGGCATCAGATTTTTCTAAGTAAAGGCGTTGGCTTCCTAGAACCTCTTCCTAAAGTTCAGGTGCCAGCTACAAATACAGCTTCCCTATGCTTCTGAACAAAGAACTGTAAATAAAGAATTCTGACAAACCTCCACCACCTCCTCAGGTTTCATTAATCTTCTACCAAAGCTCAAGAAACTTAGAAACCCCATTTGCTTATTAGATCCCTGATCAGTTATAAAAAATATAATGCAGCAACTCACATGAAAGAGATATGATAGCATTAACTGCAGGGTAGAAACTTGGAACCACCAAGCTTTCTCAGGGTGAGACAGCCAAAATTTTCACATGTTTAAACTGGAAGATTTTTAGACTCTTCCATGGACTATTTGTTTTGGGGCCATATCTGGTGATGATGATCAGTGTTTACTCCTGGCTCTGAGCTCAGGGATTACTCATGTTGGGCCCAGAGAACCATATATGGTGCAGGAAGTATTGAACCTAGACAGGACACACACCCTATCAGCAATATTATCTCTCTAAATCCTAGGCATTTTTTAAAATGGAAATTACAATTAATTTTTGTTTTATTACCCTCTTACTACCATGTTAATATAACAAAAAAGCTATCTTATTTTAATACCTAGGTAATTCCAATGGTTTGGGGATAGTAGGAACTTTATGTTGAATATGTTTTAAAAAATCAAATATATGAAAAGTGAAGAGTTAGTACAGCAGGTAGGGTGGCAGTTGTCTTGTAGGAGGTCAGCTGGGTTCAAATCCTGGCATCCCAGATGGTCCCCAAAGCACTGCAAGGAATGGTCCCTGATCACAGAGCCAGAAGTAATCCTTGTGCAATGCTTGGTGAGGCTAAAAAACAAAAAGAAAAAAAATCAAAGAAATGAATATTTTGTATAAATGATAACATGACAGCTAATCTCAGGGTTAGGCAAAGTTGGTCTTCTGGCTGGAGTATTCTTAAAGGCTTTCTAACTTGCTCATGGATTTGAAAATGATGCTGAATGCCAAATAATAGAAACATTTTTGTTTTTTTTTTTTTTTTTTTGAACATTACATTTAATCATTTAAGATTTAATTCTTTTTTTTTTAATTTTTTTTTATTTAAACACCTTGATTACATACATGATTGTGTTTGGGTTTCAGTCATAAAAGGAACACCACCCATCACCAGTGCAACATTCCCATCACCCAAGTCCCAAATCACCCTCCTCCCCACCCAACCCCCGCCTGTACCCTAAACAGGCTCTACATTTCCCTCATACATTCTCAATATTAGGACAGTTCAAAATGTAGTTATTTCTCTAACTAAACTCATCACTCTTTGTGGTGAGCTTCCTGAGGTGAGCTGGAACTTCCAGCTCTTTTCTCTTTTGTGTCTGAAAATTATTATTACAAGGGTGTCTTTCATTTTTCTTAAAACCCATAGATGAGTGAGACCATTCTGCGTTTTTCTCTCTCTCTCTGACTTATTTCACTCAGCATAATAGATTCCATGTACATCCATGTATAGGAAAATTTCATGTAGAAACACTTTTGATCAGGGGTTTCTACTATTTTACCTCTACTTTACCTTCATGGTCATGGTTTGATTTTAGACTTCTTAGTTCTATCACTAAGCCCCTCTACTCTGTTTTCTGGTTGAGCTATATTCTTTAGTTCCAGAATTTCTGTTTGAAGGCTTTTCAAAAATATTTTTGCATGCTTTCTTTTTAAGTTTTCTTGCATTGATTTCATTAGTGAATATTGTTAGCAGTACAACTTTGAGGTTATCTTTGTCAGACATATGCTGTGAAAATATTCTCTCTCAATTGCTGGGCTAACTTCTTGGTTTATATACTTTTTTCTGCTGTGCAAAGTTTTAAATTTCATATAATCACATTTATTTATCCTTGCTTTTACTTCCTTGCCACTGGAGTTGAGTGTCCAAAATACGTTTTAATGTTGATATTCTGGATTTTATTGCTGATATTTTTCATTATGAATCTTATGATTTAATATCTAACATCAACATCTTCCATTCATTTGCGTTAATTTTTATATGTAATTAGATAATTATTCAAAAATTTATAAAAATTTTATTCAAATTTTTTCAATAATATTTGTTGAAGAGGATGTCTTTTATATTTGTATAGTTCTAATTTTTTATGTAGGCATTATTTTTGTGTTTTATAAGTTCTATTCCATTCATCTATGTGTCTGTTTTATTATTATGCTTTAAGAACTATTATTTATTTTATAATACAGATTGAAGTCAGGAAACTTGTGTAAAGTTTCTTTCATTGAATATTGCCTTTGCTATTTAGTGTTAAATTTTATATATACACTATATTTGGGGGGGGGTTCGGCCACACCCAGTGATGCTCAGGTGTTACTCCTGGCTATGTGTTCAGAAATTGCTCCTGACTTGGGGGACCATATGGGATGCTGGGAGATCAAACCGTGGTCCGACCTAGGCTAGTGTGTGCAAGGCAAACGCCTTACTGCTTGCACCACTACTCTGGCCCCTATCATAATTTTTGTAATACTTACTTGAAAATTGTCATTGTGAGGGAAAAAGTGAGAGCAGAATAGGTAGGGCATTTGCCTTGCCTGCAGCTGCCTGGTTTATAACTTGGCATCTCATATGCTAGCAGTAATTTTTGACTGCAGAACCTGAGCACTGCTGGGTGTGGGTCCAAATAAACAAAAATTGTCATTGATATTTTAATATGGGTCATGTTGAATTTTTAGATAGCTTAGAGACAAAATATACATTTTAATAATATATTTACTTTCAATTTATAAACTTAGATTCTACTTTCATTACTTTATGTTTTCTACTTTCAGAAAAGTCCGTTTTTGGTGCACATGTCTTTCACCATTATTGATAAGTTTACTGCTTTGTGTTTTATCTTTTTAATACTATTTAAATGGTTTTATTCCATTTCTTTTTTCCAACTCATACTTGTGATACATATAAATGCAATAAAATAATGTGAATTATTTTCTGTACCTATCATTTTACTAATATGATTTCTAGTATATATTATCATATAATTGCAAATAGCAATAGTTTTTCTTCTCCTGTTGGAATATCTTTTATATCTTTCCTGATGCTCTTTTTCTGATTAGGCGTTCTCAAATGTCAAAAAAGTATTGCTAAAGTCACAACAGTTGCTAAAATGCCCTTTATACTATATCTCCTTGGATAAAATAAAACAAAAAGGTAGGGACTAGGATTTTAAAACCAAGAATGGAGTTGGCCAGAAAATGTGATTGGAGTCTATCACATATGTGTGACTCACACAAGATTCAACAGATTAAATGTGACCACTACCCTTCAGCCTTTTACTGTTTGGGCACAAGCTGGGCTCACTTTACAAGTCAAAAAGAGATCTAAACCACCTGTTTTTTGCCACACTTCTGAAACCATAGGAAATTATAAAAATGATCTGCTAGTTAAATTTTTTATTTACCCACAGGAAGGCATCAGTGTAGATATCCTATGTGAATAATATGGGTAGCTAGAAATTTTATCTTGAAAACAATAGGCACTATGGTTATTTGTGATCAGCAGCACGTTTGAGAAGTGGTCAGTGGAAGCTCACTTAGAGTCTTTTTAAATTAAGCTGCTGATTGAGGATAGAAACACCCAGTACTTTTTGTCCTCTGGGAGATTCAGCTCGAGCAAAGCCATCCAAGGCTGAACCAGCAGCTTCTCTGTCTATTCCTCAACTGAATGAATGTGTTTCTGTTCTTAATTACATCCCTGGAGGCTGAGCATGTTGGTCTTCAAGCTAAAAGGCCAGAAAATTGAAAAATGGGAATTTTAATGAAAAGCAACCCAGCTTTCAAGTGGTACTTTTTCATAATGATAAGGGTCTGATGCATGCCCTTAACCTGTTAATAATTCCTGCCTATGTCCTAGTTTCTCAAATAATTTTAGGGGAGATTGCTGACAAAAATATATTCTGCAAAAGTAAAACTGAAACAGCATTAAGAAAACGTCTGATCAGCCTTTTTACCCTCCTTGACTTGGAGGTTGCAGGAAAGTGATATAATTCGGAACAAAGGAGGCCAAGCCTTCCAAGTTTCTGGTTCCTGATTTGTTTTTCCATTTCATTATAATGTAGTTATAAGTCTACCATTATTATTACTAGGGCATTTATTCTCTTAAACTCCTTTGATTTTTTACAGGTTTTTTTTGTTTGTTTGTTTGTTTTGGGGCCAACACACCGTGACACTCAGAGATACTCCTGGCTATTCGTTCAGAAACTCTCTCTTGGCTTGGGGACCATATGGGACACTGGGGAGCAAACAGAGGTCTGATCTGGATCAGCCACGTGCAAGGCAAGTGCCATACCACTGCGCTATAAATTCTTTTTAATAATACACTGAGATAATAACAGGTATACAATGGTGAGTGGGAGGAGTGTAGGATTCTTGTTATAAATTATGAATCCCACTCCTAAATCCTTACCTCATTCTTAAACTTCTTATCTTGTCCTCTAAAACAAACAAAAATAAAACAATGATTGTTATCTCTTTGACCAAATGCTACCAAAGCTCACAAACTTTTAACCAAGCCTTTTTGATTTCATCTTCATCACTTCAGTATTACATTAATACCCTCTTACTCTCACTCTTATTACCCTTGACATTTTAATACAGTTCCAATTCTGTACCACTCCTCTAGGCCATCCTTAGTAAGAATCATGTTAGATTCATATAGCCAGGAATATTTCTCCTTATATCTCTTAGTAAATTTCTATCCAGCTATCCCCTAGTTTGCTCCTTGGTCTATGATATGCACAGAGATTAACCTAATCCTCCTTCCATCACATTGTAAAACCCCCATTTCTGCACCCATCTTGGTAGGTAACCTTAAATAAAATTAAATATAAGTCATAACACAACTTTTTAAAATTAAACACATCATTATTTTTACTTAACTGTAGACTTTCTTGTTTGTTTTTTGTGCAATACAAATAAAAAGATTACACCATACAAACAATAAGATTTTGTGTTTAGGGTTTATTTCTGGCTCTGTGCTCAGGAGTCACTTCAAGTGGAGCTAAAGGGATTTAATGGGTGCCAGCCTGCTATAAAAGTGTCCTACTTGTTTTACTATGGCATTAGACCAAAAAGAATAACTTTTGAAACCCTTTGGACCACCTAATTCAATAGTCTATGTTAAAATATATGAAAACTAGCATTTAAAGTGTGACAGTCCAATTCAAGTTTGTCTATTTTCTTAGATGAGATATTTTGTTTGGAAAACAAATCTAAATGTCAAACATAGGAAAATAATTTAAAAACAATAAAATAACAACTAATTCAGAATTTATAAAAGGTGTTTACTTTTTTCAAGTCTAGTTCTGTAAGTGATAGGCCACACAATTTATTTTAAGATCTATATTTGCTAACCACGTGCATTATTCTCATTTCACAGAGGTGAACACTTATACATAAAGTTAGAAACAAGCACTCTGTTTTACTCTAATCTAGGACACAAGTCCACTGCTATAGAAAGTTTCCCAGAGTTAGGAATGGCAGTTCCTGTAGCAAAATCTTAACTTGGAAAAATCCTAATCAGAGCCCTCAGTGCATAAGTTCTGCTTAAACTCAGAATTAACTAGCAACTCAATAGTGGCTCATAATTGATGAGGTTTGTCAGCCAGTACATTATCCCACTGCAAATGGGCTTGCCTCAGAAAGGTTGATTTATTTGTGGTTTATGGCTTATTTTATGGTGAACAAAATCAATAAAGAAGTTCATTTTTACATCTTAAATGTAGGATGCAAAATCAGAGCATTATCAAATGTGAGCTTTATGTTCTGTTTCTTTTTTTTTTTTTTTTTTGGTTTTTGGGCCACACCCGGTGACGCTCAGGGGTTACTCCTGGCTATGCGCTCAGAAGTCGCTCCTGGCTTGGGGGACCATATGGGATGCCGGGGGATCGAACCGCGGTCCGTCCTAGGCTAGCGCAGATAAGGCAGGCACCTTACCTCCAGCGCCACCGTCCGGCCCCTTATGTTCTGTTTCTAAAGGTAAATGTGTATAATAAAGCCAAACTTGGACAACCCAAAGGCTTGTTTTCACATCAGGTTATTCTCCTTTAAGAGAATATCATTTTAAGAGAATTTATTTATTAAGATAATTTATTTATTTATTTATTTATTTATTTATTTATTTATTAAGAGCATATATTATTCTCCTTTAAGGAAACTGGAAGATAATACAGGGGTTAGGCACTTGCCTTGCACACAAACCAGTGTCAGTTTTTTTGAGGGTGACACCTGGTTGTGCTCAGAGATCACTTCTGATAAACTTGGGGGATCAGATAGGGTACCAGTAATTAAACCTGATTGAATTACTGCAAGGTAATATCTCTACCTGTTATACTGTCTCTCCAGGCGTGGTCCCAGTTTTTTCTCTGGTACTACATAGTTAGGCCTTTTTTCCAATTACTAAATCTTTCAGCTGCCTGTCCCTCCACTACTAGAACTTGGCCTTCTGCATCTATTTTCTTTTGTTTCGTTTTTGTTTTTTTGGGCTATACCTGGTGATGCTCCGAGCTTACTTCTGGCTATGTGCTCAGAAATGGCTTCTGGCTTGGGGAACCATATGGGATGCCGGGGGATCAAACCGCGGTCCCTCCTAGGTTAGTGCATGCAAGGCAAAATCCCTGCTGCTTGCACCCCGATTTAGCCTCTCTTCTGTTTCTTTTAACATTGTGTTTATCCTTTCTCATCTTCCCAGATCCAGAATTTACATTGGAGCATCTTTAACTGTGCTAATTAGGCTCTGTATCTAAGGTGGACTTCAAATGGACATCATGTACCTGCATGTATAAGCATAAGCAAAACTAACATGTATCACAAAAGGAATGACAAAGCACAATAGGGTTTGTAACTGGGGTGCAATGTGGAATCTAATGTATTTCATATTTCAAATATTCAAACATGTAACATGCTGGAATTGAATAGGATAAGGGGAGTCTGAGACATCTTAAAGCCTAGTGAGACTGGGTAGGTTGTAGAAACAACTAATAACTGTAACTCAATTAGATTTGCAAAGTATTTCCCATGTATTCTTTAATTTAATTGCCCAATTTATTTTTAACTTTATTTATTAGAAATTAGAAGGAAATATGAAGTCATGAAATTTTCCTATACATGGATGTACACGGAATCTATTATGCTGAGTGAAATAAGTCAGAGAGAGAGAAAAAAATGCAGAATGGTCTCACTCATCTATGGGTTTTAAGAAAAATGAAAGACATTCTTGCAATAATAATTTTCAGACACAAAAGAGAAAAGAGCTGGAAGTTCCAGCTCACCTCAGGAAGCTCACCACCAAGAGTGATGAGTTTAGTTAGAGAAATAACTACATTCTGTCCTAACAATGAGAATGTAAGATGGAAATGGAGAGCCTGTTTAGAGTACAGGTGGGGGTCGGGTGGGGAGGAGGGAGACTTGGGACATTGGTGATGGCAATGTTGCACTGGTGATGGGTGGTGTTCTTTACATGACTGAAACCCAAACACAATCATGTATGTAATCAAGGTGTTTAAATAAAAAAAAAGAAATTAGAAGGAAATAACCTATATGAAGAATATGTTTTAATGGTCTTGTTTGTATCCATAAGGTAGTTAGGTATAGGTTTCTAGAAAACTCAGGGTATCAGGGTGCACCAATATATGTCTAGACACTACATCAGGGGACAGATGTCAGAGTCAAGAATGTTTAGGGAAAGCTTGAACTAGAGACATTTGCTTGAAATTGCTTGAGTTTGAAAGCAATGTAGAAACATGACATTTGACTTTTCTTAGAGTTTCTTGAAGAGAAACCAGATGGATAAAGCAAACATTTTAATTTCAAAGAACCTTTGATTTGATTATGTTGAGATAGTATAGTGGACAGTATGGTTGCCTTAGACATGGCTGACATGGATTCTGTCCTTAGCACCCAATATGGTCCCCTGAGCAGCACCAAGTGGGATCCTTGAGTGCAGAGCCCAGAGTAAACTGTGAGAATCTCCATGTGTGGCCCCAAACCTTAAAAACAAACAAACAAATGAACAAACAAAAAGACCTTTGGCAAAGACAAGACAGCATAAAAGGAAGAAATTAAGGAACAGCTGTAGTAGATAAACCGAGAATAGGAATTTCAGGACATTACTTGACAGAAGTCTATCATGTTAGGAACAATAATGTGTTTTTCTTATTCTTTCTTGAATTTTTCTGTTGATATGTTACCTGGTTTAGGAGAAAGCCAATCCCACATGGGTAGTGGGGAGCATCAGCAATACCCAATGTTGATGTTAATTTTATTTTCACAAGAGGAAAGATGAGTATAGGATTCCAAAAAAAACAATTTCTTGCTCAACCTGAATAATCTCCCTAAAGACTGATGAACTGAAACCAAGGGTCACTTCACTGGGCGATTATAAAGCTCATGAATTCAAGGGGGAAAAAACTGTTACACAACCATCTGAGTTAAAAATGCAGAATTAATATGGATGGAAAATCTACTATCATACTCCATTACTGAATAGTTACTGCTTTTTACCATCACACAAAGTATGGCTCCAATATGGCCTCTAACTTATTGATTCTGAATACATTTTTCTCTTTACTGCTTACTCTGAGGTAGCAACCCTATTCAAGATATCAGAGAGTAGTGGATGATTGTAGTCTATTTCTTCCTAAGAAATAGTATCAAATGTAAATTTTTAGATTGATATAAGAAGCATATATTATGGTGTCTCTATGTTTTGGTCTATGCCTTAACATGCTTTGTTTTGGTTCAGAAAACAAGGCGATAATAAATTTACCAATCACATAAAAATTTTTATGAGGGCCGGGAAGGTGGCGCTAGAGGTAAGGTGCAAATGCTAGCGTAGGATGAACCGTGGTTGGATCCCCCAAGCCAGGAGCGATTTCTGAGTGCATAGCCAGGAGTAACCCCTGAATGTCAAATGGGTGTAACCCAAACAACAACAACAACAAAAAAGTTTTATGAAACCCTGAGATTGAGCCAGGAGAAAAATATTTCAATTTAGTTCTCTCCAGAAATGAAGAAATTTTGAGAATATCCAGGCAAACAAGAGAAGGGTAACAAACAATAAAAGTTGACTGTTGAAAGGGCTATATTGATTCTCATTTGAAAACCGAGAGCTGTAAATGTAACTCAGTAGTTGAGAACTCTATATTTGTGAGACTCTAAGTTTGCCCTCAGCATCACTCATCCCCTCCAAATGATAAAGTATACAAGAGCTCTAAATCCTAAAACCAAGATATTTCAGAAAATATAAATGATTATATATTTACACTGTTTAACTTTTCAGTAAGGTGAAACAGAAGAGAGTTAGTGGATCTGCAGAAAGTGATTTCAAGTTACAACAGGTTGACCTTTGAAATTTAGTAAAATGATTTAAAGAAAAAGGTGGAGTGATTCTTTAGGACAAGAAAGTGGTGAATGTATGTTATCAAAGAGTGCCTTTGAAAGAATTAAGGTAGACTTATTACTGAAAAAAATTAAGTAAAAGAGAATGTAAAATTGAGTAGTTCTTCCTTAAGATTTAAAGGATAAAGACATAGTAGTGATGAAAGTCAGTGAGAACAGACATCTAACCCAACATCAAAAACCCTCCAAGCACTCATTAGAATAACCAGAAAAAGCATAGTTTCACAAAATGACAGTTTGAACATGAAAACTGAAGACTATTTTAACTCTAGACCTGAATATATCTGACAGCATCTTTGAATTAGTTGTATTAACTGTATTTAGAAAAAAAATCACTCAAATAAACCTTTTGTCATTCAACCCATGAAAGCGGAAAGGGGAAATGGTTTACATGGAACAAGACCAAAAGTGATTCCCAACCCAGAATAAAAATCAAAGGCTGGGGAGGAGTCAGGGCATAGACATTTGATGGTTCCAAGAGTACAAGGTACTGAGATTCAGGTCAGAGGTCCTTTGGAAAAAGCACTCAATAAGCAGAAGCTCAAAACTCTACAACTCCCTACTAAAGACAGCTACCAGGAGACAAAGTCCACTGAGTAAATAAATAAATAGGAATAATTTTGAGTCATCAGGATACATCTGTATCTTGCTATACAATAAAGAGGGAAAACAATTTTGACCAGGGCCAGAGTGACAGCACAGTGATAGATTTGGTTTTGATCTCCTGCATCTGCTCTGATCCCCCACGTCTACCAAAACCGAGAGTGCAGATCTAGGATTAATGCCGGAGTGCCACTGGTGTGGCCCAAAATCAAGACAAAAAATCTTGACCAAGTAGATATCTAATAAAATTAGGTATGTAAGGATAACAAACCATGCCCGGAGAGATAGCACAGTGGTGTTTGCCTTGCAAGCAGCCGATCCAGGACCAAAGGTGGTTGGTTCGAATCCAGGTGTCCCATATGGTCCCTCGTGCCTGCCAGGAGCTATTTCTGAGCAGACAGCCAGGAGTAACCCTTGAGCACTGCTGGGTGTGGCCCAAAAACCAAAAAAAAAAAAAAAAAAAAAAAAAGATAAACCACATTATAGTAATAAAGACTACAGAGTAGAAAGATATTTGGTTTGGTGATTGGGGGAGACTCTACTACACATTGTGGTTCACATTGGAAGATTTAAAAACCAAATTTTGTATTTGGTAACAAAAATTTATAATAAATATTAGAAAACATCATTATAATGGTGTCTAAAATGCTAAACTAGACTCCAACTTTATAACTCTCAAAAAGAAGTAATGACAAAAGTCATAACCAAAACATATGAAACAAATACCATAACATCAGGTATTTTAGTTTAATAAATAATACAATTAAACTCTTTGATCTAAAGACATTGTATAGAGACCAGAGAGTCTTTAAAATGTTTGTCTTTCAAACTCCTGATTAGGTTTGTTTTCTCATACCCTATATGGTCCCCTGAGACCTAACAGTTGTAATCTATCAGATCTAGGAAATAGTCTAAGAATTTCTCTGTGTGAGCACACAACTAAGACAAAATAATGAGAGAGAATCTCTCATACTGATAGATCAAAACTCCTAAACTACAACTACTCAGTTCACAAAGTAGCATGTGTTAAAATAGTATAATGGGAATATTAAATACAAAAATTTTAATATATTAGTACTAAAACACAAACTAATAGCAGCTCTATTAAGGTAAAAGAAATTAGGAAATAAAAATTAAGGAAAATACATTTGGAGAATAAAAAATAATTTTTAACATAAAGAGAAAGAAATAAAAGCCACAGAAAATTTTTATTGGTTTTACATCTACAGGCTCAAATAGAATTGCAAACCAGCTTAACTATTTAAGAATAAAACTTCATCTTAGATTAACAACTATCCATGATGTCATCTCACCAAATTTATTTATATTATCACCTTCTCCTTTGACTATAAGTGGGATAAAATTATGCTCTGAAATATACCCACTATTTGGAAACTAAATTAAATTAATATATCAAATACTATCAGACCACTGGTTGTGCTGAGTATTTATCTTGCTAACTTTTTTTTTTTCACAAACTCTGGATTAGAGAAGATATAGAAAATAATTAACATGCAGAGCTTTCATTCTTATTTCAATATTTTGTGTTCCCTTATAGCAACCCAGGATAACTATGGGAAAATAATCCGACGAAATCTAGAGATTTGTAGTATGACTTGCTCCCCTCAAACAGTGATTTAACCCTCCCTAATCTTCCTCCTTCTCTTCTTAACTCTTTATCCACCATCTTCTCTCTGTTCTTTTTGTCATGCATTCTTGTTTGGTCACATATTTTCACAAAGACTATTCTAAGCTAATTGAGTAATTCATGAGTGGAAGGAAGGATCTTTTTACGTCAACTCATGTTCAAACAGAATTAAAAATTTTATCTTTCTTGACTGTGTAATAGCAACATTGATAGTTTTATATTGTTTAAAGTTAACTGATTAGAGACTTATTTTATTTTTAATATTATTCATCCATTACATTAAAACTAAAGATATGGATGAAACTCCAGTGTCCAGGCAAGTGAAAGCAAAGATAAACAAATGGGACTACATTAAGCCAAGAAGCTTCTGTACCTCAAAGGAAATAGTGACTAGGATACAAAAACTATTGTGCAATAGGAGAATTTTTCACTAAATACTCATAAGATAATGTATTAATATCTAAGATATGCAAGTCACTGATAGAATTTAGCAAGAAGAAAAAATCTAACTCCATACTAAAATAGGAAGAATCAATAAACATTTCCTCAAAAGAAAAAAATACAGATGGCCAAAAGGTATATAACTAATGCTTGACCTCATTGATCATCAGGGAGATGCAAATCAAAAGAACAATGAAATACCATCTCACACCACACAGACTGAAACACACCACAAAAAATAAGAACATCCAGTGCTGGTGCAGATATGAGGAGAAAGAGACCCTCATTCAACTGCTGGTGGGAATATAATCTGGTACAGCCTTTTTGGAAAACAATATGGAAATTCCTAAAAACCTAGAAATTGAGCTTCCATTTGATTCAGCAATACCACTCTTAGGGATAGTCTTAGAACTCCAAAGATACCATGCAGAAAAGTCTTCTGCATTCCTATTCATATCACAGTATTATTCTCAATAGCCAGAAATTGGAAACTACAAAGTACCCACGAATAGATAAAGAAACTGTGGTATATAAACACAATGAAATACTATGCAGCAGTGAGAAAAATGATGTCTCAAAATTTCCTTATACACAGACAAGGAGATTATAATGATGAGTGAAATGAGTTAGGTGGAGAGGGATATGCATAGAACTCATTCACTTGTGAATATAAAAAATAATGGATACTATGGTAATAATCTCCATAGACAATAGACAATAGAGATGGGGGTCAAAAGGACCAGTTCCCTGTAGAAAGTTTGCCACAAAGAACCAGGATAGCAGTTAGAGTAGAGAAAGGTCCACTATGACAATAATAGTTTAAACTGATCATTGGATAAAAATGGGGTGCTGAAAAAGAATAGTGATATATATGGTACCACTTCATGAACAATAGTTCAAACCTTGGTTTCAGAAGGAGAAAATATGAGAGAGAGACTTGAAATGTCTGCCAGAGGCAGGAGGGTAAAGGGTGGGAGGACAATTGGGGACACTGATAATGGGAAACAGGGAAAGTTGAAGGGAGATATATAATGTTTGAATGAAACTCGGAACAATTTTAACCATGGTGGTCAAGCAAATATTTTAAGAAAAATAAAAAGCAATTCAAATTAAAAATATAAATTATTAATAATCCCTAGTGCTCACTTTTCTCTGTTCTGTAATAGCAATAAAGCAGCTCTGAAATATAATTTACTACTGTTCATGCCAGGAAAAAAAATAACAGAAAACCCCAAAAAGATTAGATAGATGAATTAGAAAAATTAATGACCTTTATTATACCCCAAAAGATATAAAAATTGAAAAACAAAACTTTTCTTTGCCAGCAAGAATATCTTCAATTTGAAAATTCCATATTGTGGATTCATAAGTGGAAGAAATATCTCACCCCGTTATTTGGGCTTCCAGGCCTGTTCTATCCATACACTCAAACCTCCTTTCCCTTACCTGAAGAGTGAAGAAATCATTCTATCCTACCAACTCCAGTAAATGTAAGATTCATGAGGTCCTCACTAGAGCAATGTGTACTTAATTAGATCTGCACATTTCATTAGATCACAATCCAAATGAAGCTGTAACTGGTTCATTTCTCAGGAAGGCAGCTAAGTTAAAGGCTGCTGCCTTTTCCTGCATTGAAGCTACTAACCTTTCAGCTTCACCTAAGATCAGAAATGTTGTAAGAAATTACAAATTTATAGAGCACAGTTAGATCAGTGCAAATTGAAAACCGTTATAAGATGTATTGAAACATCTGCTGTATGGGCCGATCTATGTAGGTAGCTTCATACAAATAGCATGAGAGTATAGGTAGTGTGGAGAAGGAACCATTATGACAATGCTAGTTGAAAATGATCACTCTAAACAAGAATTGGGTGCTGAAAGGTGATAAAGTGATAGGCATGATACATACACCTCAATACAATATTAAAATCAATATCTAAGGGCTAGAGAGTTAGCACAGCAGTAGGGCGTTTGTCTTGCATGTAGTCAATCCAGGACAAATCCCAGCATCCTATATGATCCCGGTGCCTATTAGGAGCGATTTCTGAGCACAGAGCCAGGAGTAACCCTTCAGTGCTGCCGTGTGTGACCCAAAAACCAAGAAAAAGTTAAACTCAATGTCTAAAACTGGGTGGGGGAAAGGAAATGAGAGAGAAATAGAGAGAGGTAGACAGAGCAAAATATTGTCTTCCCCATAGGAAGGCATTGAGGAGGGCAGGAAGGGAAACTGGGACAATAGTGATGGGAAATGTGCACTGGTGAAGGATGTTGTAAATTGCAAGACTAAAACCCAATCAGGAATAAATTTGTATTTATGAAAAAAACTGACTGCATTATAAATGACCTTGTAACCACAGTGTAATTTATTAAAGTTACATTTAGAAATAGCTTGTCATTAATGAGAGAAAGCAAGTAAGGACATTTTCCTCTTAGATCTTTGTATTGTAAACTTTACTCCTCACAACAGTCTAACTCATTTTGAGGGACATGATTATAAACTAATCACATTTTTAAGAATATTAGTCTGAGAAGGGACACATTGCCCAAATACTATCTAATAGTTTTATATATGCCTGTGTTTGCCTGATTTACAGAGCAAGAGAAGATGTCATACATCACGACATAGTCATTCACAGGTGATGAGGGCAGAGTAACTTTCATCTCCTGCTCATGATTTTGGAAAATACTTACCTTGGTTGAAAAGGAACTATCTTTTTAATTTCTTTCTTATGGCCTAATGTATACTGGTCTCCAGGTTCCCAGAACTTATTTCAAATCTTTCCCCCACAGTTCACTGGAATATCAAACATCAGAAGAATAGACACCTAACAACCTTTACAAGAGCCAGAAAAGTCCAGAAAGTATGCCGGGAAGACAAGGTGACCTGACCCACTGTTTGTGTAGATATCCTTTGAGACAAAAATAACCATTTTACCTAAATGTATTAAACCTCTTGTTTTAGTGACAGTCATTTGGAAGAGTTAACTTTCTATTTTGGAACTTCAAATGAGGCAAAAAAAAATCAACCCACTTATGCAGATGCATTGAATAAATCTTGAAAATTAAACTTATCAAATAGCCATGACTAGAATAGTAATGAAGAAGGACAAAAGTAAGAATTGTGTTTTGCCAGATGCCACTAGCTTCCCTGGTTAGATAAACCCACTTCATGAATACAACTTAAAAATATATCATTGATGAATTGAGGGAGTTTTTTGATGAAGTTAATTCTTACATATTGTACATCACAGGAAAATGCACTTTGTGTAAAATGTTGATTTGAGAATGTATGAAGATATATACTCTAAATATTAATTCTAAATACAAAATTATATATGTTAGAGAAAAAGACCTTTTATTAGACCATATTATTCAAACTACTTGTTTAGTTGTATTATTCTAATATTTTCTTAAATATTTTATTGCTTCACCATAAAAGCATACTCATGAACCATTCATGTAGATAGAAAACTTTCTAGAAGGATATATACATGTTTAAGTAGCATTTATTTTCAATAAAAGTTCCCAAGATCTAATATAAATAAATTAGAACTGGGAGTTGAGTTAAAAGTAATATTGAAAACCATAAAAATAGTAACTAAATACATTTGAACCAGGCATGAGTTAAAAGTAATATTGAAAACCATAAAAATAGTAACTAAATACATTTGAACCAGGCATGTATCACATGTCTTTTGGGGGGATGGTTGGGGTGGCAAAAGAGATTCGGTCACACTAATTTTGGGCTATTCCTAGTTCTGAGACTGGCTAAGGGTTTGCTCCTGGCAGTGTCTTACTTATATGAGGTCCTGGATTTGATTGCTGTCACTCCAAAACTGAAAATACATATACATATAGATGTGTGTGTGTTTGGGCTTCCACTTTTATCATTCTACTTTACTTGAAAACAAGTAAACTAGAAACATATTTGAAAATGTTTTCAATGAAAAAGTAACACAAAGTATAATAATTATGAGGAAAAAAATTGAATTGTTCCTATTTTCTGCTAGGACCTGATTCCTAGTAAAAGAAAGAGATATTCTAAGCAGAAGCTATACTGAAGAAATAATAATGAGAGTGTGAAAGTGATCTAGCTGAAAATAAAAGGTTGCTTTAAAAAAAATAAAGACAAAATTAACTTTTATAAAATTCAGAAGAAATCACAATTTATTGATGAGAGAAAAGTCTATTCAAAAATTACTGAAAACATGACTTGACAAAACTGAAAGTAGTCTCAACAAATTAACTATGAAAAAAATTAAGTAAAAAATATCAATAAACATTTAAAGAAGACAAAAATTGCAGATGTGAAACAATAAAATATAACAATTTTTGTCACCTGATAAAAATTACCTGTGAGAAAAGTTACCAGAAAATGTCTATAAGAAGAAATATTGTCATTTATCAGAAATAAATAAGTCATTGAAAATAAATATCAGAAATAGATAAATCATTAAATAGATAAAATTAGAAAATAAGAATTTTATAAAAATATATCTAAGTATTAAAAATGAGTGAGAATGAAGAAAAATTGTTAATTTTAAAAATTAAATGGAATATCCAGTAATATGTATTATTTAATTTAATTTTGTTTGATTAATAATTTAATTCTTTTCAAATTGCAAAAGCCCTAGTTCAAGCTTACTGAAGACCAATTATGATAAATACAAAGAAGAGCACATCATAATATAATTACTAAAAAACAGTGTTAAGTGGAAATTATGAAAGCATGCAGAATAAAGAAATGGATATGTAATATGTGATGATTATATAAAATTAAACATTTCATTCAAGAAATAAAGCAAACTATGGGGAAGTTAATTATATATAATTCAAAAGTAAATTAGTGCTGATCTAAAATTATATTTATAGTAACAAATACCCTTTAAAAATGAGAGCTCCATTCTTTTTTGAAAAATATCACATTGCTTTTTATAGAGACTAGATCAGGGGACTTTTTCACAAATAATGAATGAAGTCTTCATATATTGCCACACTCCCACCAAAACTTGTTTTCTAAATTTAAGGGCATCTTCCACACTCATGAAGAGGCATTGAAAACTTGGAGGGCACAGAGAAGGAGCTGATGCAGCAGGCCTGTAGCTTAAAAAATATTTTTATACACAGGAAGTGTGTTTTAAAGCTTCAATTGCTCTGAATATAGCTTAGAAAGCAACATATCCCAGCTTTAATTTATGGGGATCCACAGCATGAGTGAATCTTGGGACTCAACATAAACATAATTGATGTGATCAAAATTGATAAGTATAAATTGCTTCAAAACCAGTTTATACTAAGTACAGAATGCCAAGAAAAGTTATCTACTTTTAGTTGTTTGTTTTGAAGATATACCAGTGGTAATCCGGGCTTACCCCTGCTCTGCTTTCAATGATCACTTTCGTGGAGTTCTGGGGTACTAGAGATTGAACCTGAGCTGGCCACATGCAAGTCAAACTTACTACTTGATTTACTTTCTTTCTGGCCACCACCGAAACTTACCTTGCCAAATTAATGGGGAGATTTTAAACATGGAGAAACTGAAAACTAAGCATTTGATAACCTTCAAGGGACTATAAATATGCAAGGAATATTAAATTGACTCCTATTTAAAAATACTGCATGGCATAAACTAAGCTAAAAAAAAAACAGAAAAATTTCAAGGAATAACTTAAAATCTATACATTTATGTGGACTAAATTCTCCTATCAAAAGTCACAGGACATAATCCTGGATAGACCAGTAAACAAAATAAACTCTGTGCTGCCTGCAAGAAACACACTTCTACCAAGATAAAAACTTAGAAAAATTGTGAAGTGATCATACTGGTAGAATAAA
Source organism: Suncus etruscus (assembly GCF_024139225.1). Lineage (NCBI taxonomy): Eukaryota > Metazoa > Chordata > Mammalia > Eulipotyphla > Soricidae > Suncus > Suncus etruscus. The sequence continues at coordinate 13,851,266 of NC_064849.1, forward strand.
CAAGCACAGACAGCTATAGTGATATCAGACCAAATTCTATTAAAACTAAAAAAGTACTCAGAATAGGGATAGGCATTACATACTGCATAAAGAATCAACAAGCACAAAAACCGTAACTGATCAATATACACATGTTGTTATGTATACAAATATATATTATACATATATGTTTCATATATATGCAACAATTGCAAGGGGAGAAAAGTTTAAAAAGCAATTGATATCTGATGTATTATGAGCAACTATATTCTTCCATTTGGCAGTGTTGTGTTTTTATTTTAGCCCAGTTTCTTGTGACATGTAAAATCTTCCGTACTTTCTGTACTTGTTTATGTTAGCATTAATTATCTTTAACTGTGAATTTAATGATCAAAAATGCATTTGAAATCCATATCTTGCAAAATGTTCTTTATGTTAGTAATAACTTAATAAACTGAGTTGTTCCTCTTATACTGTATGTAGAGTTTGATTCTATTGGTGTGTCAATTCCTTAACATGTATGTAATATTCATTCTTATCTATTATTTTCTTCAGCTTGAATACTATTTGTTCTGTTTCTAATATGACAATTTTTAATGTCTTTTTTATACACTTCATCTGTATGATTGTTTCTGGTTCTTTCATTATGAGCCTGTTTTTATCATGCAGATTTAAATGATATTAATGTGAACAATAGATGTTTGGATTTTGTTTCCTGACCCAATGAGTTATTTTGTGTCTTAATAGGTAACTCAGAATATTAATACTTACAGAAATTAATAATATAAGTAATTTTGATTATTTTCTATCAGAATTGTGATTGTTTTGTCATTCATTTTTTTTTTCATATCCCACAAGTGAAAGCATTAATGATAAGATTCCCTGGTTTGTTCTCTGGTAATTTAAGGCTGCTTTTACAAAGCTGAATCAATATAAACAGCATAAATTCACTGTTTAAAAATATATCCAACATAGAAAATAAATCGCACATAATAAGATGATCTAGCTGTAGTCTTAACATTTTTAAAATGGAAATGAGCTCAAGCTGAAAAGTGTACATACGTCACTTATTTTTTTATCTCTGCCCTATTACATTTATTTTTTTAATTTTATTATTTTTAATAATATCTTTATTTTTTTTTAACACCACCCATCACCAGTGCAACATTCCCATCACCAATGTCCCAAGTCTCCCTCCTCCCCACCCGACCCCCGCCTGTACTCTAAACAGGTTCTCAATTTCCCTCAACTCTCCAAGCAAGTGAAAGCAGAAATTAACAGATGGGAATATATTAAGCTGAGAAGCTTCTGCACCTCAAAGGAAATAGTGCCCAAGATACAAGAGCCACCCACTGAATGGGAGAAACTATTCACCCAATACCCATCAGATAAGGGGCTAATCTCCAAAATATACAAGGCACTGACAGAACTTTACAAGAAAAAAACATCTAATCCCATCAAAAAATGGGGAGAAGAAATGAACAGACACTTTGACAAAGAAGAAATACAGATGGCCAAAAGACACATGAAAAAGTGCTCCACATCACTAATCATCAGGGAGATGCAAATCAAAACAACGATGAGATACCACCTCACACCACAGAGAATGGCACACATCACAAAGAATGAGAATAAACAGTGTTGGCGGGGATGTGGGGAGAAAGGAACTCTTATCCACTGCTGGTGGGAATGCCGTCTAGTTCAACCTTTATGGAAAGCGATATGGAGATTCCTTCAAAAACTGGAAATCGAGCTCCCATACGATCCAGCTATACCACTCCTAGGAATATACCCTAGGAACACAAAAATACAATACAAAAACCCCTTCCTTACACCTATATTCATTGCAGCACTATTTACCATAGCAAGACTCTGGAAACAACCAAGATGCCCTTCAACAGACGAATGGCTTAAGAAACTGTGGTACATATACACAATGGAATATTATGCAGCTGTCAGGAGAGATGAAGTCATGAAATTTTCCTATACATGGATGTACACGGAATCTATTATGCTGAGTGAAATAAGTCAGAGAGAGAGAGAAAAACGCAGAATGGTCTCACACATTTATGGGTTTTAAGAAAAATGAAAGACATTCTTGCAATAATAACTTTCAGACACAAAAGAGAAAAGAGCTGGAAGTTCCAGCTCACCTCAGGAAGCTCATCACAAAGAGTGATGAGTTTAGTTGGATAAATAACTACATTTTGAACTGTCCTAATAATGAGAATGTATGAGGGAAATTGAGAACCTGTCATTCATTTTTTATAAGTGGCCATTCAATGTTTCTCTTGAGAATATTTGTTCTAAATATATTACTTTTTAGAAAAAGCAGCTTTTTAGCATGAAAAATACATTTGAATACTGGTTTCTTTAGTCAAAAAAGAGATGTCAAGGAAAAAAATTAATAAACATTGATTTGATGATTACTTGAGATAATTTGTTCAATGAATGTGCTAATCTATTTAACTATATTGGCTACTCATTCTTTCTTCTCAAGTAAATATAGAAGTAGATTTCTCATACCTGGTATCTTTGCTGTAACTAGGCAACCAGTTTGTTGGTTTGTGAAATAATTCACTGGGAGTATTTAGCAGAGAAAAAAATTCAATGTTACAGAAAGGAAATATGGAAGGACATTTAAAGAAGACCAGGCAGTACAAGTCTGTAGGACTGCCTAGGAGATAAAATTTATGATTAATCTATATTCAGTCTGATAGCAAAATATGACACATAGCATTGTTAGAAATGTTGCTCATATTTGGGCCAAAGTGATAGCACAGTGGTAGGGTGCTTGCCCTGCAGGCAGCCAACCCAGGACAGGACTGGGTTTGGTCCTCAGCATTACATATGGTCCCCAGAGCCTGCCAGGAGCATTTTCTGAGTGTAGATCCAGGAGTAACCCCTGAGTGCCACCAGGTGTGGACCCAAAACAAACAAACAAAATTGCTGACATTCATGTTTCTTTGTGCTCTCTGTGCTATCAAGAGGTAGTTTTGCTAACTGGTTTTCTTTGAGATAGTTGTGCTTGTAATTGTATGTTTTATACAATTCAGGTTCAGGTACAGGCTATATGTTACATTAGATCTTGCTTCTGGAAACAGGAATATGTCATTGCTGGTACCATGGCTATATACTCCTGCTTTTGTTGTTATTTTTGGAATTATACTGATCTGTGTCCTTTTATCATTGTTCCCTTTTTACTTAATTCTCTTCTGTCTTGAAATGTAGGTTCTGATATTCAATCCTTATCAATTTTCATACAAAGTAAAAGTTGAAAGAATGACTTTTATTCTGACTACAATCTGCCACTTAAATATTAATAGGGTGGTTAGTCTAAGGAACAAAAAGATAGTATGTATTCACTGAATGTTTACAAAATTCAGAATTATGTTCTCATAGATCTTCAAACATCACAACTCATGACAAGTCTTGGTCAAATGGAAGTTGTAGGTAAAGAGGAAATTTCTGATGCTAAAGTGCAAACATTTTGACTATGGAAAAAAAACAACAGAAGAAAGAATTTTGTGTAAGTTGTTTAATGGTTAGGTATTGTTTTTTCCATAAAATCTCAGGCCATGAAATATTTGAACATAATAATTGAAAAATACAGTTCATTTGGAGCAGCTTTGAAATGTAATGGGAAGATTTTCTAAAGATGCTCTGAGGGGTATTCAAACTAAAATCTATGACTCCTTACTTTCAATGCAAAAACAGAAAAGAATGAGAAATGTGATTATAGAAGGTAAGAGGTTAAAAACTAAAAATAATGATAGACATTATTCCTTTGTCATCCAAGTTGATCATCTACTGAATAATAGGTCATAATATAAACTACATCTTTGGTATCAAGGGTTCCTTTTTTTTCTTATCATTTTGGTTGTGCCCATACTGGCTATACCAAGACCCCTCCAATATTAATTGTTTACCATGACTATGTAACAGATGATTATGAACTGCTGCTACTCACTTGATTTACCAATACTTCTTCTATGAGATCAATGTTTCTCAGATTCTAATAACAATTGTTTAGGTTTGTCTTTGTGTGGCTATTTCATTACTTTTTCATGTGTATGGGGAGGAAGGGGAAGAGGACCCAACTTTTCTCAGGGCTTACTTTCTTAGAGATCTGAGGAAGGACAAGTCCAAAAATGTGTTCTGCATGTAAAATGTTCATTTTTCTTTAAAGCTTGAGAGCCACCATTGCCTTTTCATAGGAAGTTTCTTCTCTTCAGATTTCTGTTTTTTGTTTCTTGTTTAAGTGAGTGGGGGGAAAATATTAGCTTTGAGTAACAAATCCTGCTTATGTGTTATTGTCAACACAGAACTAGTTAATGTATCAAACAATTTGGGACAAATAGGAATTTAATATTTGCATGTTGGAATTTAGGCAAATAAACATTTAAAAATAATGATTTAAATTCTACTTTTCAATTCAATTGCAAATTTTTCAATTGAAAAAATGTTTTTCAATTTTTTTCAATTGCAAAGTTTTCCAACCCTGTAGGCCCCTGTGACAATTAAAAATTATGAGTGCATGCTCATGGTGAAGTTTTTATTTCTCCCATTTCAGGAGAACACTGCAAATATAATGATGTTCTGTTGGCAGATGCAGTCCACCAGGACCACGAACTTTCCAGAATACTCAAAACCCTGGAGGAAACGAAGAAAAATAAAAGTTGCTACCTTACCCAGACCAGCTGTGTCTTCTCACTGCCAGATTACTCACACAGAAACTGAAAGATCTTGCCAGGCTCCTGAGTGCTCCATCTGCCATCAACCCAATGTATGGCTGCGCAAGAGATCCTGGCAGAAATCTTGATTGTCTGCACCTTTCTATGGAGAAAATTTCTTTCTGTGATAATACCTTCCATCTGCCGTAGCTGCTACTTTAATTCAGTAGAATGTTTAGTTACTAGAAAACTTTAAAACTGCATAAACTAGGCTGTATATTAATTGTAACAAGTAGTAATTAAATATGATTAATTTTAGTTATTTCTAGCAGTCCTTAAACATTACTTCTATCAGATTCTATTTCTAATCCAAAGTAAATATGACTATTTATTTTATAGTTTACATAATTATTTTCTATATCTGTTGCATTATAATTATTTTCCAAAGAAGAGTCCATGTCTTACTAACTAGGATAGCAATAAAAGGGGGTAGAGTAGGCTCAAGGTGTGGCTAAGGGTCTTATTTCTTTATCGTATACACATATGAGGACTCTCCCCTACACACATACCTTGTCATTGCAGCCTTTTATGTCAATGCATTTAGATTTTTATTGAAATATTTGGACATACATCAGGATCAATCATAATCTAGACACTCATCCTAATTCTGGTTGAATAATACAAGCTCTCAAATTTCACTTTCTTCATGGGGGGGGGGGTTGGAAAGAATTGTTCAAGAATTTTTAGCACGAAATGAGATGTGTGTCTAATGATTATAATGCTCTGTAAGATTAATTTTTCTTTTCTGAGTGTAGATATCATTTTGACTCACAGCTCAAACAAAAGGTAATAACTGCTCAGTAGTTATTTTATAAAGAATTTCACACCTATATGTAAACACTTGAGGAGAAAATAGTTGTCCTTAAAGAAAAATGGGATATTGGATACACTATTTCTGCCTGAAACTCTTTCTTGAGGGAAGAAGTCAGGGTTTATATAACATATTCCTTGTCACCACACACATTGTAATAACTTGTGTTATTAAAGTACTTAAGTATTAAATTACTTAATTAGTGGCTTAGCTAAATGATATAACAATAAATGGATGGACAGATAAGCAAATAATGGGTTCATGAGAGAAAAATTATAATTTTTCTTTTTGTCTACCTGTATTTTTTTCACTGATAAATTTTTGTATTCATAATATCATTCTATGTAAAGATTCATTTGTTCTCCTATGCTAATTCTTTTATGGTATCCTGAATTGTGTCTATCAGGTGTAAAATAGTTTGAGGGATTTTTTTTTGGGGGGGAAAGACAATACATATGAAAGATGTGTGATGATTATAACCTTTGTATCGATGTTGGTGTTAATGAGTAGAATAAATTATTCATCTGTTCTATGTTATTACTGTGTGTAGACATTGTACTTTAATGGTCTGCATCTTTGAGGGAAAGGACTCAAAGATGTTTCCTTATAATTAGGGTAGTGCTCAAACTTTTGCTGAACCAGCTAGAGAAAGTGACTTACACTTAATGTTATACCTATTTTGAGTGTTGTAAAACAAACTCCCTATGGTTCCATCTTAGAATATTATTATTCTTTTTTTTTAATTTAACAAACTCCTAGGTGATTTTGATTCATGATCCACACAAAGATCTGCAACATTTATATCTAATAACATCACAATTCTAGTTTTAGGAAGGGAGTTTATTTCATGGACACATGTTTCTAATTAAATGTCAACCAAATATTCTGTGGAAATTCTTGAAGCAGTAAACCAATTTATAGATTTGGTATATTCTTGGCCATCCAGCACCGTTTTGTAATCTTTTCCAGGATCCTCCCTTAAGTGGATTTGTGCCTGAATACATGATGATGGTCCTCATCCATGACATTAAAGCTCACCTACATAGTGAAATAAATTACTAACATCCTGACACAGGGAATTTATATTTTCATATTGATTTTTTCCTACATAAGGTCTCCAGTGTCCTAAACTATTTTCTATACTAAAGCAAATTCTTTCATTCGAGATGTTCTTGGGACTCTCTTTTATTCCCTTTTCACTTTGTCTTAACTGTCCACATTTCTAAAAACCACTGTGGCAAAATAATCAATAAAAAGAATAATTGTATAACTCCTAGGATATAAGCCAAATTAATTTTCTTTTATCACAATTCTATATGATATGATAAAGAATCATATCTGGTGTACCTTCGATTATAAATATGGGTCCAAAGTTCAGCAGGTATCAAAACTAAATGATGCATACATATCATTAATTCAAAGGAATGGCATTGACTAGTCTTACATCAAAAACTTGGAATATAAAACATGGAGACTGAGGGCTAAAGTAATAGCACAATGGGAAGGGTGTTTGCCTTGCATGTGGCCTAAAAGGGTTGAATCTCTGCATCCTATGTGGTTCCTATCAGGAGTGGTTTCTGAGAGCAGAGCCCTAAGAGCTTTTGATGTGCCCCCTCAAAAAAATAGACTTCCATATACGTAGAGAATATTATTAAAATAGCAGTAAAACTGTTGATTGCTTGATGACAAATTTGTAACTGGTTATAGATAAGTGCAGTTAAAGTGCCAAGATCCATTCTGAATGGCAAGACCAGAGTAAGGACTTCAATATGGATCTATGGACATATGGGCAACTCTAGAATAAGTTGGATAAATGCAGGTATAAAGATAGGCAGACAAGACAAAGAGAATAGGGAAAAAACTTTGATACTCTTTTAATTTTGGGAAACTTTAATAATTAAACTGGACATTAAGTAATAAACAATAGTATACTGTGAAATCATGGTAGGGTAAAGAATATGAACACAAAATTGCAGTGAAACAGTTAATTTCTTCATTTTGGGATCAATACAAAAGCTTTATTTTTCTTTACCATATATTTCTTCTAAATTATATTTGCCAATCATTTGTATAAATAGTAAATGCCGTATTTTCTGGCGTATAAGATGACTTTTGAAACAAACAAAAAAAGTCAACAAAAAAAGTCAACCAATCAGGGTCATCTTACACGCCAAGTATATCCTGAAAAATGTTTCAATATGCCGCTAAACGAAACAACAACAACAAAAAAAGCAGGCGCAGAGTTTCCAAATCTCTTTCTTGGGGGCTCCCAAACAGTACTCAGGAGATCTGGGGGCCACTTCTGGCAAAACCCAGATAACCGTGTTGGTGGTTCAGTGCTAGGGTCCGAGGATGGGGTGTTGTTTGGTTCATGTAGTGGGGGAGATTAACTGACATCACGAGGGAATTGCCAGAAAAGGTGCCTATGATAAGGAACCAATCACTGCAAGGCTGCTCAGACCGCCTCTCTAACTCAGCCAATCCAAGCAGGCTTTTATGCATGCAAATTAGACAATGTTTTGAACTCCAATCTACACTGTCAAAAGCCTGCTCAGATTGGCCAGAGTCAGAGAGGATGTCTATTACAGTATAACCTTTGAACCTTTGCTTGTTGTGATTGGCTCACTGTGGTACATACAGTTGCAGCACAGGAACGTTTTGTCTGATACAGCGAATATAGGCCTAAACCTAAGTTTTAACTGCAAAATTAGGGGGTCGTCTTATACACCCAGTCATCTTATACTCCGGAAAATACGGTAGTTGTGTTTTGCTTTTTAAAACCAAATCTGACCATTTCTTCTCTATTAGTTCATTTTCATTTTATGTAAATTTAATGCTTAGATTTAGATCTACCAAGCTAATTTTATTTTACTTTATATTATTATTATTATTATTATTATTGTTGTTGTTGTTGTTGTTGTTGTTGTTGTTTGGGTCACACCCAGCAGCTTTCAGAGGCTACTCCTGGCTCTTTGCTCAGAAATCGCTCCTGGCAGACTCGGGGGACCATATGGGATGCCGGGATTCGAACCACCGACCTTCTGCATGAAAGGCAAACGCCCCTACCGCCATGCCATCTCTGGCCTGGCCTCGCTAATTTTATTTTTATTCATCTCATCTATCTGGGGAAACCTGTGCTGACATCTGGGAATATTGCTTCTACTTAAGCAATTTCTCCTCAGTTTCTGTTTTTAGGGAACCATGGAAAGAAAGACTTCATACATTTTCATTTTATGTAAGTTAAGTTTTTATTTTAAATATTATGCTAATTTGATTTTAATTTGTCTCACTATTTGGAGTTTTTTTTTCTCTCATATACCTTTATATTTGTCATTAACTCATTTATTAATTTTGCTTACTTATCCTTTTTGAGAGAGAGAGAGGTTTGGGCCATACGCTGTATTACATAGTAGTTTCTCCTGAATTAATGCTCAAAGGTCATTTTTGGTACTGTTTAGGAGTTCCAATAAAGCAGTTTTCCAGAAATTATGTATGATTTCTGGGTGAATGCATTTTTTGCATAAGTTTAACTTTTAGTGTGAATTAGTTCTTGAGTTGTGTCATTTTGAATTTTGTCTAAGTAGTTTTATTTAGGAAATATGAGAGAAGAGAAATTATATGTATGTGAATGAATGAATGTGTGTGTGTAAGAGAGAGAGTAGAGAGAGAGAGACAGACAGAGTTTAACAGAGAAATTTCTTACACAGGACTGTGGATACAGGTCACTCCCAAGTGAAGCACATATTCAATTTTATTTTAAAGATGATAAAAGTATGTATTAAAATATGTGTGCATTAAATATATGCGTATGTGTGTATTAAATATAAAATTATATATTGTATTTATATAAATAAATGTGTTAACTATTAATCATATATGTATTGAATTATATGAATGTTGCACTGGTGAAGGGGGGTGTTCTTTTTATGATCGAAACCCAAATCACGTTTGTAATCAAGGTGCTTAAATAAAGATAATATTTAAAAATAAATACATAGTAAGTCCATGCAATACTGCAAAAACTTATAGATAAATTAGAAAGCAAAGCCATTGTCAAGAAGTAGCTGCATAAAGTGAAAGAGGGGAAAAAGAGAAGAGATAAATAATAATAGCAAGCAGCATAACTTTCTACAAATGTGTCAAAGGACTCACAGCACTGAGACTGATTAGAAAAAGGCATGGCTTTCAGTTATGCTGTTTTGTTCTCTCACAAAAGTTGTATTATTCCTAATGTCATTTATATAAATAGTGGGATATTTTTCTGTGGTCTAATGGGATGTTAAGATTCTGGACCTAAAGCTATAGAATAATGATTTATTTAATTGAAATAGGAAAGTTTGGAAAAAATTCTTAGAGTCATACAAAATTTATTTTAAATTTACTGACTTTGAAGTTCCTTTGGGACTATCATTCAGGGAGCTGCAAGAAGTATCATTTTAATCAAGATTTATTTTATTTTGCATTAATATCAAATAGACCTCAAGATCACGGAGCAAAAGTTCTATTTCTTGGCTGTGAGAAAAGTGGAAAATAGAGCATGGAAAATGCATGCCTCAGGATCCCAAGGAAATAGCTGAAGTAGCAGAATACCCTAGTCTTTCCATAAGGGCTGCACATGATTTTCTTCAAAGGAAATTATGTGAAAAGGAAGGACAAGAGTCACTTTCCATTACAAAAATATAATACAGCACCTTAGTGGGGGTAATTAAGGCTATTATCCATAGCAATAAACCATGGTGTTGACATGTATATTTTACTCCTCCAACATGGCTTATCAAAACAAATCATGATATCATGATTTGTTGGCCAAAACTTAAATGAGGGACTTTCATAAAATATGTGCAATGAATACTTTAAAATTATTATTAATAACAGGGAAATCTAAAGAAACAGAGCAAAAAAGAACCCAAGAAGACAAACTCAAAATAATATTTTGTCTTGGATGAGTTTTTAGAACAGTTAAATGACAGTAGGTAAGGAGCTAGAAAATCTGAAATTATGGACTTAGTTAATAATGTGTTGTTATTGGTTCATTAGCAATAACAAAGGAGTCATAATAAATAAAATATGTTAATAGAAGAGAAATTGGATATGGACTATATGAGAACTCTTGGAATGCTCTGCTCCTAAAACTATTTGAGACTCTAAATATATACTAAGATTAAAATTTATTTTTTATAGTTGTAGATAAGGTAACATGTTTATAAAAAGTATAAATATTTTTGTTTTGGGGGGAGAAGGTAAAATACTGGATGATATATGAAGGCTGAGAGGAGACTCCTCAGGAGGGTTGTTTGTAGTAGGTCAGTCAATGGGTCACATGCATAGAAGTAGCCTGAGGAGATGAATGGAATAAAATACCAGAAGTGATAGAAGGTGAAAATAAAGAAAAGGTAAGTTTCATATACAAGAAGACAAGGTCTCTGAAAATTGCAGTTCAATGAATTAGAAAAGTATCTGGGAAAATACCACTGACTCTCAACAGATAGCCAAAAGAACAAAGGAGAAAAAGACGAGAGCATTTTATGTACAAGATTTTAAAAAATGAGTCAGAAGACAACTTTGTTAGCTTTTCTGTTTATAATATCATTTGTCTTGTTTTTCCACTGAGATATTTGCATGGCAGTGATGATTTATATCCATGCCTTTTTAAAACAAATAGGCCAAACATGTTTAAAATGCATATGTGAAAATAAACCTACACGAATAGATAAAGCAATCCATGGGGACATGAGAAGGATCACTTTACCCAAATTAAAACTGTACTATAAAACAGTATTCATCAAAAAGAATGGTATTGGAATAAAGACAGACCTTTAGATCAATGGAATAGACTTGAATATTCTGACAGTGACCCTGAGGTATGAGATCAATATTTTTCTTTATAAAATGGCAAGAAATATAGCCTTTTCAACAGGTGCTGTTGGTTTTTATTCTTACTTTTATTTGTATGGTGTATTATATGGGTTGGCTTCTTTATAATAATACACCATGTAAATAAAATAAAAATAAAATATATGATCATAGCAAGTAATAAAGAGAAAGCATTTGACAAGGTCCAGTACCCATTCATGATTAAAACACTTAGCAATATGGGAATTGAAGAAATTTTTCTCAATCTAGTCAAGGCCATTTATCACAAGCCCATGGGAAACATTATACTCAATGGGGGAAAACTAAAAGCCTTTTCTCTAAGATCTGGTACTAGACAGGATTGCCCTTCTTGCTAATTCTATTAAATATAGTACTAAAAGTACTTGCCATAATAACCAGGCAAGAAAAGATATCAAGAAAATCTAGATTAAAAAAAGCAAGAAGTCAAGTTTTCACTGTTTCAGGATTTAGAAAATTCTGAATTTAGAAATTCTTAGACTCTATCAATAACCTTTTAGAAGCAAAATATTTATATAGTAAAGTGGCAGCTTACAAAATTAATGCACAAAAATCTAGGGCTTTTCTAAATACAAATACAAAAGAGAAGAAGAGACATTAAAAAATCTCATTCACAATTGTGCCTCAGAAAATCAAGTACCTTGAAGTCAACTTAACTAAGAAGATGAAAGACCTATACAAAGAAACTACAAAACACTACTTTAAGAAATAATAGAGGATACAAAGAAATGGAGACATATACCTTGCTCATGGATTGGGAGGATTAACATTATTAAAATGACAATAATTACTAAAGCATTGTACAAATTTGATACAATCCCTTTAAGATACCTATAATATTTTTCAAAAAAGTGGACTAAACACTCGTGAAATTAATTTGGAGCAATAAACATTCATGAATAGATAAAGCTTTCCTTGGAAAAAAGAAGATGGGAACTATCATTTTCCCTAACCTTAAATTGTACCATAAAGCAGTAGTCATTAAAACAGAGAGGCATTGGAATAAAGACAGGCCTTCAAATCTGTGAAATAGACTTGAATATTCTGAGACTGACCCACATGTATACAACCACTTAATTTTTGATAAAGGGCCAGAAAATACAAAGTGGAGCAAGAAAAGCCTCTTCAATTAGTTGTGTTGGGAAAACTGGTCAACTACATACATACAATACAATCAAAATGTAGTGAAGACCTTGATATCAGACCTGAAACCATAAATTACATAGAGGAAAATGTAGTCAGAATACTGCATGGCACTGAAGCTAAAGGAATCAAAGAGGAAACACCACTGTCCAAGAAAGTCAAAGCAAAAATAAATAAATTGGAGTATAGTAAACTGAGAAACCTCTACTTCAACAGAAACAGTGACTAGAATACAAAGACTACCCACGAAATGGGAGAAACTATTCACCCATACCAATATTATAAAGGGTTAGTATCTAAGATATATAAAGTACTGGAAGAACCTAATAGAAAAAAAGCACCCAACCCCTTCCAAAATGAGGGGAAAATGAACAGACATTATCTCAAAGAAGAAATACAGATGATCAAAAGACACATGAAATAATGTACAACATCAGTAATGATGAGATAAATGCAAATCAGAACAACAATAATATATCACAAAGATTGGCACACATTACCAACAAACAAGAATAACTGATGCTGGTACAGATGTGGGAAGAAAAAGACTCTTTCACTGCTGGTAGGAATGTCAACTTGCAGAGCTATTTTGTAAAACAATATGGATATTCCTCAGAAAACTAGAAATTGAGCTTCCATATGATCCATCAATACCACTCCAAAGATATAACCTAGGAACCCAAAATCATCATGCAGAAAATCAATCTGCATTTCAATGTTGATCACAGCACTATTTTCAGTAGCCAGAATCCGGAAATAACCCAAGTTCCCAAGAACTGATGAGTGGCTAAGGAAACTGTGGTACATCTACACAATGGAATACTACACAGCCATTAGGATAAATGAAGTCAATAAATTTGCTTACCATATATCATGGATGTATATGGAAAGTTTTATGGTAAGATAAGTCAGAGATAGAGGTAGAGACATAGAATAGTCTTGTTCACTTGAGGGGTATCAAATAATAGATAGTATGGTTATAATACCAGAGATGATATTGATGAGGATCAGAAGGACCAGCCCATGGTAGGAAGCTTCCTACAAAAATTGGTAGATACAGTAGGCTAGTGAATGGACCATTGTGGCAGTGATGGTTGAGACTGATCTCTCTGGACAAGAACTTGGTGCTGAAAGTAGATAAAGTGATATGTATGGTTTCCCTTAGTTAATAATAATGTAAACCACAGTATCAAAAAGAAAATAGAATCAAAGAGATAGAGAGCAAGAAAAATAGAGAAGTAAATTTTTTGCCCCAGAGTTAGAATGTGGAGGATGAGCGAGAGGGAAACTTGTGACATTGGCAGGGGAGGTGGAATGTGCACTGGTGAAGGGTGGTATACATTGTATAACTCTAACCTAATTATGAACAACTTTATCTGTGGAAAAAAACTATTGTGTTATAAACAACTATGTAGCCACGATGCTTAAATTTAAAAAACAAACAAACAAACAAGTTGTGTTGGGAGAAAATGTCGATACCTGTAAAAATTATGAACCCATATCTTTCTTTAATGACATGCACAAACTTCAAATAAAAATTGGTTAAAGACCTCAGACCATAGGTCTATAGAGTAAAATATATACAGAACTTTTCATGACATTGAAGCTAAGGCATCTTTGAGAATGAAAACCACTGGCCAAGCAAGTGGAAGCAAAGATAAACAAGTAAAACTATATTAAACTAAGAAGCCACTGCACCTGAAAGAAAATGGTGAGTTATATACAAAGACTGCCCACAGACTAGTAGAAATTATTCATCCAATACCAATCTGATAAAGAATTAGTAATTAAGATATATTGTCATCTGTGGTTGAAAAACAAAAACAAAGAAACAAAATGCTTAACAGCTAGTAGCCATCTTGCCTGAATTATATATTACATATATATTAAAATATATATTTTATAAATAAATAATAATTATAAATAAATATAAAGAAAAATATTTTACTGAATATATTGAAATAAAAAACTAAACAAGAAGTATATCCACATAAAAGTATATTCACTGCATGTAATGGTACTTTGTTAACAATAGCTCAAACAAAGGAGTAACATAAATGCCCATTAACAGAAAACAAAGCTGCTATAAGTATTCTACAGATTTCTGCTTGCCATTAAAAAAAAAAATAACATGAGGGGCTGGGAAGATGGCGCTAGAGGTAAGGTGTCTGCCTTGCAAGCGCTAGCATAGGACAGACCGCGGTTCGATCCCCCGGCGTCCCATATGGTCCCCCAAGCCAGGAGTGATTTCTGAGCGCATAGCCAGGAATAAATCCTGGGCATCAAATGGGTGTGGCCCAAAATCCAAAAACCAAAAACCAAAAACTAAACAAAAATAATAACATGAAACAATGCGACTTGAGAAAAAATAGATGGATTTTAGGTATAATGTTAAGTGAAATATCAAGATATTTCACAATATCAATAAATAAAGATTATTATTGGATGGTTTCACTTGTGAAAATGTGAAATGTGAGTAAATCAAGCGAACTGTTAAACATGCGCACACAAAGTTTTAGTAAATGCTCTTAGGAAGTATAATAGTTGGTGGGAGGAATGAGTTGAGGAATCTTTAAATTGGTAGGTATGATGAATGTATAGAGGTATTAAACTGTGATGTTTGGCAGATATATAATATTTCATCGATTATATATATATATATATATATATAAAATTTGCTTTGAGGACCAAACCTATCTGTGCTCAGGTCTTCTTATTCTGTGCTCAATGATTATTACCAGCATTTTTAGTGCTGGGACTAGAACCTTGATCAGCCAAATGCAAGGAAAGCACTTTACCAATCTATCTGTTTATCTCTCTATGCAAATATATTTTTGCACATTTTAATATTTCATTAACGCATGAACTCTTAAATTGTTTATATTTTTGATTACTATATATAATGCTTGGCGAAAGGCTTGTTTGCAAGAGTATTATTTAATCATATGATTTACTCGATGATTCACATTTAGATTCTAAAACGAAATATAGTTCTGCAAGTATCTTAATACTATTAAGGAGAAACCAATGTTTTATAGAATTTTACTCATGATTTAACAGAACTATATGATCATTGTTTGGTTAGTTATTATTAAGTCACTCTATTAGTGGAAATTATCCAAGCTAAAAGAGTAACACGAAGAGTTAATAATTTTAAGAGATTGAGTCATCTTAAATATGAACTGGGATTTGAACCTCTTTGTTCTCTATGATTGGTGACTGGCATAGAAAAGGGTGCAGGTGGCATTGAAAACTAGATATAGGGTTAGTAAGAATAACTGTCAAAACATTTTACTTTTATAATCTCTCAGAAAACTTTTTATTATGATGAAAAGAAAGGAAAGATATCAAATTTAGGCTATGATGAATAATAACTAGTCTTTGTCAAGAAAGTGCTAATTTCTTTTTTTTTTTTTTGAATCTAATTCCA
This sequence comes from Suncus etruscus, assembly GCF_024139225.1. Taxonomy (NCBI): domain Eukaryota; kingdom Metazoa; phylum Chordata; class Mammalia; order Eulipotyphla; family Soricidae; genus Suncus; species Suncus etruscus. Next base: position 13,867,254 of record NC_064849.1, read on the forward strand.
ATTTATTGAAACTCAAGGCCCGGTTTATATATATTTTTGTGGGCATAGTTCTGCTCGTATCTATAGAACAGGCCAGATTGTTCAAATAACAGGACCCATTAGCAAATGAGATGGAATGTGCGAATAATGAGGTCTGTCTCTATCAGGTCAGGATATACTGTAATGGAACCTGTCTCCGGCAGGTGGGCTATACAAATAAGGTTATCTTAAATGTTTACATTTAATTCTTTTTTTTTTTAATTTTTTTATTATTATTTTAATTATGACAACAAAGATGCAAAGAAAGAGGACAGGGTAAAGTTACAGTGGAAGCCCAATCACCCATAAACAGAATTCTCGGTAGTCCCATCGATGATATCCCAGTCTTGAACTTTCAGCCAAAGAACATTAAGAAAAACAAAACTGAACTCATGTACAATACAATTACTTTGTCCCTCAAATCCCCAGTTGTAGTACATACTATTTCTTAGCAGCACACAATATAATCTAAAGACATTAGGCTTATGTAACTCCTTAAACATTGAGGGCAAAGTACATTTCTCTAGTTCCATGCATATGCTTACTAGTTTAAGTTAGCCTCAAAAGTTTTAGTGGGTTGTTCTTCTTAAGGATTGGAGTCAAGGGAACATAGTAAAAAACGGTATTAAAGTGGCATTTGTTTGCATAGGCCCACCAAAACATAAGGGATCTGGAAAGGCAAATTATGGTCTAAATACAAGGAGACCCTACCCCTGAAGTTTCCTGGCACAGGACTGACTCTAGGCTCCAGGCACACTAGTTTGTCCAATTCAAGTCATCCTCTGTAGTGGCAATACACCTCCATTCCTCACTTAGTCTCTGTTGTTGTTGGTATCATGCTTCTGTATTAAAGATCCTGGAGTCTGCATATCCCATATTGTAGTCAGGATGGTGCGGAGCATCCTCTCATTTCACCTCACACTTATGGGGCAATAGAGAGAACCATGTCCTGTAGAGCAGGTCATTGTTGTTGTCAAGTCTTCTCAGTGTAAACGGAAGTCTCTTTTTAAGAGGTCGATGTCAGACCCTTGGTAGAGTCTTTCCTGGTAGAGGACTGCTTCCAGCTGTTGCTATAAAAGACCTTGGATGTTTCGTAGATAGCTTGCGTGTTTCCGGCGTGAATGGAGGATGCCCATTCTTCTGAGGCCTGTGCCAGGTCATTATATCAATGTTCAGGGTGTAAGGTTCATTGTACTGAGATTTATTAGATAAGAACTTATCTGTATGTATGGTGTTTTCCCATTTTAATGTGTCTATGCAAACAAGGATCAATGCCATGAAGCGTTATTGGTGCATCTGGAGGCAATGGGAACAAGACCAGCAGTTTCCATGACATAGTTCAATCATAGGAATCAAACTGAGGGACAGTTCCACCAACAATCCTTACTGAACAGCTTACAAAGAAAAGACAAGATGAAAAGTGGATAGAAACATCATAGTAGAAGAATATATAGAGAGTTACATCAGTTAAAGAAAATACCCATAAAATATTCAAAAGGCAGCTGGCAGGCCTCCGTATGTGCCAGCGGCCCCTTAGCCCGGCCTAGGGTAGGGGGGCTCGGACATGGGTCACCCGACCGCCCTCTCCCCCTTTCCTCCGGATCTCCAGGTGGGTTTCTGGAAGGAGCTGATGGGGCACCCTGGGTTTTCCCCACTCCCTGGCCGGGTCCAGACCTTGGCCTAGGGTGGGGCTTAAATCCCTGTCCTTCGGGCTTGGGAGGGTCTCTCTCCCTTCCTGGAGCAGGATTCTTAGCCAACACGGGCGGGCAGCTGGCAGGCCTCCGTATGTGCCAGCGGCCCCTTAGCCCGGCCTAGGGTAGGGGGGCTCGGACATGGGTCACCCGACCGCCCTCTCCCCCTTTCCTCCGGATCTCCAGGTGGGTTTCTGGAAGGAGCTGATGGGGCACCCTGGGTTTTCCCCACTCCCTGGCCGGGTCCAGACCCTGGCCTAGGGTGGGGCTTAAATCCCTGTCCTTCGGGCTTGGGAGGGTCTCTCTCCCTTCCTGGAGCAGGATTCTTAGCCAACACGGGCGGGCAGCTGGCAGGCCTCCGTATGTGCCAGCGGCCCCTTAGCCCGGCCTAGGGTAGGGGGGCTCGGACATGGGTCACCCGACCCCCCTCTCCCCCTTTCCTCCGGATCTCCAGGTGGGTTTCTGGAAGGAGCTGATGGGGCACCCTGGGTTTTCCCCACTCCTAGGCTGGCTACAGAGGTTGGCTAAGGGGGTGGAGATTGATCTGGGGGGTGGCAGATAGCTGCTCAGCTATACTTAGGCTGTCACTGGCAATTTCATACCAGTCTACATTTTGCAAACCACGCGGGGGCTAGCGCCCCCGCGTGAACATATGCTCCTCCCAACCATTAGTACCCCAGATTTACTCTTCTTAAGTTCAGTAACACACAGTTCTATTCTCTGACGAAAGACATACAGTAGATCTAACAAATCCCAGAACTACTTAGAAGGACAGAAATTAAACACATATTGAACACATATATCTTTTGAATATTTTATGAAAGTGCTAATTTCTGTAGCAGCGCTTTACAATTTAAGTCTTTGAATTTGGAATACCTAGTCAGCAAAATAGAAGTTGTTGATTCTCATCCTGTATTTCTACTGGAAGAATATTTAGTTGATCTGGCCTTATGCTCAGTGATGGGTAATTTTAAAAGCTTTGGAAGAAATGCTTAATCACAATCAGCATTGATAAATCTTGTTGAATGGGTTGTCTGCTTCCCATACTTTTATTTTCAAAGTGCAAAAGGGAGTTTATTCGACTAGTCAAGGTCCAAATCTCATCCAACCAAGAGAATCTTGACAAGGATACCGAGTTAAATCTGCAATCAGCTTATTTTTGGAATGGATTAGATATAAATAAGTATAAATGAAGCTTATTAGAAGACAATATTGAACAAAAGAGACCTAAGGGACAGGATAGATAAAGCTGTAAAGCCTATGGCATAGAATGTAGCATATAAGAAAAGGAATCAAATAATCCTTTGTAGAATCTGGACCTGCTCTGTGATGCATCAACACATCATGTCAAGATAAATAATAGACACATACACAAATCTTCTAGAATTTTCTCAATTGCATTTCTGTTCACTACTGTTCCCTTACATTGAGGCTATCTTATACTGACTAGTCCTAGTTTTTTTGATCACTTATTTGACCCTCTACTTGAACTTGTCATATGTAAAATTTTAAAGAAAAGAAATGTTTTGACAAATTTTAGTAGAAATCCCATAACTGCACCAAAAATTGAAGACGAGATATAAACAAACATTGCCTCAAAGAAAGCATGCAAATGAGTAGTAGACATATGATAAAGTGCCTGCCACTTTTTATTAGAGAAATACAGCTCAAAATAATGAAACATAAATTGGCACAAGTAAATTTCATTTTAGAATATATTAAAATAAAATCTAATACTTGCATATATTTTAATATTAAAAACTACCAGTGTTGGTGGTGAGAAAGGAACCCTTTTTCACTATTGGTGCTAATGTTATTTGGTTCATCCTTTGTGGAAAGATTTTCAGAGTGCTTAAAATTTAAGAATAAAAATGCCATATAAATCAATGATTCCACTTCTTGAAATCTACCCCAAAATAAAATAATACATGCAAAAGTGTATACTCTCCTAGATGGCCATTGTTGCTCTCAATATGGAAACAAGCCAAATTTTGTATTTTCTCAGTCTACATATTTGCATATTAAATTCAAAATCTGGAGAATTAATGAACCCCTAACTTTTAAAAAAAAGTGTATTGTTATTTTTAAAGGTCTTTTTTTCTATTGTCAAAGACAGTTTTCAAGACATCACTGTTATCCACACATAGCAACAGTTCAAGAAAATTATTATTCAGTGCAAATTCCTCCAATTATTTGTGTCCTGGTTAGAGCATAAAGCATCATTTTGCTTGATTAGCTATTCATAGCTTTCAGTCAATTAGCTGAATAATCTCTGCTTGTCTTACTCTGTGATTGCTTATTCTGTTATTGCTCTGCTCAGAGTCAAAGAAAAGTTCTTCAGGAGGGACACTGATTATTTTTGAATTAACTTAGCAGCAAGGAGAAATTTGTTAATAAAATTTTCATTCATTCTAACTCTCTTAACCTTTCGAAGTTCATCTATAACAGAGTTGTGCTATCTGAGATCCTATTCAACTCAAAATAAAGATATTCTACATTTAATTTTCTAAAAATTAACAGTTCACTGAAATAAGGGCAGTATCATTATATTCTCTCATAAAAATAACAACTTGAGAAAATAAGTAACAGGTCACAAACTAGGGTATGGTGACTCTATATTTTACTCCCTCAATGTCTGATGCACCCAATTTCCTAAATTTCTGTCAAGACACAATAATGAGATCATTTTGTATATTATTTTGGATGTTTAGGTTACAAACTAAAATAGTTCCTTGACCAAAGAAAATGAATAATAAGAAAATATTCATCGTAGAATTATTTTACTATTTAATCACAAATTATCCAATCAACATAGAGAAGATATCTGAACAAATCTTATTTTTTTTCTGCATTCATATTTACAACTCTTTGGACTCCAGTGTACTATCTATTCTCACAAAAACCAATTATCTGACGCCACCTGTGTATTATACAGTTTATTTATCTTCTTCAACTAGCTACATTAAATTAGTGTAAAAAACATCTGCTAAGGGCTCAGCCGCACAAGATTGTAACAACTATCAAGAACAAATGCTAGACTTTTACTTGAATTTTTTAAAATACCTATAAGTTTTTATTCATATAATTTTATCTTTCATTAAATAAATCAAAATGATCACCAGAATTTAGGGACACACTTAAAAGTCGCTGTTTTACTATAAATGATTAAAAAGCCCAAGAACAGTAGATACCTAGGGCAACCTATGGGTTATGTATATTGAGATGTATATAGGGCTTTTATGTCTTATCTGAGTGCAACACCTTTCCAAAATTTTTATGTGTTCAGCAACCTTTTAGGGCTCTAAACCATATTATTCTATTTTTATGGAGGCTTCACTAATGGGTATAAACAATAATTAATTTATTCCAGTCCTTTTTTCCCTAGGAAAGTGGGGAAGCTGAGGAAGAAAGTTCTAAATTTCTAACTGTACTTTTGTATCTGTATGGCAAATAACTTTCTTCTAAAATGTTCACAAAATTCCTTTCTTAAAATAAAATATTTATTTCCCAGAAAGTTCTAAAATATTTAATAAAGCGAATCTGGATTTTATCCATCTCAAAATATGACAAAATCAATAAGGAAGTCAAATTCATGTGGATAAAATCAATGTTGGGAGCTTTAGAGATAGTCCAGTGGGTAGGGCTCTTATATGTGCTGACCAGGTTCAATTCCTGGAACACCTGAAAGTCCCCTAATCACTTCTAGGAGTGATACCTAAAAGGAGAGTAAGGGAGTAAACTTTGAGCACTGCTGGGTGTATTCCCAAAACAAAACAAAACAAAACAAAACAAATTAATACTCCAGCAGAATTTGGAAATCCAAGTATCTTTCACTAGACTTTCTGTGACAGTATTATTCAGAAGAGTTATGAAGTGAGAAAGCTAATAAATAAAATAAACTGAGACTTTATATAGAGAAAGGGTTCATAAAAGAGAAGGTTGTTACTTACGAGGTTGTTAGCATCCAACAAAGTATAATTGTTCCAGGTGTTAGTTTTTAGCTTAGAGAACAATCTCAAATGGGATTATTGATTTGACAAAAAAAAAAATTGAAAAGACATAAAAGGCTTCTACAGAGTATTTCCAACATTTCCATATGGCTAATAACAAGATAGCAGACATAATAAATTCTTCCCACTGGCCATTTCTCTCCATGGTATAATTTCAGAATTTGACATACAAGAACAGCTGTCATTGGAAGCCATGCATGCACTGCAAGATGTGTAAATTTGTTTGAAAAAAATGTATAGTCAATAATAAAAATTCTGCTTTTAAAAAAATAGGTGGCATTACAGACAGATAGAGCTTTAGCTATGGTTGGATTCAAAAATAAAGTTAATTATTTTCATCAAGAGTGAATTGATTTGTCTCAAAAATGCCGGGAACAATATGTACTGGTGGGGATGTTGCGGAAAAACAAAAAACAAACAAACAAACAAACAAAAAACCCGCTCATCTGTTGTAACCCTTCCCTCAGCTTTCTGTTTCCCTAAACTATTCTTTTGAGATGTTAATCCCATTTGGATGATGAGACCTGCCCACACCTTGAATGGGACAGGCTGTTTTAAATAAAAAATAAAAATGTCTGGCTGGTGAAAGCTGAAAAAAAAAAAAAAATACAAAGACCTCATGAGGAGAGAAATGAAATGAAATAAGCAGCATAGAAAGAGATTGGCAAAAATGAGCAAATGGCAGAGAAAAGTCTGAGAAATAAAGTAAGCAGACCCAGATGAATATCTTAGCTGATTGCTGTGTATTATTTCTCTACCACTCCCCTGCAGCCTAAGTGGTTAGAAACATGGTGCCTGGGACAATCTCACCCAACTGTGGACTTTATATTTATATTTTTATTCTACAACCTGCTGCAGGCAGGAATGTTGTCTGGTTCAGCCCTTATAGAAAACAGTGTGGTGGGTTCTCAGTTAACTCAGTACGCTGCCACATGACCTAACAATACACTTTTGTGTATCTATACCCAGAATCATTCATTCAAAAGGACTTATAAACACCACTATTTATCATAGCACTTAGGAACAATAGCTAAGAGTTGGAATCAACTTAGATGCCCCTAAACAGATGAGTGGATCATAAAGACATGGTACGTGTGTATATGGTACATGTATATCACTGTAATTAATGATACAAACATACAATTTGTTGCAACATGGGTAGAGAACTGGAAAATATTGTGTTAAATAAAATAAGCCAGAGAAAGATGGATAAATACAGAATGATATTTTATATGTGATATTTCGAGTATCTGCATGAATGATGCAGTGGCTTAAGGAAGTTTTCTAGAACATTTTTGGTCCCAGAATATACTAAGTAGAAGAATCTTAATTGAATGGAGGAGGAGAAATGCAAATATGAAATAATGGGATAGGAGTCAGGGAATTTGGGTGCATTAGTGATGCTTAGAAAGGATAGAACTAAAAGCCCAACCTACAGAGTCACAACAATAAAATAATGAGACTCAAACTTGAAAAACCAAACTTAAAAATGAACCTGTGATGAAGGCAGGTTGAGTTGGGGTGATGGCATAGATGGATTGTGGGAACATTGGTGGAGGGAGGTTGACCCTGGTGGTGGGGTTAATGCTGAGAGATTTAGTTCTAAAAAACAACTATAATTAATTTTGTAAATCACAATCCTTTAACTAATAATAAAGAATTCTCTATCTAGCTTATCACTCAAATTTAATGGGGTGATACATTGGGTCAGCACAATAGCATAGCTGGTAGGACATTTCTCTTGAATGCGGCCAATCTGAGTTTGATGCCAGGCATCACACATAAAGGTCCTCTGATTTCTAAACTCAGAGCCAGAGGTAATCCCCGAGCACCACCTGGTGTGGCCCAAAATCAAAACAAAAAAAAATTTTTTAATGAAAAAAAAAAAAGTAGTGGCACAAAATCTATAGATAAACTAAAGTGAAGAGGAAGCTGGAACTAAATAAGTTTTGCAAGAAGTATTAAATGTTTCCTGTCATAGAAACCTGATTTGAAGTTTTAGGATATTTATAACACAAAATGTATGAGAGGAGAGTAATAAAAAGGCTTCATATGAGTAACTCACATGGTGTTTAGAACTTGTATGGAACTCATATAATGAACTAACATATTTAGAACTTAGGAGAAATTCAGAACATCATCAACATAACGTATTGTATTCTCAAAACAAACGTATTTAGAAATCTTAAATAAGAACAAATGGAAATTGGTCTCTGCAAATGCAGGTATCAATACCTATCCTTGAAATGAAAGAAGGCCAAAGACCTATAATCTGTATAAAAAGATGGAAATAAAATATTTTTATTTCAATAACTTCTATTTATGATGGCCTGAACTCCTCAATCAAAAGACATATTGTGGGTCCGGAGCCATAGCACAGAGGTATTGTGTTTGCCTTGCACTCTGCTGACCCAGGTCCCCCAAGCCAGGAGTGTTTTCTGAGAGCATAGCCAGGAGTAACCCCTGATCGTCACTGGTGTGGCCCAAAAACCAAAAATAAATCAATCAATAAAAATAAATAAATAAATAAAAAAGTAATAAGAGGCCTAGTAAACTGGCTGGAATGCATGCAAGGTACCTCATTCAATACCTTTCACTGCATTATCTCAAATAAAAGAAATCTCTGAGAAACTCAATGAGAATAACTCCCAGGCACTTCCTGGTATGGTTTCTAAAGCAAGCAAACACCAAGTAAATATCAATTATCTTCTCATATCACAAAGCTTTATAAATAATGATTAAGAAATAACAAAAAGATGAGTCTAGAGCACTTGCATAGTGAGTAAAGCATTTGCCATGCATGTGGCTGACCCCAGGTTTGAATCCTGGCATCCCATAGGGTCCTGAGCCTGTCAGGAGTGATTTCTGCGCAGAGATCCAGGAGTAATGCCTAAGAGCTGCCAGGTGTGCACCCACAAGAAATAACAAAAAGTAAAGTGGCAATAGCTCAAACATTTAGAAACTAAAGAACCTAACACTGAACACTACTGAGCTAAAGAGGAAATTAAGGGGCCCGGAGAGATAGAACAGTGGCGTTTGCCTTGCAAGCAGCCAATCCAGGACCAAAGGTGGTTGGTTCGAATCCCAGTGTCCCATATGGTCCCCTGTGCCTGCCAGGAGCGATTTCTGAGCAGACAGCCAGGAGTAACGCCTGAGCAATGCCGGGTGTGGCCCAAAAACCAAACCCCCCCCCAAAAAAAGAGGAAATTAAGGATGAAAATTTTAAGTTTCTAGTAACAAATTAAAATGAAGACAAACTACCAGAGCACATGTAAAGCAGCAATACTGTACAAAAATGAAGTTCAAAACACTATGGGAGTTCTTAAGGAAATAAGAAAAGTATAAATAAGTAAACTAACCTTACATATTAAGAAACTAGAAACATAAAGGAAGAAGCCCAAGTAAGTAGAATAAGTAAGTGGGAAATAAATTAGATTGTTATTATATATGGAAAAAAAAATACCAGGAACTCATTTAAAGTGTGAACTTGCTTTTTGAAAGGATAAAAATAATTGACAGATTCTTATCTAGATTCATGGAATAAAACAAGAAAGAAAAAAATCTAATTAATTGTATTTAACTTGAAGGGAAAATTTATAATAAACATCACAGATATACAAAATTGTGCTATGAACACCTTTACAATTTATTAGATTTTACTAACTTACTAAACTGAAAACTGAAACAAAGTGATGAGTTCTTTTATTCATACAATCTCCCAGGATTGAATCAGGAGGAAGTGCAAAACTTGAATATGACCACATACTAAAATCAAAACAATAATCAACATTCACCCTTCCTAGAAAAAAACGACATCCAAATTAGATCACTAATATTCTCTTATGTACTATCAAAGGCAGTTTTTCTATCTTCTGGAAAGTCAAAGAAACAGAATTCTTCCAAACATTTTTATGAGGTCATCTTCCTAATAACAAATAGAAAGAAAGTAGAAAGAAGCAGTACAAAAAAAAAATTCTCTACCACAGAAACAGGCAGGGGAGAGGGCAGGAAGAAACTGGAGACATTGGTGGTGGGAAATGTGCACTGGTGAAGTGCTGTGCATTTTATAACTGAAACTCAATCATGAGTGACATTGTAATTCATAAAACCCAATCATGAATAACTGAAAAACAACAACCACAACTGTATTATGAACAACCATAAAACCAGAGTGTTTAAATAAATTTTAATTAATTACTAAAAAAACTGACTGAAATAAAGCTGATAAATATAAAGAAAATATCAGCAAAGATCTGCAATTTGAATTTAATAGTACATCAAACTTTACATACAATAAAATCATATTGAATTTATCCTAGGGATGCTAGATGCTTTAATATATGTAAACCAAGAAAGTGTTATAACGCATCAAATAAAGGAAAGATAAAAGTCATATAACCCTATCAAAGAAAATGTGTTTGGCATATTTTAACACCCAATCAAATTATTACTTCTCAAGATAATGGGCATAGAAGAATCTTAGCTTAAAATAGTAAAAGTCATTCGAACAAACCGACAGCTGACATCATACTTAATGACAAAAATTTAAAGTCTGGGTCAGTGATAGTACAGTAGATAGGACACTGTACTATTGACATGCACATGGCTAACTTGTGCATGGCCTATACCCAGCATGCCAGGAGTGATTCCTGAGTGCAGATGTAGGAGTAACTACTGGGTATTGCTGTATATGCCCCCACCCACCCAAAGTAACATCTTTCTCCTAAGATCAGGCACAAAACCATAATGTCTATATTAATTACTATTATTTATATAATAACATGAACATTCTGGACACAGCAATTAAACAAGAAAAAGAAACACATTATAAAATAATAAAGTTATAGACTATAATAAATGTCAGGTATTAAACAGAAAATTCTAGAGATGCTACAGAAACTTCATCCTAACAAATACCACCAAGAAATAATAAACCTAAATAATAACGTAATAAGCTAAAAAAAATCAGAAAATAGAAATCTATTGTATTCTATGTGAAAATGATGTTCTTAATGAGACAAAAAATTTAATTTCATTTATAAATTCAAAAATAAATCACAAAGAAGTAGTAAGGAAAGACTAATTTATTGAAATCGGTAAATAATTATTAAAAGAAATAAGAAAACAGAAACATAGACCTTGTTCATGGAATGAAAGATATTGGCACTTTGGTCATGGGTGTGGAGCTGAATGCTTCAAGCATTAGGATTAGTATATTATAACTCATGATACTTTAACAAAATAAAAAATATTAGTGTCTAATTTTAGACATGAAAAACCTACATTGTTTTTATTTGTGCTTGTATCTTACTCTACCAGTTTCTCTCTCCTAATTAAAAGTCAAAGCTCACTAAAAGAGTGCATGACTTGGTATACATGTAGGTTTAATGTGAGCTAAAAAGTCATATGTACCCCACTCCACTTCATAAAATCCATAGTCCAAATGAAAATAAATGAAATTATTCATAGAGAAAACCATTTCTATTTTTGTCATCATCTTCAAAAGTCTAAACTTATTTTCAAAAAATAATTTCTTTCTAAAACTCTGTCCACATCATGGTTCTCTGAATTATATCTTGTCAGACAGAGCAATAAAACATTTCCGGAAATATTCTGAAATGTACAAAGTGCATTTCATGTACTTTGCAGCAAATAAGAACCACCCTCATGAAGAGGTGGATGGAATAATTGATGGATGGAAGCATGATGTGCTTAGATGTTTAGGTAGTAAGGTTAAAAAAACTTGAATTCAGGAAAGCCTGATTTTACCTTTATATGTGTATATATATATATATATATATATATTATATATATATATATATATATATAATTTCCTCTGGAAGACATAGTTTATCATTTCTAAATCAAAGATTAGTTCTTCCAGTTCAATAAGATCAGAAATATATTTGGAGGCATTAGTATAGAATCTGACTCTGCCAGGTAAACCTCACCATTTGATCATCATCATTATGATTACTTTGTTATACTGGTCATCAATTTATGCTATCCTTAAATATTTTAGTGCAAAACACCTTAGCCTTTTTCAAGAAAAACTTTCTTTTCTCTAGGGAAGTTATTTTTTTTCTAAACATCTCTTTAAACATTAAATTCTGCCCATCTTCCTTCCTTTGAGTAGACAAGGACCCACCAAGTGAGACAGACCTCAACTCCCCACTTGGTCTTCCTTACTTGGAGCGAGTTTCATGTTTCCAGGCACAGTAATGACTCCTCATTGATTTGCCCTTATCTGTAACTGTGTGTCTTTAG